>NC_052150.1:54450901-54824312 GCF_902713615.1 Scyliorhinus canicula
CGTTTGGTGGGTTGGCTTTCATTAACAGGGGGATGGAGTTTAAGAGCTGCAAGGTTTTGCTGCAGCTTTATAAAACTCTAGTTAGACCACACTTGGAATATTGTGCCCAGTTCTGGTCGCCTCATTATAGGAAGGATGTGGAGAGCGTACAGAGGAGATTTACCAGGATGCTGCCCGGATTGGAGGATATGTCCTATGAAGAAAGGCTGAGGGAGCTCGGGCTTTTCTCACTTGAGCGAGAAAGGCAGAGCGGTGACTTGATAGAGGTGTACAAGGTGATGAGAGGCATGGATAGAGTGGATAGCCAAAGACTTTTCCCCAGGGTGGAAATGGCTGTCACGAGAGGACATAATTTTAAGGTGATTGGAGGAAGGTATAGGGGAGATGTCAGAGGTAGGTTCTTTAAACAGAGGGTGGTGGGTGTGTGGAATGCACTGCCAGCAGAGGTGGTGGAGTCAGAGTCATTAGGGACATTTAAGCGACTCTTAGAAAGGCACATGGACAACAGTAAATTGAAGGGATGTAGGTTAGATTGATCTTAGATTAGAATAAATGGTCGACACAATATCGTGGGCTGAAGGGCCTGTACTGTGCTGTATGTTCTAAGTGCGGGATAGGGAATGGACACAGTTGAGGACTGTTGTAAACTGCAGTGAAGGGGAATTCGTCGTTGAGGAAATTGAATGATATATTGGAAACACTATATGTAAGGTGGCGAGTCAGAATACATGCAACAGAAAAACTGGTGTAAGGAAGGAAGTGCAGTCAGGGTAACGATGGGCTTATAGAAGATAGTGGTCGATAGTTTATCCACAGAAATGAAGACAGCAAAGTCGAAGAAAAAAAAGGGAAAGTCGGAGATGAGCAAAGAGTGGGAATTTGAAGTTGAGTCAAAGGAGAAGTTGTTCAATGTGAGGCAGTCTAGGATGGTGATGGGTGGGGACTGGCTGGTCTCTCCATTCAAGGAGGGAACCCTCAGGCCGTCCTGGTCAGGGGTGGAGATCTGAAGGGTTGGGATAGCCATGGTGAAAGGGAAATTGCGTGAGCTAGGAAACTGAAAGTTGTTACAAGTGGCAAAGAGAAGAGGGTGGCATGGTGGCACAGTAGTTAGCACTGCTGCCTCACAGGTCCCAGGTTCGATCCCAGCTCTGGGACACTGTCCGTGTGGAGTTTGCAAATTCTCCCCGTGTTTGTGTGGGTTTTGCCCCCACAACCCAAAGATGTACATAGAACATAGAACAGTACAGCACGGAACAGGCCCTTCGGCCCTCAATGTTGTGCCGAGCAATGATCACCCTACTCAAGATAGGTGGATTGGCCATACTAAATTGACCCTTAATTGGAAAAAATGAATGAGATATTCTTTAAAAAAATAATTTTTTTTGAAGTGACAAAGAGCCATGAATGTGGTTGGGAGGAGACTGTACAAAAGGGAGAAAAAATGGAGATAGAAAGAAATCAGTTATTCAGAACAAGAACCGGTTGAAACGGTGGGTTTACCAGGCTGTGTGGGATCAGGGAATTGAAGTTGGACGTCCTGGATGGAAGATCTCCAATGAAGGTGAGGTCACTGACAGTCTTCAAAACAATGACTTGCTGTTTGGTGGAGGGGCAATGGTCCAGAGGGGAGGTAGTAGGGAATAGGAAGAGTTGAGAGTGGTTGGTTCGCCAAAGATCAGTGACACCCTGGTCAGCACATTTATGAAATGAAATGAAAATCGCTTATTGTCACGAGTAGGCTTCAATGAAGTTACTGTGAAAAGCCCCGAGTCGCCACATTCCGGCGCCTGTCCGGGGAGGCTGATACGGGAATCGAACCGTGCTGCTGGCCTGCTTTAAAAGCCAGCGATTTAGCTCAGTGAGCTAAACCAGCCCCTAGTGAGCTAAACCAGCCCCTGGTTTATCACATTTAATGATAAGGTTAAGATTGGACCTGAGAAAATGGAGCCCTGCAAGTTTGAATTGAGATTGGTTAGAATGAGTGAGGAGAGCAGAGAAATGGAGATGGCTAATGTCATGCTAGCTATGCTCAATAAAAAGATTTAGAGAGGGTAAGAGGCCAAAAGGAGGCCTCCTGTGGAATGCAAATTTGAAAATCAAAGAAAGGGTCCAATGTACAGGGAGGAAGAAGACCAAAGAAGTGGGCCCCGAGGTGAAGGTGATGGAAGGATGAGCTCAGCGCATGCTGTCCTCATAATTCACAAAGGTGTGGGTGGAAGCAGAAGAAGCTGAGGCCTTTGCTGAGGTTTGAAGATTTGAAGCATCTGCAGTATTTTGTTTCTGTGTATTTTTATTCAATGTTATTTTACTGTATCTGTGTGTTTGTGTCTTCAGCGTATTTGTTTACTGACAAGTTTGATTTTAAAAACATATTCCATTAAAATAATTTTTAAGATACTTCAAAGAAATGTAATAAAAAAGTAGACACCAGCCAAAGAAAATAATAAGTGGAAAGCTTGGGAAAAGTGGTTGGTTTGAAGGAGCATCTTAAATGACGAGAGGGAGGTAGAAAGACTGAGGGGTTTATGGAGGAAATTTCAAAGCTTAAGGCCTAGGTAATTGAAGACATGGCCACTAATAAACAAGAGGCTAGAACTGTAGGAAAACAGAATTCCGGGAGGTTGGCAAAGGTTAGAAAGATAGGAATGGGTGAGGCCATAAGACAATTTGAACATCAGGTTGAGAATTTTTAATTTGAGTTCAGAGTCAATATCGGTCAGTAAAAGATGAGTATTTTTTATATTCGTTCAAGGGATGTGGGCATCGCTGGTTGGGCCAGAATTTATTGCCCATCCCTGAGGGCATTTGAGAGTCAACCACATTACTGTGTGTCTGGGGTCACATGTAGGCCAGACCAGGTAAGCATGACCAGATTTTTGTCTCTAAAGTTCATTAGTGAACGAGATGGCTTTTCCCGACAATCGACATGGTTTCATGGTCATCTTTAGACTTTAAAAATTTTTTAGATTACCCACTTTTTTTTCCAATTAAGTGGCAATTTAGCGTGGCCAATCCACCTAACCTGCACATCTTTGGGTTGTGGGGGTGAAACCCATGCAGACACGGGGAGAATGTGCAAACTTCACACAAACAGTGACCCAGGGCCGGGATCAAACCCGGGTCCTCAACGCTGCAGGCAGCAGCGTTAACCACTGCGCCACCGTGCCGCCCTATCTTTAGACTTTTAATTCCTAATGTTTATTGAACTCAAATTTCACCACCTGCCATGGCGGGATTTGAACCCAAGTCCCCAGAGCATGACTCTGGGTCTCTGGTCCAGCGACAATACCAGACTGCCATCATCTGTGGATAAGAATTTTGGATGGTGAAGTTGTAGGTTTGGAGGTTATCCAAGGGGGCATTGGAATAGTTACGTCTGGAGGTAATAAAGACATGGATCAGGTTTACACCTGAATCGGGATTTCAATAACATAGAGCATAAGTGATTCAACCACTATTAAATATGCAAAAATGAAGGCAGGTGAGATGATTATACTTTCTGATTCTGACAGTGAGATATCCATTTTTATTTGAAATAAAGACTAAATAGATCGTGGAGCAGTGGTGGACAATGTGGCCCATCAGGATTCTGAGTGCGGCCTGCAAGAGATTTTGTTGATTGTTTCCCACACTCAGGGTTGCCAGATTCTGTTGGTTTCCATCCTAGCTTTTTACCTTCCGGCATTACTAAAGTGATATTAAAGCCAGGGCATGTGAAGTAATGTCCTTGCTGATCACACACAATGACTGTGAGAATTATGTGCTCCCTCTGCGTCCAAAGCACTGCTACAGTTCAATCGGTACACCCTGCAAATTATAGTACGCAAGCACATTGAGCAGATTTACCCTTTCCTGGGCGACCATCTTGGTTACGGCATTGATGGACGTTGCTTTTTTTTAATGTTACTATTGTAACTTAAGTAAGGTAAGCATAAATATTTATTTTGCTTTTACTGTTTGAAGTTGATAGTTCTATTAATGAATGATTAAGCATGTCCTGTAATTCCTGATGAAATATTCTGCATGTGTTAAATGTATTTAATCATGGTTAGTGCAAATGCCTGATTTTGATTTTGTGGCTCACTGTGATGAAGGGGGGCAACTCATGCCCACTAGCCTAGGTGCCCATCACTGTTGTGGAGTCACAAATTGAAACCATTTATTTCTTTGAGAACTAGATGCAGGATACAACACTAGTAGTAGAGGACTCAAAAGAAATGGGGAAATAGAGTTGAGTCATCGTACAAATGGCAGTTGATCTAATGTCTACAAATTATCCCACTATGCATGTGGAGGAGGAAGCCAAGGACAGATTCTTGGAGTATTCTAAAGGTAGAGCAGTTAATAAAAGTGATGCTCTAGCTGATAATGAACAGGTAAAGTTAGACGAATTGAGAACAGTCGACAGAGCTAAAAGAGGGGTTTGGAGGGAGATGTCATGGTCAGTTGTGTCTCATTGGGTATCATTCATGACTTTGGTTAGGTCGGCTATGTAGTAGGGGAGATTGAAAAGATACAGATAGAGCAGGGGTGGGCAAACTACGGCCCGCGGGCCGCATGCGGCCCGCCAAAGGTATTTCTGCGGCCCACCAAGTCATTAAAAAAAAAAAAAAAAAAAAATTTTCTAAAAAAAAGTTTTTTTTTTTTAAATTTTTTTTTTTAAAGGTTAATGGGTGGGGGGGCTGTTGGATTACTTACTGGCTTAGGGTGGATACGTTGACTTGAGTAGGGTGATCATTGCTTGGCACAACATCGAGGGCCGAAGGGCCTGTTCTGTGCTGTACTGTTCTATGTTCTATATGAGGCGCCCAGAATCATAACCGGGTGAAGTAATTATTTTACTTAATATACTATGCGGCCCTTTGTGAATTGTGAATTTCTGAATGCGGCCCTTGCACGGAAAAGTTTGCCCACCCCTGAGATAGAGAGTACTGGGATGGATGAATATGGATTTGGGAGGTGACAACATGTTTAAGGACTTTGGCATGGAAAAGAGAGTTTGGATGCTGGTGATAGTTCACAAGTAGTGAGGTGTCATCTGTGGAAAATAAATCTTTTCCAGTGCTAACTGGCAAGGGAAGTTGGATGACCAACAATTTAGTGTGATTGGAGTCAAAGGGAATAAGAGATTTGTTTCGGTCTATATACTTTTAGATATCCTGTAACATTATTTAAGATACTTTTGTATATAGGAAATTGGTATTGGAATTGCATTATTTGAATCTGGTGCGGTAATGGTTTTAAAAGCCTGTGTCAGGTTATGTATATATCTGCACGGTAATATTTTAAAAATAACTCTGGTTTAGAAGAAATACTTTGTGGCTGCAAAAGGTGCAATTAAAATATCGTAAAAATGAGATCATCATTCTTTCTAAACATGTTTACATTACAAGGAGAGGCCTAATGGGTTTTGTTATTGTTTCTGGGGGTAGATAATTAAAGACTGGATAAAAACAAATTACTGCGGATGCTGGAATCTGAAACCAAAGAGAAAATGCTGGGAAATCTCAGCAGGTCTGGCAGCACCTGTAGAGAGAGAAAAGAGCTAACGTTTCGAGTCCAGATGACCCTTTGTCAAAGCTAAAGACAGAGAAAGTGGGAAATATTTATACTGAGGAGTGAGAATGAAAGATGAGTCATAGCCACAGAAACCCATAGAAGCAGGGTACTAATAGCCACAGAAACCAAGAGGAAAGAGTGCTAATGGCAGTCCCCAGAGAGAACAAAAGGTGTGAAAGGCCAAACTGCAGAGAAACTGATATCAGAGGGTTAATTAGAGACATTGTGTTTCAATTTAAGTGACTTGGTAATGGGATTTGAGTGGGATAAAAATGATGCAGCGATGGGAGGAGCCTGGGGCGAAATTCTCTGGTGACCGTCGCAATGACCGGGACCCGCCGCCAAAAATGGTGCTGATGACTCTGGTGTCGGGCCCCGCGAAACATCGCGTATTCTCCGGGCCCGAATGGGCCAGCAGCGGCATTACGCCATTCACGTCGGCGTCACTCGCTGGCGTCGGGCGGCATAATCAACACCTCCCGGCGTGACTACACAAAAGAGGCCCCCCCCCCAACCCACCGGCACCTGTGATCTCTCTCTCCCTCTCCCTCCAACCCACCGGCACTCGCACTCTGTGATCTCTCTCTCTCCTCTCTCTCTCTCTCGCTCTCTCTCTCTCCCCTCTCCCCAAACCCACCGGCACCCGCACTCTGTGATCTCTCTGCCCCCCAACCCACCGGCACCCGCACTCTGTGATCTCTCTCTCCCTCTCCCCCCAACCCACCCGCACTCGCACTCTGTGTTCTCCCCCAAACCCACCGCGCACTCTGTGATCTCTCTCTGTCCCTCTCACCCCCTAAACCACCGGCACCCGCACTCTGTGATCTCTCTCTCCCTCTCCCTCCCCCACCCCACCGGCACCCGCACTCTGTGAGCTCTCTCTCTCTTCCCCCCCCCCCCCCCCCCCAAAAACCCACCGGCACTCGCACTCTGTGATCTCTCTCCCCCCCCCCCCATCCAACCCAACCCACCGGCACTCGCACTCTGTGATCTCCCCCCACGATGAACGGCGTCAGCCAGCAGCACTGGTTGACGCCGTTAAATACCTGTTGTGATTAACGGGACTTCGGCCCATCCGGGCCGGAGAATAACGGCAGCACAGAAACCCGTAGCCTCCCGCCGGCCCCGCCATTCTCCGAGGTGGGCGGCGGGATTGGCGGCACGCCAATTTTTTGCAGGTGGGAGAATTCTGGACACGGTAGCAAGGTAGCATGGTGGTTAGCATAAATGCTTCACAGCTCCAGGGTCCCAGGTTCGATTCCCGGCTGGGTCACTGTCTGTGCGGAGTCTGCACGACCTCCCCGTGTGTGCGTGGGTTTCCTCCGGGTGCTCCGGTTTCCTCCCACAGTCCAAAGATGTGCGGGTTAGGTGGATTGGCCATGCTAAATTGCCCGTAGTGTCCTAAAAAGTAAGGTTAAGGGAGGGGGGGGGGGGGGGAGTTGTTGGGTTGCGGGTATAGGGCGGATACGTGGGTTTGAGTGGGGTGATCATGGCTCGGCACAACATCGAGGGCCGAGGGGCCTGTTCTGTGCTGTACTATTCTATGTTCTATGGCGGGGCGGGATTTTCGGCGGCCCCGGGCGATTCTCCGACCCTGCTGGGGGTCGGAGAATTTCGCCCCAGGTCTGTGGCAACCTGTTTTTCAATTAGTTTCTGGAAGCTGTGTTATGAACAATAGCTTTTGCAGAAGGCTGTCCGATTCAGCATTAACCTGATCGACAGGGTTTTGCAAGTTTTTTACTGAAAGGATCTCTCTCTCTCTCTTCAAGCAGTCTTTTAAAAGAACTCTCTTTCCAGAGGCCAGCAAATAATTCCGTGTTTGCCAACTTAATTTAAGTGTTTTTTTCACCTATGATGGGTTGTGCTTGATTTGAAAATAAAGTGTTTTATTTTATTATTGAGCATTGTTTAACTGGTACTTGGAAGCTACATTTCTTTAATGTTAAAATTTGTTAATAAAATTTGTTTCAATACACCATATCCCAATTTGTGCGTGGAATCACTCTTGGAGCCAAGTATCCGTTACTCACAGTTTTATAATTTTTTTAAAAAGTGATTGGTTTCCTGTCCGATATCTTAGCAAATGTTGGGTTCTGATCTGGAATCATAATTTCTGTTTGTATTTTGTCTGTTTCATTGTTATTTTGAGCCGGTTCTTTCTTAATGTCTCTTGATTTCTGTTCTTGTATCTTTGTTGTTTCTGTTTGTATTGTCTCACTTCTTGTTACTTAGTACTTCCCTCTCTCCTCACACTACTAGAACATAGAACATTACAGCGCAGTACAGGCCCTTCGGCCCTCGATGTTGCACCGACCTGTGAAACCACTCTAAAGCCCATCTACACTATTCCCTTATCATCCATATGTCTATCCAATGACCATTTGAATGCCCTTAGTGTTGGCGAGTCCATTACTGATGCAGGCAGGGCATTCCACACCCTTACTACTCTCTGAGTAACGAACCTACCTCTGACATCTGTCCTATATCTATCTCCCCTCAATTTAAAGCTATGTCCCCTCATGCTAGACATCACCATCCGAGGAAAAAGGCTCTCACTGTCCACCCTATCTAATCCTCTGATCATCTTGCACGCCTCAATTAAGTCACCTCTTAACCTTCTTCTCTCTAACGAAAACAGCCTCAAGTCCCTCAGCCTTCCCTCATAAGATCTTCCCTCCATACCAAGCAACATTCTGGTAAATCTCCTCTGCACCCTTTCCACTACATCTTTCCTATAATGCGGCGACCAGAATTGCACGCAATACTCCAAATGCGGCCGCACCAGAGTTTTGTACAGCTGCAACATGACCTCATGGCTCCGAAACTCAATCCCTCTACCAATAAAAGCTAACACACTGTACACCTTCTTAACAACCCTCTCAACCTGGGTGGCAACTTTCAGGGATCTATGTACATGGACACCAAGATCTCTCTGCTCATCCACACTAAAGAATCTTATCATTAGCCCAGTACTCTGTCTTCCTGTTATTCCTTCCAAAATGAATCACCTCACACTTTTCTGCAATAAACTCCATTTGCCACCTCTCAGCCCAGCTCTGCAGCTTATCTATGTCCCTCTGTAACTTGTAACATCCTTCTGCACTGTCCACAACTCCACCGACTTTAGTGTCATCTGCAAATTTAGTCACCCATCCTTCTACGCACTCCTCCAGGTCATTTATAAAAATGACAAACAGCAGTAGCCCCAAAACAGATCCTTGTGGTACACCACTAGTAACTGGACTCCAGTCTGAACATTTCCCATCAACCACCACCCTCTGTCTTCTTCCAGCAAGCCAATTTCTGATCCAAACTGCTAAATCACCCTGAATCCCATGTCTGCATATTTTCTACAATAGCCTACTGTGGGGAACCTTATCAAACGCTTTACTGAAATCCATGTACACCACATGAACTGCTTTACCCTCATCCACCTGTTTGGTCACCTTCTCAAAGAACTCAATAAGGTTTGTGAGGCACGACCTACCCTCAGAAAACCGTGTTGACCATCTCTAATCAAATTATTCCTTTCCAGATGATTATACATCATATCTCTTATAAACCTTTCCAAGACTTTGCCCTCAACAGAAGTAAGGCTCACTGGTCTATAGTTACCGGAGTTGTCTCTACTCCCCTTCTTGAACAAGGGGACAACATTTGCTAACCTCCAGTCTTCTGGCATTATTCCTGTAGACAAAGATGACTTAAAGATCAAAGCCAAAGGCTCAGCAATCTCCTCCCTAGCTTCCCATAGAATCCTAGGATAAATCCCATCCGGCCCAGGGGACTTATCTATTTTCACACTTTCCAGAATTGCTAACACCTCATCCTTATGAACCTCAAGCCCCTCTAGTCTAGTAGCCTGTATCTCAGTAGTCTCCTCGACCACATTGTCTTTTTCCTGTGTGAATACTGACGAAAAATATTCATTTAACACCTCTCCTATCTCCTCGGACTTCACGCACAACTTCTCACTACTGTCCTTGACTGGCCCTACTCTTACCCTAGTCATTCTTTTATTCCTGACATATCTATAGAAAGCTTTAGGGTTATCCTTGATCCTACCTGCCAAAGGCTTCTCATGTCCCCTCCTGGCTCTTCTTGGCTCTCTGTTTAGGTCCTTCCTAGCTAACTTGTAACTCTTGAGTGCCCTAACTGAACCTTCACGTCTCATCTTTACATAAGCCTCCTTCTTCCTCTTGACAAGTGTTCCAACTACTTTGGTAAACCACAGTTCCCTTGCTCGACCACTTCCTCCCTGTCTGCCAGGTACATACTTATCAAGGACACGCAGTAGCTCCACATTTCCATTGTGCCCAACCCCTGCAGTTTCCCTCCCCATCCGATGCATCCGAACTCTTGCCTCATTGCATCATAATTGCCTTTCCCCCAATAGCTCTTGCCCTGCATTATATACCTATCTTGCGGTATATACCTATCCCTTTCCATCACTAAATTAAACGTAATCGAATTGTGGTCACTATCACCAAAGTGCTCACCTACCTCCAAATCTAACACCTGTCCTGGTTCATTACCCAGTACCAAATCCAATATGGCCTCGCCTCTCGTTGGCCTATCTACATACTGTGTCAGGAAACTGTCCTGCACACATTGGACAAAAACGGACCCATCTAAAGTACTCTAACTATAGCGTTTCCAGTCAATATTTGGAAAGTTAAAGTCCCCCATAACAACTACCCTGTTACTTTCGCTCCTATCGAGAATCATCTTTGCAATCCTTTCCTCTGCGTCTCTGGAACTTTTCGGAGGCCTATAGAAAATCCCTAACAGGGTGACCTCTCCTTTCCTGTTTCTAACCTCAGCCCATACTACCTCAGTGGACGAGTCCTCATCAAACGTCCTTTCTGCCACTGTAATACTGTCCTTGACTAACAATGCCACCCCTTCCCCTCTTTTACCACCTTCCCTGAGCTTACTGAAATATCTAAACCCTGGCACCTGCAACAACCATTCCTGACCCTGCTCTATCCATGTCACCGAAATGGCCACAACATCGAAGTCCCAGGTACCAACCCATGCCGCAAGTTCACCCACCTTATTCCAGATGCTCCTGGCATTGAAGTAGACATACTTTAAACCACCTTCCTGCCTGCCGGTACACTCCTGCAACTTTGAAACGTTACTCATGACCTCACTACTCTCAACCTCCTGTATACTGGAGCTCCAATTCAGGTTCCCAGTCCCCTGCTGAACTAGTTTAAACCCTCCGGAAGAGCATTGGCAAATTTCCCCCCCAGGATATTGGTTACCCCTCTGGTCCAGGTGTAGGCCATCCCGTTTGTAGAGGTCCCACCTACCCCAGAATGAGCCCCAATTATCCAGGAATCTGTAACCCTCCCTCCTGCACCATCCCTGTAGCCACGTGTTCAACTGCTCTCTCTCCCTATTCCTCGTCTCGCTAGCATGTGGCACGGGTAACAACCCAGAGATAATAACTCTGTTTGTCCTAGATCTAAGTTTCCACCCTAGCTCCCTGAATTCCTGCCTTACATCCCTATCCCTTTTCCTACCTATGTCGTTGGTACCTGTGTGGACCACGACTTGGGGCTGCTCCCCTCCGCCTTAAGGATCGCAAAGACACGATCCAAGACATCGCGGACCCTGGCATCTGGAAGGCAACACGCCAACCGCGAGTCTCTCTCCTTCCCACAGAATCTCCTATCTATCGCCCTAACTATGGAGTCTCCAATGACTAATGCTCTACTCCTCTCCCCCTTTCCTTCTGAGCAACAGGGACAGACTCTGTGCCAGAAACCTGTACCTCATGGCTTACCCCAGGTAAGTCTCCCCCCCCCCCCCCCCCCCCCCCCCCTCAAACAGTATCCAAAGCAGTATACTTGTTAGTAAGGGGAACGACCACAGGGGATCCCTGTACTGACTGCTTCCTCCCAGCCCCTCTCACCGTCACCCATCTATCTTTATTCTTCAGAGTAACTACATCCCTGAAGCTTCTATCTATGACCACCTCTGCCTCCCGAATGATCCGAAGTTCATCCAGCTCCAGATCCCTAACACAGTTTCTGAGGAGCTGGGGATGGGTGCATGTCCCAGAGATGAAATCAGTAGGGACACTGACGGCGTCCCTCACCTCAAACATTCTGCAGGAGGAACATTGTACTGCCTTCCCTGCCATCCCCTCTAGATAAAACAAGATAAAGAAAGGAAGAGCTTACCTGATATTCACTCAACCCCTTAGGTTAGAGGAGGTGGAAGGGTGGGGGACACTACAAGTGTAATATCTCGGGTTTGGCAACCGCCCAACTTATATACAGGTACTAACAAATCTTCCCAGAAATCCCCACGGCCGACTTCCTGCAGCTTTAAAGGTAAGTTTTTAAAGAGGTAAACTTGCCTTCCCGACAGGCCCCTGGACACTGCTCCCGCCAAAATCTGAAGGCCGCTTTCTTCTGCAAGGTAAGTTTTTAAAGTTAAACTTACCTTCCCAACACTGCTCCCGCCGAAATTTGCCTATTATTACAAAACTCTGTTGCATTGAAAATTGTCCATGTATGGGTTGTTAAGTTTGCTGAGCATCATGTAAGTGGGTTACAGTGTGTGGGGAGTGACTGAATGTGAGCAGCTTGTGAGCGGAATTTGAGAAGGGATCAACAAGTGGGAAATGGGAGCAGTGGCGAACAGTGGAGCCACCACAGAAGTGGGCAAGTTAAGGTCTCTTTCTGAGTAGAGGCTGGGACATGACCAAACACTGCAGGATAGAATATGAAGAAATAAAGACAGGCCAAAGGGCTCAAAAATTGAATTGAGAGCTGTAAGCCTGCAAAGGCACTGAGATGTTAGTGAGCTCTTAACCAACAAACCAGGGCAGGAACCCGTAGGCAAGAGGACAAAAAGAACAAGCAACTAAATAAATGCAATTAAATAATATAAAATCCCTGTGTCTGCGTGGGTCTCACCCCCACAACCCAAAAGATGTGCAGGGTAGATGGATTGGCCTCTTAATTGGGAACAAAATGCTTAGGTACTCTAAATTTATTAAAAAATATATATAAAAACATAAAATAATATTAAACATACAGATTAAAAATAAACTGGTAGTTTACAGTGTCTACAGAAAAGCAAGCAAGCACTGAGTGTTGAAGAACACTTCAAAAAAACTTGATCTCAGAGGCCACCTAATGGTCAGAGCATGCAGTTACTTTTATGAGATTCGGATTGGAAAGTTCAATAGGAAATGAAGACGTAGAAAAAATTACTTGCATTTATATAATGGTGTGATTCTCTGACTTACCGCAAGATGTTGGCTGGCAGTGGGATCTTATGGTCCAGCTGCTGTCAATTGGATTTCCTATTTAATCCATCCCACACAGCCGGGAGACCGGGGGACTGGAAGATCCCGTCAGCATGAACAGCTGGAAGAACTCACCCAATGCCTTTAATAATAATAATCTTTATTGTCACAAATAGGCTTACATTAATACTGCAATACGGTTACTGTGAAAGCCCCTAGTCGCCACATTCCGGAGCCTGTTTGGGTACACAGAGGGAGAATTCAGAATGTCCAAATGACCTAACACCGCGAACGCGATCCCCCACTCCCGACGCGGTCTGGGAGAATCGTGGGAGGGCCCCTGACATTTTTTACGCGCCCCCCCCCCCCCGGCTTGGAAAAATTGCCGCTCGGAGTCCGATGGGCCGAGCGGCCGACCCTTCACGCCCGTTTCAAAACGGCAGCAACCACACCTGGTCGCTGCATTCGTGAAACGGGCGCCAGGTGCCCGATTGGGACGGGAGCACCACGACTGTGCTCGGGAGGGGACAGGCCCGCGATCGGTGTGCACCGATCGTCGGGCCAGCGTCCAAAACGGACGCACTCTTTCTCCTCCGCTGCCCGGCAAGATCAAGCCGCCACGTCTTGCCGGGCGGCTGAGGAGAAAGACGGCCACCGCGCATGCGCGGGCTCGTGCCGTCCGCGCGATGAAGTCATCTGCGCATGTGCGGGTTGGAACCGGGCAACCCGCGCATGCACGGATGACTTCACATTCTCGGCGTGACGAGGTCGCTGCCGAGAAAGACGGAGGCCCGTTCCTAGCCCCCCGGGTGGGGGTGAATTAGGTGCGGGGAGCGGGCTCCGAGGCAGTCGTGAACCTCGGGCGAGTTCACGACGACCTTCACGAATTCGGCCCCCCTGCGGAGAATTCCGCCCCACATCTTTCGGGACATCTTTCGGGAGTAAACTGGAGCACCTGGAGGAAACCCATGCAGACACAGGGAGAACGTGCAGACTCCGCACAGGCTGTGACTCAAGCCGGGATATCGAACCTGGAACCCCGGCGCTGTGAGGCAGCAGTGTCAACCACTGTGCTACCGTGCCTTACTTCACCCAGGGTGACCCAGAGCCGGTGAGTGCTTTTGAAGGCACTTGTAATGTTGGAACTATGGGAGTCAATTTGTGCACAGCAACGTCCCATGCACATCAAGTACCCACGAAATTCAACATGATAACTATCAAATGTTCTATATTTAGATGTTGTCTGAAGGATAACTATTAGGAATGTATAATGGGAAAAATTGACAAGCTGAAGTGACAACAGGAAGCAATGTTTGTAAACAGGAAATGGGTGCAGACAGAGTTTTAATGTGCATAGATAGTTGCCTGATTACATCTATATGTTATCATATTTGTATCTTATTTGTTATATGTCTTGATGGCTGTACTGAAATCTTTCTCCGCATTACCCTGGGAATTGGAGGATATGTTGCTTGATAAGTATAGGGATGTATTTTTTTGTGGTCTTATCCTAGATTATTTTAGCTCTTGTATTTTAGACCACTCCCATGACTGAGTCCAAACTCTCCGCACTTTTCAGCAATTCTATCCTTGGGCGGGATTCTCCCCTACCCGGCAGGGCGGGGGTCCCGGCGTAGCGGAGTGGCGCCAACCACTCAGGCGTCTGGCCTCCCCAAAGGTGTGGAATTCTCCGCACCTTTGGGGGCTAGACCCGCGCCGGAGCAGTTGGCACACGCCGACTGGCGCCAAAATCGGCACCAACGGCCTTTGACGCCCGCCGCCCGGGCTGGCCGAAAGGCCTTGGCCGGTTCGCGCATGCGCCGGTGCTGACTGCCGCCGACGTCACCACGGCGCATGCGGGCTGGGGGATTCCCTTCCGCTTCCGCCATGGTGTAGATCAGGGCCCACACCGATTGGGGGGCGGGCCAGGCCACCGTGGGGGCACCCCCCGGGGTCCGATCACCCCCGCGCCCCCCCCCCCCCCCCCCCCAGGACCCCGGGGGCCCGCTCGCGCCGCCGATCCCGCCGACACCAGAGGTGGTTCAAACCTCGGCGGCGGGAGAGGCCTCCCAGCGGCGGGACTTCGGGCCATGCTATCCATCGCGGGCCGGAGAATAACGGCAGCACAGATACCCGTAGCCTCCCGCCGGCCCCCGCCATTCTCCGAGGCGGGCGGTGGGATTGGCGGCACGCCGACTTTTTGCGGGTGGGAGAATTCTGGACATGGCGGGGACGGGATTTACGGCGGCCCCGGGTGATTCTCCGACCCTGCTGGGGGTCGGAGAATTTCGCCCCTTGCCTCTGGATAACATGCATGGATAATGAAACAGGAAATTCTGTCTGTGGATTGTCTTTAGCTGCGCTAAATATTAGCTGACGTCACCACGGCGCATGTGCGACCGCTTCCGCCATGGTGTAGGCCGTGGCGGCGGCGGAACAGAAAGAGTGCCCCCACGGCACTGGCCCTCCCCCCGATCGGTGGGCCCCGATCGCAGGCCTGGCCACCGCCCGGGGTCCGAACACCCCCCCCCCCCCCCCCCGGGGGCCCGCTCGTGCCGCCGATCCCACTCGGCAAAAGTAGTAGATCATCCGATTAGATTTAATTTTAAGTTTAAAATATCAAGTAGATTTGTTGTACCAAAGGTGAAACAGCACACAAGTAATATCCCGGACACTGTTTGTTTCAAACTGATCCTATCAAACTTGGCTTCCCAAAAAATATTCTTAGATTTGAATAAAGCAGCTTCTTTGTATTCTGGAATTTTGAATATCCCACTGTTTTTTAAATTCATTTATGGGGTGTCGATGCACTGGTTAGGCCAGCATTTATTGCTCGTCCCAAGTTGCCCTTCAGACGGTCGTGTTGAGTTGCCTTCTTGAACTGCTGTCATCGCTGAGGTGTAGGTACACCCACTGTGCTGTTCGGGAGGGAGGTCCGGGATTTTGCCACAGCAACAGTGAAGGAACGGTGATATGTTTCCAAGTTAGCGTGGTGAGTGACTTGAAGGGAAACCTCCAGGTGGTGGGGTTCCTCGGTATGTACTGGTCTTGTTCTTCTAGGTGGTAGTGGCCCTGGGTTTGGAAGGTGCTGTCTAAGGAATCTCGGCGATTACTGCAGTGCATCTTGTAGATGGTATACATGACTCCCACTGTTCATCGGTGGTAGGAGGGTTTGAATGTTTGTGGAGAGGGGAGCAATCAAGCAGGCTGCTTTGTCCTGGATGATATCATAGAATTTACAGTGCATAAGGAGGCCATTCGGCCCATCGAGTCTGCACCGGCTCCTGGAAAGTGCACCCTACCCAGGGTTAACACCTCCACCCTATCCCCATAACCTGGCAACCCCACCCAACACTAGGGCAATTTTGGACACACTAAGGGCAATTTGTCATGGCCAATCCACCTAACCTGCACATCTTTGGACTGTGGGAGGAAACCGGAGCACCCGGAGGAAACCCACGCACACACTGGGAGAATGTGCAGACTCCACACAGACAGTGACCCAAGCCGGAATCGAACCTGGGACCCTGGACCTGTGAAGCGATTGTGCTATCCACAATGCTACCGTGCTGCGTGTTGTTGGAGCTGTACTCACCCAGGCAAGTGGAGAGTATTCCATTACACTCCTGACTTGTGCCTTGTAGATGGTGGACAGGCTTTGGGGGGGGGGGGGGGGGGGGGGGGTCAGGAGATAAGTTACTCACTGAAGGCTTTGACCTGCCCTGGTAGCCACAGTAACAATATGGCTAGTGCAGTTCAGTTTCTGATCAATGGGAACCACCAGGATGTTGATTGTGGCGGATTCAGTGATGGTAATACTATTGAATGTCAAGGGGCGATGGTCAGATTCTCTCTTGTAGGAGATGGTCATTGCCTGGATCTAAATGACAGTGAGAAGTCTTACAACACCAGGTTAAAGTCCAACATGTTTGTTTCAAACATTAGCTTTCGGAGCACTGCTCCTTCCTCAGGTGAAGGAAGAGGTATATTCCAGAAACATATATATAGACAAATTGAAAGATGCCAGACAATGCTTAGAATGCAAGCATTTGCATGTAATTGAATCTTTACAGATCCAGAGTTAGGGGTAACCCCAGGTTAAAGAGGTGTGAATTGTCTCAAGCCAGGAAGTTGGTAGGATTTCGCAGGCCCAGGCCAGATGGTGGGGGATGAATGTAATGCAACATGAATCCCAGGTCCCAGTTAAGGCCGTACTCGTGTGCGGAACTTGGCTGTAAATTTCTGCTCAGCAATTCTGCGATGACGCACGTCCTGAAGGCCGCCTTGGAGAATGAGTACCCGGAGATCAGAGGCTGAATGCCCTTGACTGCTGAAGTGTTCCCCGACCGGAAGGGAACATTCCTGCCTGATGATTGTCGCGCGATGTCCGTTCATTCGTTGTCGCAATGTCTGCATGGTCTCGCCAATGTACCACGCTTCGGGACATCCTTTCCTGCAGCGTATGAGGTAGACAAGGTTGGCCGAGTCGCACGAGTATGTACTGCGTACCTGGTGGGTGGTGTTCTCGCATGTAATGGTGGTATCCATGTCAATGATCTTGCACGTCTTGCAGAGAGGGTTGTGTGGTGTCGTGGTCGCTGTTCTGAAGGCTGGGTAGTTTGCTGCAAACAATGGTTGGTTTGTAGTTGCGCGGTTGTTTGAAGGCAACTAGTGGGGGTGACCTTGGCAAGATGTTCATCTTCATCGATGACGTGAGCGACGAAGAAGATGTCATAGTTTCTCCGCTCCGGGAAAGTACTGGACGACGAAGGGTACTCTGTCGGTTGTGTCCTGTGTTTGTCTTCTGAGAAGGTCAGTGTAGTTTTTTGCTGTGGCGCGTTGGATTGTCGATCGATGAGTTGAGCGCCATATCCCGTTCGTACGAGGGCATCTTTCAGTGTCTGTAGATGTCTGATACGCTCCTCCTCGTCGGAGCAGATTCTGTGTATATGGAGAGCTTGTCCATAGGGGATGGCTTCTTTAATGTGTTTAGGGTGGAAGCTGGAGAAGTGGAGCATCATGAGGTTATCCGCAGGCTTGCAGTAAAGCAAAGTGCTGAGGTGACCGTCCTTGATGGAAACGAGTATGTCCAAGAATGCAACTGATTTTGGTGAGTAGTCCATGCTGAGTCTGATGGTGGGATGGAACTTATTGATGTCATCGTGTAGTAATTTCAGTGATTCTTTGCCGTGGGTCCAAAGGAAAAAAATGTCATCAATGTATCTGGTGTATAACGTCGGTTGAAGGTCCTGTGCGGTGAGGAGGTCTTGTTCAAACTTGTGCATGAAGATGTTGGTGTATTGAGGTGCGAATTTGGTCCCATGGCTGTTCCAATTCTGAATGTCCAAATTACCTAACAAGCATGTGTTTCGGGACTTGTGGGAGGAAATCGGAGCAGCCGATGGAAACCCAAGCAGACATAGGGAGGACATGTTGACTCCGCACAGACAGTGACCCAGCTGGGAATTGAACCTGGGACCCAGGTGCTGTGACACAACTGTGCTAACCACTGTGCCATCATGACACACATTGGTAAAAGACTCTGGATCTCTTTACTGGACCGTTAAGTCCCCTAAGGTTCCAGGTGACTATCCTGATGGGGAGTTCTTGTCCCCCCCCCCCCCGTTCCTGTGGGACCAACCATACTTATCTTGTAGATGCGCCCCCACTCCTGGGTATCCCTTGGTCCAAGATGGGGAGATGTTCTCCCCATGAGGCTAGGTTCCCACGCACCGGGGTTTCCCTTTGCCTCGGGGCGATCCAACATGGCCGCCAACTGTGAGAATGCCATGTCTGTGAGCCCCTGCACTCCGGAGTCTCCCTTTGTTCAGGGACACTCCAAAGTGTTGCTTGCCGTGCCTTTTTGTTCCAAGTCACCATGAGTTTCCTGTTGTAACCAGCCTAATCCCCTCATTCTCTTTTTACCTGTCTCTCCCTTGTGGTATTTTATTCCCCCACCCCATTCACTTTCTCCCCCCCCACCCTCCCCCCATCCTGTAGCTGCCCCTCCCCTCCTTACCACGCTTTTCCCCTTGCGGGAGATGCACCGCGCGCCTCTCTCCTGCACGCTTCCCGGTGCTAGCTACTTCAATCGTTTGTTGGACCTCTGCCGTGGCTGGTTAAGTGTCCTCCCATCGCCCGATCCTTGAGCTTCTTGTTCGTCATTCCCCTCACCTTCTCCTACGCCTTGCTGCACTTGGTCCTACCGTCTTCTGTTTCCTCTTTTGACCCAGTCGAGTCAGTACAATCCTGCGCAAAGTGGTCGATATGGTGATGGTTCACAGTTGGCAGTGCAGAATGTAAAAAGTAGACATTAAGCATAAGAGTCTCTTCCTGTCAAGGGCAGCACGGTTACGCAGTGGTTAGCTCTGCTGCTTCACGGCGACGAGGTCCCAGGTTCGATCCTGGCTCTGGGTCACTATCCGTGTAGAGTTTGCACGCTCTCCCGGTGTTTGTGTGGGATTAGCCCCCACAACCCAAAGATGCGCAGGCTAGGTGGATTTGCCACGCTAAATTGCTCCTTAATTGGAAAAAAATAATTGGGTACTGTAAATTTATATAAAAAAAGAGTCTCTTCCTGTGGGCTCTTCATTGCTGACCCTGCTGTCACTTCTCTAGTCCATTCTCCGAGATGAACTTGTCCGCGTCCGCAGAGGGCCTGAAGAAATGCTCCCTGCCTTGGAACGTGACCCAGAGCTTGGCTGGTACAGCATCCCAAACCGTACGCCGTTATTGTACAGCGTGGCCGTCGCCCTATTAAATTCGACCCGACGTTGGCCAGGTCGGCTCCAATATCCTGATAAATCCGAATCTGGTGGCCTTCCCAGTTACAGTTTTTGGTTTGCCTTGCACAGCACAGGGTTCATTCTCTGCCCTGGTATGCGTGCACCTTGGCGATTATCGCCCTCGACTGTTTCCCGGTTTTGGGCTTTGGGCGAAGTGACCGGTGCGCTCTGTCGATTTCTGGTGGGTTGGGGAAGTTCCACCTTCCCACCAGGTTGCCCAACATTTGGGCCACCTAGTCTGTGGAGTTCCTACCTTTGATCCCCTCCGGTAGGCTCATGATTCGTAGGTTTTGATGCCTTGACCGGTTCTCCTGGTCCTTGATTTTTCCCTTTCAAAGTCCCCTGTGTTGCGACCAGCCTTGCCACCTCCTTCTCCAGGGTGATGATCCTGTCGCCCTGGTTTGTTGCAGCTTTTTCCAGCTCCTTGATTATTTCCCCCTGGGCTTCCAGTTGGCTTTCCCCCTTATCCAGGGCCACCTGCATGGTTGCCAGAGCTTTGGCAACCGCACCCTACACCGCAGCTGGAAAGTCTGACTTTGCCTCTTCCGGATGGTCTCTCAATCCTCTACCCATCCCCTGGTGTGTGTGTCTGTGGTTCCTCTTGCTCTGGCGAAGCCCGAGCTTCGCCGCCTCATGTGTATGCCAGCTGCTTTGTCCCGCTCCTGGTTTCCACCCGTCTTCTGGAGTAGCATTTTTCTCTCCTCGCGTGGTCGTGATTTGTGAATGTTTTTTGCTATTAGCGGGCACTTTTCGGGCAAAAAAGCCTATTTTGAATTTGCGTGGGAGGAGAGCCACCTGATGTGCCACTTCTCAGCACACCTCCATCACCGGCCATCACAATTAGCATAAATAAGGACTGACTGAAAACGAAGATTAATTATGCTAAGCAGTAACCTTTGGTTGAATGCACATTGACTGGCAAAGAACAATTTTAAATACACAGTTTTAAAAAGTAGGGCCCCGATCTACCAGCCGCATCCTGATCGTAAATGCTGGAAGAGGCCTCCTCACGGGCTTCCCGACAGCCGTTGCACCTCTAATCTCGCAAGGTATCGTGGGCTGGACTCAGTCTCGCCTTGCTAAGTGGGTTTAAGAGCACACTTAACTGCCAAGCCCAGATCTAACTGGCTCCCGGCATCTATCGGCCTGCCCAGGAAGACCCCAGCCGGGCGCCGATTAGTACTGGTCCACGAAAACCAGGGTTCCCCTGGGTGGTCTGGTAGAGGGCACAATGGAACTCTGGTGCTTTTCTGGCACCTTGGCACTGCCAGGCAGGCACCCAGGTACTGTCATGACATTCTGCCAGGGCCATTCAACTCCTGATTACATTACAGCCTTGGTCCAAACATGGACAAAAGGGCTGACCTCCAAAAGTGAGGTAAGAATGACTACTCTTGACATTATGGCAACATTTGACTCAGTGCAGCATGAAGGAGCAAGACAGGAATTGGGCAACACTGGCCTGGTTGGCGACTCATCAAGGCTCTTTAGACAGCACCTTCCAAACCTGCAATGTTTTTAAAAAATCTTTATTGAACTATATATGGTTTTATAACAATAACAGAAGAAACAATGTACATACAAATATAAACATAGTGCAAAGGCCCTCTTCTCCCTCACAGGTCCCACCCCCCTAATTTTCCTCGAAGAAGTCGACAAACGGCTACCGCCTCTGACCGAACCCTAACATTGACCCTCGCAGGGTGAACTTAAGTTTTTTCCAGACCGAGAAAGCTAGCCATGTCAGTTAGCCAGGTCTCCGACTTCGGGGGCTTTGAGTCGCTCCAAGCTAATAGTTTTCTTCTCCGGGCTACGAGGGTGGCAAAGGCCAGAACGGCTGCCTCTTTCTCCTCCTGGATTCCCGGATCCGCATAGCTCTGGGTCCTTATCCCGCTTCAGGATCAGTGAGATCGTGGCCTGTGACATCGTCGGGGGAAGCGTCCCTTGCTCCCTTACCTTATTAAATGTCCTCATCAACAGCGACCCCAGTATCCCAGAGAACTTTTTATAAAACTCCACTGGGTACCTGCCCAGTCCCGGGGCTTCACCCGACTGCTTGGCCTTCAGCCCTACTGCCATTACTTCCATCCCGATCAGGGCCCCCAAGCCCTTCTACCAGCCCTTCGTCCACCTCCGGGAATGTCAGCCCTCCTAGGAATTGCCTCATCCCCTCTGGCCCAGCTGGGGGTTCCATCTCATACAGTCTGCTATAAAACTCCTTAAATGCCTTATTAACCCCTGCTGTATCTCCGACCAGGTTCCCATCCCTCTCCCTTACTCCCAATCTCCCTGGCTGCCTCCCACTTTCTAAGCTGCTGCGCAAGCATTCTGCTTGCCTTCTCTCCATATTCATAAATCGTCCCCCTCGCCTTCCTTAGCTGCTCCACCGCCTTCCCTGTAGTTAACAAGCCAAACTCCGCCTGTAGCCTCCGTCATTCCCTTAAAAGCCCTGCCTCTGGGGTCTCCGCATATCTCCTGTCGACCTGAAGTATCAGTCGGTCCTTCTCTGCTCTGTCTGCCTTCTCCCTGTGGGCCCGCATCAAGATCAGCTCCCCTCTAACCATCGCCTTCCGCGCCTCCCAGACCATTGCAGCTGAGACTTCCCCCGTATCATTAACTTCCAGATAGGTCTGGAAACATTTCCTCACCCACCCCGCACACCTCCCCATCCGCTAACAGTCCGACATCCAATCTCCAATGTGGGCATTGGCCACCCTCCTTGCTCACCTATACGTTCACCCAGTGCAGGGCATGATCTGAGACCGTGATCACTGAATACTCAGTGTCCACTACCCCCGCCAGTAAAGCCCTCTTCAAGATAAAAAAAAAGTCAATCTGGGAGTACACTTTAGGCACGTGTGAGTAAAAGGAGAATTCCTTCACTGTCGGCCACTCAAATCTCTATGGCCCCCCTCAATCTGCTCCATAAACCCCTTTAGCTCCTTTGCCATTGCTGGCACCCTGCCTGTCCTTGAGCTCGACCGTTCTAGCCTTTGGTCAATGACTGTGTTGAAGTTCCCCGACCCCCCCCCCCCCCATGACCAACTTGTGCGAATCCAGGTCCGGCATCTTCCCCAACATCCTCCTCATGGACTCCACATCATCCCAATTTGGCCCCGAGTACCACGGCAGCCCTTTCAGCTTCCCACTAACCATGATGTAGCGGCCTCCCACATCCACAACTATTCTACCCGCCTCGAATGACACTCGCTTATTAATCAGGATCGCGACCCCTCTAGTCTTAGAGTCCAGTCCCGAGTGAAAAACCTGTCTGACCCATCCCTTCCTTAATCTAATCTGGTCGGTTACTCTAAAGTGCATCTCCTGCAACATTGCCACGCCCGCCTTCAATCCCCTCAAATGCGCGAACACGCGTGTCCTCTTAACCGGCCCATTTAGCCCTCTTATGTTCCATGTGATCAGCTTGGTTGGGGGGGCTTCTCACCCCCTCCCCTCCGCCGATCAGCCATCACCTTTCTTGGCCCAGTCTCCAGCCCGCACCCCACGCATCCACAGGCCCACCCCCAGGCAGCTTCCGTCCCCGACCTCCCTCTTGTCCCCCAGCAAAAGTCTCTCCCCCGTCAGCAGTTCTCCCCCCCCCCCCCCACCCTCCCCTCCCTCAAAGGCACAGTGCTATGCAAACCGCTCCCTTCAACAAGCATTACATCTGCTCACCTCCCACTGCGCTTCCGTGAGCCAGCCCGCCCAGCTAGCTTGGTAGCCCCCACCCATGGTGACAGACATTTTCCCACCTATTGTTCTATTGTTCCCCCCTTCTCCCGCTCGGGCACACATATGCAAAAGAAAACAATTCCAACCCAATTGCCTGAAAGAAACACAAAGAAAATTTTTTAAAACACATCTAAAATTCACACCTCCATCCCCCATCAGTACAAATGCAAATTTTAACTCGCACAAATATGCGGCAGGCCCCAAATCAATACAGAAGGCATTACAGGTAACGTCCAAAGACAATTTTTTTTAACGTGAATGCTGCAGCAAAGTTCATACACCTCAGTCCGCTGCCAGCCCTTTCCCTCTAGCAAAATCCATCGCTTCCTCGGGTGACTCAAAAGTAAAAATGTTGCTCCTCATAAGTGACTCAAAGACAGGCCAGATACAGCAGTCCAAACTTCACCTTCTCCTTGAAAGGGTCGACTTTATTTGGTTGATCCCTACTCTTTTCCTGGCTACGTTAGTGCTCACATCGTGGTATAGATGCAGGATGCTGTTCTCCCACTTACAGCTCCGTGTCTGCTTGGCCCACCGTAAAATACACTCCATGTCCAGGTATCTGTGGAATCTTACCACCATCGCCCTCGGGGGGGGGGGGGGGGATGGGGGGGTGGGGGGGGGGGGATGGGGGGGGGTGGGGGGGGGGGATGGGGGGGTGGGGGGGGGATGGGGGGGGTGGGGGGGGGGGGATGGGGGATTGGGGGGGGATGGGGGGGATGGGGGGGATGGGGATGGTCCCCCACACGAGGCTTCCTCGTTAGCGCTCTATGAACCCTGTCCACCTCCAAGTGTCGGGTGAACATCCCATCCCCCAGTAACGTCTCGAACATGCCCGCTGTATATGCCCCTGCGTCCGCTCCTTCAGACCATTCCGGGAGACCAACGATTCTCATGTATTCTCTAGATCCTCCACCTTCTCCTGGAGCCTTTTATGCTGGTCTCTCAACATCCCCACCTCCAACTCCACTGCTGTTTAATGTTCCTCCCACTCAGTCAGTACCTTCTCCATTATCTGGATAACCCAATGATGAGCCTCCAGTCTGTGTTCCAGCTGCCTAATCGGGTCCAAGCATTCCTGTTTCTGCTTGGCGAAGCCCTCTTGTATGAATTGCATCAGTTGCTCCGTCGACTGCTGGGTTGTCGAGCCAGGACTTCGGTCGTCCGCCATGCTTCCTCCCGCAACAGCTTCAGCCCAAGCCTTCTCTGTTCGCCTATTTCTTCCTTTGCGAGCACTCCTGGTCCGCCTCTCGATGCACTGATGTAGGATTCCCCTTCACAATTCCATCCACCATCAGTTTTCTAAATCAAATCCGACAAAAACTGGGGGGAAAAGGTCCAAAGGTCTGACCCGAGCAGGTCCCACCAAATGTGTGACCTACTCCTTCATAGTCGCCACCGGAAGTCCCAAACCTGCAATGTTAATCACTAGAAGGACAATACCAGCAGATTTGTGGGAACTCTACCACCTACAGGTTCCCCTCCAAGCCCCACACAATCCTGACTTGGAACTATATTACCGTTCCTTTACTTTCATTTTAAAAAAACATTTAGAGTACCCAATTATTATTTTTTTACAATTAAGAGGCAATTTAGCAAGGCCAATCCACCTAACCTACACATCATTGGGTTGTAGAGGTGAAACCCACGCAGACACGGGGAAAATGTGCAAACTCCACATGGACAGTGACCCAGGGTGGGTTCGAACCCGGGTCCTCCGCGCCGTAGGCTGCAGTGCTGACCACTGTGCCACATGCTGCCCTTCCTTTACTTTCTTTGGATCAAAATCATGGAACTTTCCATCCAACACCATGTGGACTGCAGCGATTCCAGAAGGGAGCTCACCACCACCTCAAAGGAAATCAAGGATGAGGAATAAATGTTGGCCTTGTCAGCAACATCCGCATCCCATGAAATTATTAAATTTGGGTTTTCCTGGGCCTACCCAGGGTTGTCTGATTATCTGGAATGCCTTTAAAGAGTGTGTGCTGGTTCCTGTCAAAACCCAAATCCAGCATTCCCAACTAGACCAGCTCCATTGCGGAGATTTTTCAAAAAAAATAAATTTGGAGCACTCAAATTGTTTTTGCCAATTAAGGGGCAATTTAGTTTGGCCAACCACCTACCATCACATGGTTTTGTGATTTGGCCTCCACTGCCTTCTGCGGCAAAGAGCTCCACAGATTCACCACCCTCTGGCTGAAGAAATTCCTCATCATCTCTGTTTTGTGATTGTGTCCTCTGGTTCTAGTTTTTCCTACAAGTGGAAACACCCTCTCCACGTCCACTCTGTCTTGGCCTCGCAGTATCCTGTCAGTTTCAATAAGATCCCTCCTTATCCTTCTAAACTCCAACGTGTACAGACCCAAAGTCCTCAACCGTTTCTCATGCAACAAGCTCTTCATTCCAGGGATCATTCTTCTGAACTTATCACTCCAGCCAGATGAGTGTTTTCCTCCTGATTCCCATTGACTCCAGTTTAGCTAGAGTCCCTTGATGCCATACTCAGTCAAATGCTGCTTTAATGTCAAATGCAGTCACTCTCACCTCACCCCTGGCATTCAGCTCTTTGTCCATGTTTGAGCCAAGGCTGTAATGAGGTCAGGAGCTCAAACAAACACATCAGACCTAAGTTCAACAGTCCTGCCACATCCAGCTGTGAATGGTGGTGGACAATTAAACAACTCAGTGGAGAAAGAGGCTCCACAAACATCCCCATTCTCAGTGACGAAGCGTTCCGCACATCTGTGCAAAAGACATGGCTGTGGCATTCGCAACAATCTTCAGCCAGAAGTGCCGAGTGGATGATCCATCTTGGTCTCCTCTGGAGGTACCCAGCATCACAGATATCAGTCTTCAACCAGTACGATTCACTCCACATGATATCAAGAAATGGCTGAAGGCACTGGATACTGCAAAGACTATGGGACCTGACAATATTCCGACAAAAGTACTGAAGACTTGTGCTCCAAAATTTGCCGGCCCCTAGCCAAGCTGTTCCAGAATAACTACAGCAATGGCATCTACCCAGCAATGTGGCTAATTGCCCAGGTATGTCCTGTACACAAGAAACAGGACAAATCCAACCCAATCCAGTCTACTCTCCATCGTCAGTAAAGTAATGGAAGGAGGGCAGCACGATAGCACAGGGGTAGCATGGTGGTTAGCATAAATGCTTCACAGCTCCAGGGTCCCAGGTTCGATTCCCGGCTGGGTCACTGTCTGTGTGGAGTCTGCACGTCCTCCCCCTGTGTGCGTGTGTTTCCTCCGGGTGCTCCGGTTTCCTCCCACAGTCCAAAGATGTGCGGGTTAGGTGGATTGGCCATGCTAAATTGCCCGTAGTGTCCTAATAAAAGTAAGGTTAAGGGGGGGTTGTTGGGTTACGGGTATAGGGTGGATACGTGGGTTTGAGTAGGGTGATCATGGCTCGGCACAACATTGAGGGCCGAAGGGCCTGTTCTGTGCTGTACTGTTCTATGTTCTACAAGTGGATAACACTGTAGCTTCACAGCGCCAGGGTCCCAGGTTCGATTCCCTGCTGGGTCTAGGTGGATTGTCCATGATAAATTGCCCTTAGTGACCAAAAACGTTAGGAGGGGTTATTGGGTTGCGGGGATGGGGTGGAGGTGGGGGCTTACGTGGGTCGGTGCAGTTTTGATGGGCCGAGTGGCCTCCTTCTGCACTGTATGTTCTATATGCGTCATCAACAGTACTATCAAGTGGCACTTATTCAGCAATAACTTGCTCAGCAATCACAGACACTCAGTTGGGTTCCACCAGGGTGGTTAAGTTAGGTTGAGTGTCTTGGGTTACAGGAGGATATAGACGGGATGGTTAAATGGGCAGAAAAGTGGCAGATGGAATTTAACCCTGAAAAGTGTGAGGTGATGCAGTTTGGAAGGAGTAATTTGACAAGGAAGTATTGAATGAATGGCCTGACAATGGGAAGTTCTGAGGAACCTATTTGTCCATAGGTCCCTGAAGGCGGAAGGGCAGGTTAATAGGGTGGTGAAAAGGACATATGGGATACTTGCCTTTACCAATCGAGGCATAGATTACAAAAGAAGGGAGGTCATGTTGGAGTTGTATAGAGCTCTGGTGAGGCCACAGCTGAAGTCTGTATGCAATTCTAGTCGCCACATTATAGGAATGATGTGATTGCACTGGAGGGAGTGCAGAGGCGATTCACCAGGATATTGCCTGGGATGGAACATTTAAGTTACAAAGAGAGGTTGGATAGGCTTGGGTTGTTTTCGCTGGAGCAGAGAAGATGGAGGGGTGACTTGATCGAGGTGTACAAGAGTATGAGGGGCATGGACAGAGTGGATAGGGTGAAGCTGTTCCCCTTAGTTGAAGGATCAGTTACAAGGGGACACAAGGTCAAGATGAGGGGCAGGAGGTTTGCGGGATTTGAGGAAAATCATTTTTACCCAAAAGGTGGTGACTGTTTGGAATGCATTGCCTGGGAGTGCGGTATAGACAGGTTGCCTCACAACCTTTAAAAAGTACCTGGATGAGTACTTGGCATATCATACATAACATTCAAGACTATGGACCAAGTGCTGGCAAATGGGATTAGGTAGGGAGGCAGGTCAGGTATTTTTCATTCGTCAGTGCATACTCGAAGGGCCTCTTGTACACTGATTCTGTGATACCCTTCACACAGGTGCACCCGCACCCATTTCATAAGCCTCCTCCAAGACACTTCGAGCCACCTCATGTCCTGTACCCAACTATCATGGTCCATCATACCCTCTATGCTACTTCATGCACCTCCACTTGCTCACCATGGTCCCCATGTACTTCATACCAACCAGTGCCCTTCTACACCCCCCCTCCCAGGTAGTCTCCATGACCCCTCCCAATACCCTTTGCCCATACGCCCTCCATGCCAACTGATCCAGTATTCACCACGGCTGACCTTGGGTTGTGATATAACGAGATAAAAAAGTTTTAAGTATCTATTACACACCACCATATTTTTTTTTAAAACATAAACGATAAATCCCTCAAGTAAATTATCCTACTATGAAAACAAACATTTGTATTCCTAGCCTTACACCAAAGGCAGCTAATCCCTTTGTGACAATTTGGACCTGTCAGTCAAACTGTACTTACAGGCCTCCCATTAATAATAGGTTGTGGAAGCAGCCAAGCAGTACAAATCCTATAATGATGACCCCCCTGGCTTCGTTCAACACATTGAAATTGCAAGCACTGATTTCTTTTTTTCAAATGGGAGTCACAGTAGGCTGTTTATTTTTTTCAAAATCTGAAGGACAGGAGATTTAAATAGCTTGACTGTTCCACAGAGCTTATTCATCCTTTAAGCAGATTTATGTCTATGTTTGCCAGTCCCAAAAGGGACCAGAAACTCTCCAAAAGAGTACCTGACCTCTTCTCAAGATTGTCAGTCGGGTTAGAACTTTTCCTCACATTTGTAAATCCCAAGAGTCGTATTTCAGAAAACTGGATGACGAAAATTGATTCTGATTAAGGACAGCTGAACTTTTAAATGTGCTGGTGCCTCCAAGAGCTGCAAATGTGTGAAATATCTTGTTCTCCTCACAGCAAAATGGTGTGTGCTGTGTTCTGGGATGGGATTTCTGGAATTGGGCTCACGCCCAATTTTGATTAAGACACGGAGCCCTTCCATCTCTGAAAGCTTGGGCCTAGTTCAATAAAAGCTTGTGTAGCTGGGAGATGAAGTTGAATGGGGAGAAAAACTACAGGCTTGAGGCTGGCCATTTAGTTGCATTCTAGTGGTGTGGTGTAAAACCAAGACCTGATTTTGAGCAGGAGGGGGAATAAAAATACATTAAAATTTGAAAATATTATGTTAATTGTATTCAAATGAAAGGTTCCTTAAATCAGACGAAACACAAAATAACCCACAGTTCTAGGCAAATCAGCGCTCGTGGCTGAAGCTCCTAGCAAAAAACTATCACAAAGTGAGGCTACGTTTGGACACGGATGCCAGGCGATGGCTTTCTCGAACAAGAGAGAATCTATCCATCTTCTCTTGATGTTCTGTGACACCGCCATCAGCGACTCCCCCAACATCGATATCCTGCCACCATTGACTAGAAACCTAACTGAGCAGCCAATAAACTACTATGGCTACAAGAATATGTGAGAGGCTGGGAATGCTGCAGGGAGTGACTCATCTCCTGTTTCTCCAACATTCCTGTCCCCTATGTACAAGGCACTCCAGAAGTACAAAGGAATACTCCCCACTTTCTTACTCTGGAAGCTTGACACCATTTAGGACAAAACAGCCCAATTGATTGGAACCAACTTCAACATTCATACCCTCCATAGCTCACAGTGGTAGCAATGTCTGCCATCTACAAGATGCACTGCCGCAACTCACCAAGGCTGCTTCGATAGTACCTTCCAAACCCGCTATCATAAAGGAAGGCATCAGTAGATGTTCAAAAAATCCAGGTGGTTCACCGGTGCCTTTTAGGAAATGAAACTCATGCCAGATCGGTCTGGCCTATCTGAGACTCCACCAAAATACTTCACTGTTAACCGCTCTCTGAGAGAGGGGGCAATTTTGAGCCCGCATTTGCCGTCAACGTAAACGACGCCGGTGGTCCAAAATCTCGACCAATGGGAAACGAGATTCGCGCCGGTGAGATCTAGTTCCCTCATTATCCCCACACCCTGACCTGTGACGTAACTGGGTTCCCGGTCAACCTCGTTTCAATAAATGTTATATTTAAATATGGTTGTAGGACTTCCCCGCAATATGTTTTCCCCTCACTGATTATTCATACCTTGCTGACATGACATCATGTCAGTGAGGTTTTCTGCAGGTTTTATAAACTTGAAGCAGTTGAGGGAAACCCATTGGGGTGCAAAGTTAAATCTAGTCCCCGAGGGGAGGAAGGACATGCCAATTTGGCAGTGCTGAGGCGGACCCTCTGGGGATCCCCATTGGGGTGTTCCCCTCATGTGTTGTGGGGGGAACACTCCTTTTGCTGGGGGTGGTTCCTTTTTAGCACAGCTAAGGGTGCCCTTTAAAGATGGTGCCCTGATCTCTGTAGAGCCAGCTAACCAGCGCCATCAGGTCCTGCCGCATCATGACGGTAAAAACCATGGACCCAGATTCTCTGAGCACCAGAGAATCCAGAGAGAAAATGCGGCTATGCAGCTGGAGAGCTATGCGCTGGTTTTCTCACTGAAACTGGCAATGCAAGTAAATATCAAAATATTCGACCTGTGGTTTTGCAAGTCACTCAATTGTGTTAAACTGTTGCCAGAGGTTTAGGAAGATCAACTCACCACCCCCTTGGGTTAACTAGGGAAGGACATTAAATGGTTGCCAGTTACACCCACATCCCAAGAATGAATTGAGGGGAGGGGGGGGGGGGGAAAGAGGTTGGTTCCTTGTTCTGAAGAGCTTCATAGAAAGAGCAGGGCATTTGGCCAGCCCATAATGGGCTATTACTCACTTTACGTGGGGTGGGGGGGGGGGGGGGGGGGGTTTAAGGCCCTGCCTCTGTCCCTCCCAAGTCTAAGGTAAAACACAATCTACTGAAAAAGGTTTTGGGGTGGGGCGGTTGCTGATCTCTGAGGAGCAGGATCTGCCGGTGAATTTGGGCCCCGTCCCTCAAGTACAAGGCAAAATCCGATCCTCTGGGGGGAAAAAAGTTTCAAACTTCCATTGAATGGCACCTGAGCAGCACTCCCAACGCCAGCGGGAAACAGTCACAATTCCCCGCTGCTGGGAATACTTAGGACTCAAAACGGGAGAATTGTGTCCACTGTCTCAATTTCTACCAGACTATCAAAGTGTAGAGTGTGTTTGTGAGTGGATAGAGGGGTGTGATCATCCTCTTTGAACTAATACTTTGAATGGTGGGGTGTCGATAGCTCTGAGGTAAGTTCACAATTTCCCCAGGAAGGGCATGGGAATTGGAGAACAAGTTGTGCCAATTTACGTGCCTCCGATAGCAAATATGGAATTTGAGGGTATCTTAAAGATTCCAAGGTGAGTTTCCGATTAGTGGTTCACAAAGCATTCGCAGTCAAAGATGAAATTATATTGTTCTTTCAAAGTTCGGGCACAAAGAGATGAACAAAGTTCTCCTATGAACTTGAATCATATACTGAAGGCAATTATAAATTTATCCAGTCTCCAGGGCGTAATGACATCTCCAGTTATCCCACAGTTCTGCTGTAATTGGGTTGCAAACACTTATTCTGTAAATTCAGCGTGTGTTATAAATCTTAAGACTGACTAGTTGGATCACTGTCCTGAATAAAGAGTCGTGTTTGATTGCTTTGCAGGTTGGTACGTGGTATGGCAGCTGTTCCTGTCCAAGTTTAAATTCCTTCGTGAACTTGTCGGCGACACCAGCTCACTGCAGGGAGATACTGAACCATCAGAGACTGAAAGTGTAGGGGACTCGCCACCCACACCCCTACGTCACAGACCCAAATCAGCACGTGTACGGAGGGCACCAATTGAAGGAACAACATAGAGAACCAAATTGGAGCTTTGCTCCATTATTTGAAATCACTCACCAGCTTTTAAGCACCATTACAGTCTGTGATTGACTTGCCGTGCTTTATTTGACTGTATGATTGACTTTCTAAAACGGCATTCTCTCGAATTTGAAGAAATTGTAAGCTTTGGGTCATACAGAGGTGCATGGAGCTAATTAATTTACCAGAGTTGCATCATCTAATTTTCTCACAGTGCTGAGAAAACCAATTTGCATATTAGTTAGTAAGTCATTCGATCCTCGATTGCTTAGGTCCTGGATCAAATTGTGCTACCAACTATAATCTAAATGCTATTGAATATGTTTCTGGTTTCTGGATAACTGAACTAAGTACTGAGTTTATGTTGTGAAGTAGCACTTTGTAATATTTTTTATTATTTGAATCTTGCTCATTTTAAAAAACTTGTCGCATAATTATGAAGAAACACATTGAACATGTTTACATTATACTAGGCCATTTTCTACTGCATCTCTCCTGTTCTAACATGTCAATAGAAACAACCTGACTTGCATTCATGTAGATTCTTATACAAGGACTACAAACTTCGCCATATCAAAATAGTGAAGATCTCATGAGAGATTATTTAGAGTTTAATGACAGGACTCTAATTTCTACTACCCTGTAGCTGACATACTTTATAATTAGTTTCCCTCCTGGTTTCACCAATTGCACTATGGCTATTTTTTTATAGATTCTGAAACTTTTGCAATTTTCACCTATTTTTGACAAAACCTGCACTGCCCCACCCACCCACTTCTGAACAAAATGATGTTCCTTGTAACTTGTATAGGGGAGTTTCATAACAATTACGCAGATTCAGGCTGATTGTTTGAATACTGCTTTATTTGGGCAGCACAGTGGATTAAGACACTGTCATTTTCACCTTTGAGAGCAAGGTTCATTCAAATAGCAGCCAGAGTAGTAGGGTGGCAGGCACATCACTGTGTCAGTAACAAAGGTGTTAACTGAAATAATGTTTGGCCATTTCCTGGGAACATGAGCTGCTAGCAGAAATAACTGTTGTGGAAAACAGAAACAGTTTGCACTCTGGTGGAAGTTAAACATCTTTGACGTTGATTCACACTAAACTAGAGTAACAGAGTATTTTATTTGGGTTTAGGCTTTGCAATACTGACTTTGAATGTTTAGTGCTAATTCTGGCTGCCATTAATGGAAATGTTCCATTCCACAACACTGACATTCTTTGTGATGAGTGCAGAGATTCACTTTTTTTCTTTCCCCTTCATGAAATTTCTTCCAGGCATTATAAGGTTGTGCTATTGATTGGACTGCTGTTACAGATCTGTGCATGAAAATAATATTTTAGGACTTCATCTGAAAACTAAAGAATAAAAGGTGGGATCAGGCAGGTGTATGGTGGGTTGGTGCGGAAAGATAATTGGGACTGTTGATTTTAAAATGGCAAAATCAAGCAGGTCTTGCAAAGAGCTGACTTTTCCACTGAGTTTGCAGCAGTCAGTTTGAGTTTCATTTTGTAAATGTCCTTTGGGGCCAGGATATTTGGGTGTTTTTTCTGTTTTTATATACTGTATCGTCTTTCAAACATCTGCAAATTACCTCTGAAGCATCATAGCAGGAAAATAAATGTTTTATTTCTTGAATTGACTCTACCAAAAAATAATGTTGACTTATGTGGCATTTTAATTTTATTCTATCACCAGAAGAATATTGCCATTGCATGGTATCTCAGATGATACAGCAGAAATGTAATTGTAAAGACTAAACGATTAAAAAGAGGGCTTTAATGATGTATATATGTGATCATATACTATTGACGTCTTTAGGCATGCGTCACACATGTAATAAATATATGGTCTCGACTGATCACATTGCACTAACTGTAAAAATGATCTGGCACTTGTCTTTGATATCCAGTGTATTTGTGACCATAGCCTGTTTTCCTTCATCGCAATCTCTCATTGGCACAATCAGTCACTCCATTTGCCTATACAAGTTATTTTCTGTACGTTTTCTGCATTGTATCAGGGTCCCACTTTCCACCATTCTAACACAGCTAATACTTAATCTCCTATGGATCCTGCTCCACCAGCTCACATCCATGGTCACATCCATGTTCTATCTGTTGCACCACTGTATCAAGGCTCCATTCCTACAATTCCAACACTGCAATGATTGCCCCCGCTTTCAGCATTATCTCTAGCTTGTCTAAAGGCTCAATCCCCTGCCACCTTCTATCTTTCATTTAGATGGTGGTTCTTGGTGATCTGTTATCTGTGAACACTGGATTACTCTCATATGTAAAAAGAGGACACCTATCTACAGTCTATAACCCCACAACTGTCATGGCGGTATTCAAAATCAAATGCTCAATTAGCTAAAGTTTTCAACAGCTGAACAGTGTCATAATTATTAAGGCCTTGATAGAATGTAAAGGAAAAGACTATCTTGTCACATTGTGGGAACAGTAACAGTATCTATTGAAATCATTACTAACAGTTTAAGGAGAGAGCTCGAGAAATTTATTTCTGCAGAACATTTTGTTGGAATGTGAAATATTTTCCCACAATGCAGCTGAGGCAGAAACCATTGCATATAATTCATTGGAAGGAGAAAAATATACTGGGCAGTATTCCAACAAAATCTGCTTTGTATTGCCACTGTATAGAGCTGGCAAAGACTCCAAATGACTTCCTTTTGCGTTGTAAACCTCCTGTTCTTCTTCGTTCTAAAAATATATATATATTTTGTAAAGAGTACCCAATTCATTTTTTTTCCAATGAAGGGGCAATTTAGCGTGGCCAGCCCACCTAACCTGCACATCTTTGGGTTATGGGGGTGAGACCCACGCAGACACAGGGAGAACGTGAAAACTCCACATGGACAGTGACCCGGGTCTGGGATTGAACCGGGGCCCTTGACGCCGTGATGCATCAGCGCTAACCAGTGTGTTGCCCTCAGTTCTAAAAATGAGACTTGTTTGGCTTTTACCAGAAACTTTTTTCCCAGTCAGCAATTCCAACCTCCATCCAGCAGTTCACTGTGGGTGAACCTAAACACTCAATCCTCTTTGAACCTCAGAACTGAACTTCAGATCCAACATCCAGGCCATTCACCAACTTTGCCTACTTTACCATTACAGCATCTTTGGTTTACATCTCTAGCTAAAGTGCACCATCACTGAAATCTCCAAATTATTATTAACTTTTCAGCTTGGTTTCTTTAACACCTGCCACATTCCAAACACTTCCATCCTTGTTGATGTGCACTCATGATTTTGCATACCTTCGACTTTAGTTTCGAAAGATATTTGGCCTGATATTTTGCTGAGGGTCATGGGAAAAATCTGGCAAGGCTGGGGATGTGAATCTCTTGCTCAATTTAATGGCAGGGCCTCATTATTATTTTCTTCCATGCCTGCCTGGCACTCGTCAAATTGACAGGCTGGCCATGCCAAACAGGAAGACCATGAGACGATGGCTTTAACCGGAAACTTTTGGAGGGGACAGAATGATGGAATGGATCTGTAGATGAGTGGGTGGAAGGTCGCAAGAGGGAGAAAATTAAACATCGGGCCTTGAAGTGGGGTCTGCGATCACAGCAGTGGGACAAAAGTGGCCACGATCGACCAAGAGGAGGCCAACTTGGGAGTTGGGGGTATCCTTGTCCGCAAGGTGTACTTTAAAAGCCATTTACCTTTTTTGAGCTCCCATCTCCTTCGCCCAGGGAACCGGCAAGGTTCCTGTTAAAGTTAACTCAGATGCCCAATTGTATAATGAGATCCTGATTTGAATATGTTACTGAATTGTCTGGCCTCTTGCATATGCAGTAGGTTGGGGGTGAATTTCTTGCTTTAAAGATTTTAATCCCTTTTCCTCCATCAATTTTGGAGTGGCGTATGGGGTGGGTTCATATCAAGGCCATTGTATCACCAATTGTAATGGGGAAGAGCTGTTTCCTCACCTTGCTGAACCGGAACCTGAATCTGTCGTATCAAATAGGCTACCTCAAACTTTGTAATAGGTAGGTGCTTGTTCTTTCATGGTAATAACTTTATACTCAAAATATGTTTGTCATAAATACAGGGCATTATGCCACTCTTGGATGTTTGCTTTAGGTTGAAAAATATAATGGTTATAATATAAAAATGGATAAATTGTTACAGATTTAATGTTTCTGGTTACTTTTGAACATCCCTTTTACATTAAGTTATTAGAATGCAAGTTGGACTGTTTATTTGACTGAAGAAATCTGAGTACATTAGATTGTATGGTCATGCTCAGATACAGTATTATAGACAAGAGATAAGTGCTGCTTTCACTTAACAGTGCAGTTGAGTGTTATTAAAACCCTTAATATGTTTGCTGGTTCTTAAACTGACTGCTGTGGTTGAGATAATGGAATAAAATTAAAAGTGAGAACACCACTGTGATTGTGCAAGTTTTTATTTGTGCCTTTCTTTCAACTTTCTTTTTACCTCCTTCCTTCCTCCAACACTCCTTACCCATTTTCTAGGATGCATGCTCATTAAGGCAGTGAAACATTTCTTTTTGCACATTTATCAATTCTAAACTCTTTTGTATAATCCTGGTCAGAAACGATCTTGCATCTATGAAAACTATCTGCTAATTTAACTGCACTGATGTGCTCCTAAGCCTGGCTCAGAAGAGAGGTAGGAAAGATGACCACTATTGATCAGGAATCAGCAAATTGCCCAACAGCAATGAAACAAATAGCTAAGATTTTTAACTTTTCTAGTAATGGCTGTTCTTTTTATATAGCCAGCCATGCACATTTAAAGAAAACATTTGTAATAGTACAAAAATGTCAAGTTATTTTTTAAAAACTCAAAGGTAAGTTATTGCAAAAACCTTGTTCAAAATACTTTTTATAAATGTGGAGTCATGTGCCAAAGAGCAAAAGCATCATGGTTACAAATTGAACATTTCTGGTTAACATTAAATGTTAGGTCTGAGTACCATTAGTGCAAAGGGACTGGAATATACAGTCAAAACCAGGAATATTAGTTTGAAGTTTTTCATTTTGTTTGATTTTGACTTTATTAATTATGCTTCTAACATTTGTTAATTTGATTTCTACTGACTACATTTTATTTAGCATGTCATGGAGTTAGGACATTAGATATGTTCTAAAATCTATGTTCACACATAGCTATGTTCACATGTCACAGACGTAAAAGTGACTTTCACTTAACAATGTGTTATTAAAGGGAATGTCATTAAAAACTAATGTCTGGAAACATTTCAGTTTATGAATGGTAAATCTGTGGGACAGATGTACTTGGGAGATGCTTCAAATTCAAATTGGTCAGATTTTCTGAAAATAATGACTGGAAATTGCTGGAAAAATAATGGCAAATTTAACATTAGTTTGCCCCAAAAAAAGTAATTTGTGGCAAAGTGGAACCAGACTATGAATTCTACCTCTTCACAAATTTCTGGATCTTTTATGTCATTCCGGCATTATCCTTGACACGACCCAAAAATCCTTGGTGAAATGAGTTACATGTATGAAATTGCTGGATTTGTTCCACAAATGCCAATTCACCTCAACTCTGCCATTTAAGGCTGGTAATTCAAGTTACAAGGATCCTGTAAGTAACTTCATTTATGATACTTCAACGCGGAGGCCCAGAAAATAAATAACGTTCTGAAGATTCATTCCAGCAGGTAGTAATTGTTCTTGGATGTTCTTTAACCTTTTATTTGTCATGGCAGTATTTTTATGCCAGTCATGCCACCTAAGATCCTGTTATTTTTAGAAAACAACTTTCAGGTTGCAATGCTGTTTGACACTCGGCGAACATCTACTCTAACATTAGCTTATTATTCCATGGACTCTAGGGTGGTGCTAGAAGACTGGAGAAAAGGTGTAAAAATACCCAGCAACTACAAGCCAGCCAATTTGATCTCGGCGATGGGAAAACTTCAAGAGTTTCCAGATATGGGATGCAGCACTTCAGGAAGATAGCTCACCGTCATCTTCTCGAGCATAATTAGGAATGAGCAATAAAATGTTGGTTGAGCCACAGTCGCCAAATGTCCTGCACTGTAGGGATTCCATGATTCTTCCTGAGATGAGAAGTGGGAATTAGTATTTGTTGACCATAATGGGCATGTCTACTAGATTTCTGGAGACCATTCCATTACGAAATATTGCAGCTCAGGGTTGTAGAGAATACCACTTACGGACCACCAAAAGAAATCCAATCATATCGAGAAGCCAATTTTATGTTGAAGTTATTCAGGGAATTTATGGATTGCTTTGAGGTAAAGCAATTTAAATCAACTGCATATCATCCAGAATCACAGGGAGCATTCGAAATGTGACACTAAACTTTAAAGACCATGTGGAGGGCCTATAGTCAGGATTATCCAGAGGATTGGGATAAAGGAATTCCATTTGTAGTATTTGCATTAGGGATGCACCTAATGAATCAACTAAATTCAGTCCATGAAGACCGCTTAAATTAATTAAGGAGAAATTGATGAGTCAACTTTCTGAGGCTACCTTGTTGGACTATATGTCAAACTTTAGGGAGAGATCAAGTAGGGCTGGTGAGTTGGCTAGAAAGAAAATTGTCACAGCATATGATGAAAAAAAGAAGCAGCTAAAAAATCAAAAACTCAATTTTGTTAGTGGGGAGAAAGTATTAATATTACCAGTGGTAGATGAACCATTGAAAGTAAGATTTAATGGGTCTCATAAAATTGAAAGGAAATTGAGTGAGGTAAACTGGCATTTGATAAGAACAGCAGATAGATGGAAAACTCTGCGTCTTGTTAATATGCTCAAAAGGTATTTTGATAGGGAAGGAAAGAAGGTGGATGTATTAATAGTTATAACTCCGGGAAGAGATACTCCTCAACTATTCTGCATTTGACATTCCTCAAATTAGATCAAACAATGAGGAAGTAATAGGAAATTGGGATAAATTATTGAGTTACCTTTCGGTGGAAAATCGAAGTGACCTGAAAGAGTTATTGGTCACAGTGCTATATGTGGGATCAAACGAGGAAGTACAAAGGAAATTAAACAAGATGGAGATGTAGGAAATTCTATTCCAATTAAACAAATGTGTATAGACTTAATCCACTAAAGTTGACCGGTTCAAAAGAAGATTGAAAGCATGCTTAAGAATTTATTGAAGTGAGTTGTAGTAATTGGAGTTCACCTGGTCTAACAGTCTTAATTTTAAAAAAAAATTATTAGCATGGTGGTTAGCATAAATGCTTCACAGCTCCAGGGTCCCAGGTTCGATTCCCGGCTGGGTCACTGTCTGTGTGGAGTCTGCACGTCCTCCCCGTGTGTGCGTGGGTTTCCTCCGGGTGCTCCGGTTTCCTCCCACAGTCCAAAGATGTGCGGGTTAGGTGGATTGGCCATGCTAAATTGCCTGTAGTGTCCTAAAAAGTAAGGTTAAGGGGGGGGGTTGTTGGGTTACGGGTATAGGGTGGATACGTGGGTTTGAGTAGGGTGATAATTGCTCGGCACAACATCGAGGGCCGAAGGGCCTGTTCTGTGCTGTACTGTTCTATGTTCTAATACCCAATTCATTTTTTCCAATGCACATCTCTGGCTTGTGGTGGTGAGACCCACACGGACACGGGGAGAATGTGCAAACTCCACATGGACCACCTAGTGTAACAGTACCAAACCAGATGGAACACAAAGTTTTTGTGTGGCCTATAGGGAACTCAATGCAGTTTGAAATCAGATTAGTATCCTATTCCTCATTTGGAAGACTGTTGAAAATGTTGTACCTTGTAAACCACAGTGTGTCTTTAACCCGTATATGCGATGGACAAATGGCCACAAGTTGTTTAATGCAAGAGTACTTTATTTCATACACAAAGCTTTTTTAAAAATAAATTTTAGAGTGCCCAATTCATATTTTCCAATTGAGGGGCAATTTAGCGTGGCCAATCCACCTACCCTTCACATCTTTGGGTTTTGAGGGCAAAACCCACCCAAACACGGGGTGAATTTGCAAACTCCACATGGACAGTGACCCAGAGCCGGAATCGAACCTGGGACCTCGGTGCCACCGTGCTGTCCTAATACACACAAAGTTAATGTTAATCCATCACACACACATGCAAGTTGAACTCTATGGTAACACTCAAGAAACGCCTTAACTTCCAGGTGACTGGCGAGTATAGAACAGATATGGCCTGAGATCTGTCGCCTGGCAGTGCCGAAAATATGTTACTGGTTGTCTCTGTCCTTGGCTGTGGTCCCTCTGTGGATGGTCTTCATCTTGCTGGTGAAGGGGTCACAGTCGTTGCTGGCTGTCGGAAGCTGCCGTTGAGAGCGAGGGGTGGTCTGCGCAACCCCAAATCACACTTGCCTGAGGAACTGGTGTAGGCAGAGAGTCCACAGGTCAGCGGCAGTCATAAGATTGCTGGAGACCAGGGTGTTGCTGAATCTGAGGCACACAGAGTTGGTGAAATACCTTGAGGAGGTTGTGCATCTTTTTCTGGCACTGTTGCCCGGTCCTCATGGCGGCGCCCACACCACTCACATCCTCTGTCAACTATACCCAGGCCCGGTGACAGCCTCCTTCTCACCCGGGAAACAGGTTGTCCTGCCTCTCCACCATGGAAACCAGCAGTGTCTCTAGCTCTGCATCTGCGAACCTCGGGGCTGCTCTCCGGGGTGTCACCTTCTTGGCTGGATTGAGTGGGCGGGGAACGGCCAGAGCACTGACACTGGGAGAGGTCAGAGCACTGACACTGGGAGAGGTCAGAGCACCGATTGTCGGTGAATGGACAGGCTTTGGGGGGGTCAGGAGGTGAGTTACCACAGGATTCTTAGACTCTGACTAGCTCTTGTAGCCACAGTATTCATATGGCTAGTCCAGTTCAATTTATGATCAATGGTAACCTCCAGGATATGCAAGATAGGTGGATTGAACACGCTAAATTGCCCCTTAATTGGAAAAAATTAATTGGGTACTCTAAATTTATTTAAAAAAAATAATTGAGCCATTTAAGCTTAATACACTAGTTTTAGACTTGCATTTCTCATCCTCAAACTGAGGGTTTGATTTTTGTGAATGAGATGGGTATTGGAAAATTCCCAACTTCCATTCAGGAGGGCCCGGCCCACCATATTTTTACTCTGGGGAGGCACATTCCTTGGAGTTGGGCAGTCCAAAGGTGGGAACATACATATAAAATAGAAGCAGGAGGGGGTCATCTGGCCTTTCAAGTCGGCTCCGCCATTCATTATGATCGTGGCTGATCATTGCGTTCAATGCCCTGATCCTGCCTTTTCCCCATATTCCTTGAGCCCTTTGGCCAAGAACTTTATCCAATTCCTTTTTGAAATCACAGTGTTTTCGCTTCAACTACTTCTTGTGGTAGTGAATTCCACAGATTCACCATTCTCTGGGTGAAGAAATTTCTCCTCACCTCAGTCCTAAAAGGTTTACCCCTGATCCTCAAACTATGACCCTAGTTATGGACTCCCACGCCAATGGGAACATTCTTTCTGAATCTACAGAAGTTTCTGTGAGATCCCTCCTCACTCTTCTAAACTCCAATGAATATTATCCTAACCAATTTAGTCTCTCCTCATTTGGCAATCCCGCCAACCCAGGAAAAAGCCTGGCAAGAGAGATGGACAGATGCCGAGACTAGCAGGTTGGAACACCCACCTCCATTTACTGGGGTATTGGCTTAGTTGTAATGATGTATTTCAGGCTCTGCCCATCACCCACTTGTCCACATGCCACATCATACCCACTCCATGCTCTCTCATATCTTCCATAGCCCTTCAAACCCACCATGCCCTATCCATGCCCTCTCATGACCCTCCAAGGCCCCGTCAATCCCCCTCATATCTTCCATGCCCTTTCCATGTCCCTCTAACTCCCATGCCCCTGGTACTGTATCCCTATTCCTCTTCCATGCCCCCCATGGTTGACTATAACCACTGTCCCAATATCCATTATAAATAAAAACAATGAGCCATTAGCTAGTATTTGAAAGGATCTTGAAACCGATATAGCGGTCGAGGCTTTTTAAAAAATCAGCTTACAGCTTTTTTTAAAAATCAGCTTAGAACTTCTTAAAAGTGACAATCGACCACAGCCATTCATAGTATAAATGTCAGAAGCTTTTATTCACTGCAGATCTCTTAATCCTGTGTAAATAAATACACAGGCAGTGACATAACTATTCAAAGAAATAGAAGGTTATTACAAGATAATAGAGATGTCAATCAACTAAGTTTTCAGCTCTCCGCTTCTGGATAAACATGGCTTGCTGAGCTCTGAATGCCTCCCCATTTTTGGAGCAAAGCCATACTGAGGCCATCTGGTAATTGTATCAACAAAAACAACCTGAATTGTGGGCAATTATTCATGGAATTGTTTATGTAAGTGTTGAATTTATGCTGCTGAATATTTGAACATTTTATTTTTGAATTAATGATTAGCAATATTTTGCCAATTACAGAAACGCAATCTATTATTGGAATTTTGAATAGTATATTAAATTATTGAACCATTATTGAGCTGCTGTTTGTTACTGAGTTATTATTGACCTGCACTGAATGGCAATAAATGTTGTTTAATTATTGATGTGCAGTTTTGTTGAAAGGCATTCCACCAGGTGGTGCTATCGGCTCAGTATGATCTGGTCTTTGAAAAATGTTTAGAAGGCTTTACAAAGTTCTCAGATAACACAGGGAAGAAGTCTCTTTAAAATGTTTTTATTGCACAGAAGCAAAACTCATTACTGTCAATTTAAATTTGCTGCTCTTTCAGAGTCGGTAGTATTAGAACTTGCTGTCATTTTTCATTGAAATCAATTCACTGTGAAACAAGAAGCATTTGGTTGCTATTTTTCAAAGCACCATAACTACAATGCTCCCATGATTCATTTAGGTATCGTTCAAATTCAACAGCGTACATGATGACATTTTAATCTATAAAGTAGCACAAAGGAATGTATGAACAGGACTGAGCAGGAGGAGCCTAAAGCCAGGATTTATAATGGGTGGGGAGAAGTTAAGAAATACATTCAGCAATATGTTGCCATTTGAAGAAGAAATAAACAAGTTAGTGATCATTTATTGGCTTACATTATGCAACAGATGCTGAAAACACATTTCGGGACACGTCCATGTTGTAAATCGAACAATGCAGGATTGATGATATGTTACGCAAGTTAAACTTGTGCAAAAGATCATTGGAGCTCATGACTAATATACTTTACACGCTCATAAAAATATTTCAGTAACACAGTATCAGCACTTGTATTTAAAATAATTAAATTGCTTATGGCACTGCAAGCAAGTAGAATAGGGCGAGATTCTCCAGCCCCTCCAACCAGTGGGATTTTACAGTTCAGCCAAAGCCAATGGATATTCGAATAGCTGGCCACACCCACAGCAGAGGAATCCACTTTGGTGGGGCCGATCATTCAATTAGGAACTCTCTAAGTTTTGAGGTTATTCTGAATCTGTGCAGAAATGATAAAAGTCACATGACCCTCAGTCATGTAAATCTGAAAAAAGAAGGCAGTTCCAGAAAATTCTATTCTGAATACAGTCCATGTTTAAAATTACTGGGCATGTGATAACACAAATTAACCATGCAGGAAAATAATACTTCAAATAAAAATGTACATTTCATTTTACATCGTCGATACAAGATATGCCTTAATTGACCATAAGAATTTGCCTCACTCCTCACAGACATGTGGCACCATATAGCTGCGCAGTTCCACAATATGCTGTTCAGAATTCATGCAAGCGAGATCAGGAGTCCTATCCAACAACAACCAGCTCATTCATATGTCGCTTCCCCAAGGGCTTCTGGAATTTTCTTTTCACTACCTAACAGAAAACCAACTATTATGTAGAGCTTTGCTGCCTTCTCTTCACAAATATTCTGTGTTCCTCTTTCTGTCTCTGTCTGCCTTCTGTATGCTGATCACCTTCAACCTTCAGCTCCTCTGCATGTAGCCCTTCTTTATTTCTACAGCTCTCCTTTGAGTCTGGATTCTTCCTTCCTATTGATACTGCTTCGAGATCAAGGATCATCATGTGACCATGGGGCGGTATTTCATACTATCCAAGAAAATTACATTTGGTCCCTTTACAATTGATGCAAACTCTTATATGTCCTTTTTAACCATTCTTCAAAACAATTCCAGAATCTGCAGATATTTTAAAGAAATTGCATATTTTCCTTACTGTACTGATTCCAGGTCAAATGTCATCACAGTATTGATTGATTGATATTTATTGTCACATGTACCAAAGTACAGTGAAAAGTATTTTTCTGCAGCCAAGGGAATGTACACAGTATGTACATAGTAGACAAAAGAATAATCAACAGAGTACATTGACAATGGTGCATCAACAAATAGAGATTGGTTACAGTGCGGAACAAGGCCAAACAAGAGCAGCACCGGGCGTCGTGAATAGTGTTCTTACAGGGAACAGATCAGTTCAAGGGAGAGTCATTGAGGAGTCTGGCAGCTTTGGGGAAAAAGCTGTCCCTATGTCTGGATATGCAGGTCTTCAGACTTCTGTATCTTCTGCCTGATGGAAGCGTCTGGAAGAAGGCAATGCCTGGGTGTGAGGGGTCTCTGACAATGCTGTCTGCCTTTCTGAGGCAGCGGGAGGTGTATAGAGAATCAATGGGAAGATGGCTTTAAAGAATAGCTTTAAATTGGGGGGGTGGTAGATATAGGACAGATGTCAGAGGCAGTTTCTTTACTCAGAGAGTAGTAGGGGTGTGGAACGCCCTGCCTGCAACAATAGTAGACTTGCCAACTTTAAGGGCATTTAAGTGGTCACTGGATAGACATATGGATGAAAATGGAATAGTGTAGGTCAGATAGGCTTCAGATGGTTTCACAGGTCGGCGCAACATCGAGGGCCGAAGGGCCCGTACTGCGCTGTTATGTTCTATGTTCTATGGCATTATGTGATGCGTTGGGCTGAGTTCACCACACTCTGCAGTTTTTTGCAATCTTTGGCCGAGCAGTTGCCATACCAAACTGTAATGCAGCCGGATAGGATGCTATCTATGGCACATCTGTAGAGGTTTGTGAGAGTCGATGCAGACATGTCAAATTTCTTTAGCTTCCATAATGTGAAGTATGCGTCACATCATTATAAGTTGACATATTGGGTCATAGATAAGGGGCATGATTCTCCGTCCAGCGATGCCGGAATCGCGAAACACGATTGGGCGGAGAATCGCGCGAGGCGAAAATCGTGGCCGATGTTGGACACCTGACAACGCCATGTTCCCTTGACAGTGGTGTCAATGTGTTGTACTCCTCACGTACAGTAAACACCATTGGCATATGGTTAACGGGCCTGACCCAGTATTCTTTGGGGCTTCTTCCAGGACGGCTTAATGACAGTGAGTTTCACTTGTGGTTTTAAAAATCGGGAAACAGGGGCCTTAGCTGCTGAAGGAGAGGGAACAGGTAGGACATGTTCCCTGAGGAGTGACCGTGAGCTGCCAGTCCTGCCGTTGGCAGGGGGGTGATCTGCCAGGACCGGGGGGGGGGGGGGGGGAGTAGCGTGGGGTGACCAGGGAATGGGCCATTGAGTCGGGGTGACCCCCCCTCCCCTCTCGCCCTCCCCTCCCCTTCCCTGGGACCGGGGGCGAGATATGGGCTGCTACCACCATGGCCTGCAGGACAGCCATCGTGCTGCCACTGGTTGCTTTATGTTTGTGTATTATGATACTAAATAAATCAGTGCAAGACAGAACATCTAGTTCAAGACTAGTTATTTAATGTTAAATAAACTGTGGGTAGACTAAACTATTGCTAACCAAACTGTGGAGCTTCTAACTATGCTACTAACAGCTCGTGTAACTCTGATCAGGACTATTTTTTGTCCAGATCCAGTGTCTTGCTCCTCTTGCACGACACCTAGGGTTGGAGGCTATATACACTTGTTATATACACTGTTACGGCATATCATTACATCCCCTTTTCCTTGAGATTTTAAAAACTTATTACACATTATTTCTGCAAACAATACACATGACATGAGTAACAATGTACTTTACACAACTCACAAATGTTATTGTCCAATCACAGATTCAGCCGCTCTGGTTTCTTTATCTTTCTTGTCAATCTTCTCAACCTTGGTATGCTTGGTGAATCTGTGTTACTACTTCTGTCACTGCATCTGATAAGGTTGTGTCACTGTTTTAAACGTCGCTCTGTATATTCAAGTTTGACTCCTCCAATGTTTGTGTTGGTTCAGGTTTATAGAAGTCTTCACTAACACCATCATCTTGCTGTTCTTGAGCAGGTTCTTTTGTTTTTAATAGTGCCCGACGACTTCTTCTCAATATCTGTCCTTATTGATGTATGATCTTGGACCTGCCTCTTGTAGCTTTTCTAGATCATCCATCAGGATCCTCAATCCTTACAACATCTCTTGGTGACAAAAGTTTAAGACTCCTGGTTGTTGTATCATAGTATACCTTCTGTTTTTGCTTCTGTGATTCCAGCTTACGTCTTAACTTTTTGTTTTGCCCTGTCTTTGTGTGGAATGGCAATGAGGTACTTATCTTGCGATTCATCAGTATCTGCAGGTGACAAACCACTGCTTAAAGGTGAAGTTCTATAGCTTAGTGAGCTAGATACGGATTGGTTTTGCTGTCCGTAGTCTTTTTTGGGGCTGGTTTAGCTCACAAAGCTAAATCGTGGCTTTTAAAGCAGACCAAGCAGGCCAGCAGCACGGTTCGATTCCCGTACCAGCCTCCCCGGACAGGCGCCGGAATGTGGCGACTAGGGGCTTTTCACAGTAACTTCATTGAAGCCTACTCGTGACAATAAGCGATTTTCATTTCATAATAGCTGCTTTATTATTTGAACTCCCTTCTCCGCTTTACCATTCGATTGTGGGTATGATGGACTCAAAGTAATGTGTTCAAAATCATATTGCATCGCAAACTCTTGCCATTCTTTGCAATTAAAACATGGAGCATTATCACTCACCACAGTTTTGCAAATGACAATTTTGTCTGCATTATCACACAACTTGCCAAGGAGCTTAACACAAGGGCTATTCCTGGAGAATTCAAATAATAGTCAACAACCATCAGATATTCCTTGCCATTGAGGTAGAATAAATTCATTCCAACGTTTGCCACGGAGCTGATGGTATTTTAGTTATATTCATTGGTTCTTTCGCTTGCTGGTGCTGATACTTTTGACACGTTTCACATTTCTCTATCATGTCTTGGACATCCTTGTTTATACCAGGTCAATACACAGTATTTCTGGCTTTCCATTTGCACTTCTCAATCACGAGGTGACCCTCATGAATTTGTTTTAGCATATTGCTGCATACAGACTACGGAATCACAATTTGTTCTTGCCTTAATAGTAGCCCATTTACTACACTTAGCTCAGATCTGATTTCATGATATTTTGTGCATGAACCTTTAGGCCAACCACTGTTCAGGTTCTGTAGGACCATTTGCAACACGGCATCTTTTGCTGTCTCTTCGACAATTCGTTTCAACTTTGCATCTGATGCTGGCAGTGCATCAGTGATCATGTCAATGTGAGCCTGTTTATCTTCTCCAGTAGAGCTGACATTGTGGGCTGTTGGAGCTCTGGATAACACATCTGCTACCACTATATGTTTGCCAGGCGTGTAGATCAACTCAAAGTCGTATATTTAAAGCTTCATCGTGAGAGCTATATTCGTGGAGACATTTTGCTGAGATTCTTTTTAATGATTGCAACCAGTGGTTGATGATCCGTCTCAACGGTAAATGTGGGTTGGCCATATATATATTGTATGTATATATATATATATATATAGAATTGTTCCAAGCCAACTACCAGTCCTGGCCATTCTTTTTCAATCTGTGCATATCTGCATTCAGACTCCATCATTGACCATGAGGCTTATGCCACAGGTTTCCAGTTCTTTCCATCTTCTTGTTGCAGTAACACTGCACCTATACAATCTTTTGATGCGTCCGTAGATATTTTGGTGTTTCTTGTTGGATCAGAAAACGTCAGCACGGGCCTGGTTGTAAGAGCTTTCTTTAGCTGGAGTCACTCCTGATCATGCTGCTCTGCCCAAGTGAAATCATTCACTTTCCGTAGGAAGCCTCTGAGACTCGCTGCTTTGGCTGAGAGATTGGGAATGAACTTCCCTATGAAGTTGATCATGCCCATTATATAGTATTCCCTTTTTATCCGTGGGTCGGGGCATGTTTAGTATTGCATTAAACTTCATTTCATCTGGCTCTATTCCGTGAACAGAAAGCTTGTCGCCCAGGAATGTAATCTCCTGTACTCTAAACTGGCATTGGGCCTTGTTGAGCCTCAGCCCATTCCGTCTGGTGCTTTGTAAGACCTTGATCAGTCTGTCATTGTGTTCCTCTAAGGTGCAACCCCATACGATGATGTCGTCTACATAGATCCAGACACCCTCAATGCCCTCAATGATATGTTCCATAGCTCTGTGGAATATCGTGTACACAGATATAATGCCAAAGGGCATGCAAAAAAAGCAATATCTGCCAAAAGGAGTAGGAAATGTGCAGAACTTGGTACTTCCTTCATCAGGCTTGAGCTGCCAGAATCCCTGCAATGAATCAAGTTTGGTAAAAGAAATGTTGCATCAGGATCTCGCTTGTGATCTCTCCCTCTTTGGAATTTGATTATTCTCCCTTTTAATGTTTGCGTTCAAATTCTTGGGATCCATACAAATCCTGAGATCGTTATTCTTTTTCACACAAACCATTGAGTTGACCCAATCTATTTCTAGAACTCTTCTATTTTCCTTATGACTCCAAGTTGCATCATCCTGTCTAACACTACCTTGAGACAGTCACGCAATGGTGCCGGAAATCTTCGAGATGTGTGTATCACCGGTTGAGCATCCTCTCTTAATTGTATTTTATATGTGAAAGGCAGGACACCAAAACCCATTAAATATTTCTGCAAAGGCCTGGATAATGTATTCCACTGAGCCACTGTGTGTACTCAGTACACAGTCAGTGTTATAGACTCTTCACACCAATTCCAGTGTTTCACACGCTTAATCACCCCAATAATGATTCATGACTTTGAGCAACAATTGAGAACTTCAACTTGTGCACTTTGTTTTTTTACTTGCACGTCTAATTTGCACTTACCCAAAGTGTCAATCTTCTTACCATTGTAGTCTTTAAGTAAGACCGACTTATTTTGAATTCTCGGTCTTAGCTGCATGATCGTAATATCATTATACTGATTAGGTTTACCTTTGCACCAGTATCTAATTTAACAGTAATTAGCGATCGATTGATAATTAAAGGTACAGTCCATTTGTCCTTTGTTACTGCTGCAATATCATTTTCAGCACTTCTTATGCTTGTGGGCGGCATTTTATTTGGTATAGCTTCTTTTGCTTTGACTTCATCTGACACCAAGCCAATAAAAAATGTGTCACTTAAATTAGTGTAATCGATCACGTTAAACGACTGCCCTGCATTAATTTTCTTATTTAAGAAACAGTGGGCAGAATTCTCCGCTCCCCACACCGGGTGGGAGAATCGCGGGAGGGCCGGGCGACTCACGACATGCCCCCATGGCGCCACCCACGATTCTCCCACCCCCCGCTCGTAAAAATCGCCACTCGCCGTTTTTCATGGCGACCGGCTTTTCTCCGGCCCGGATGGGCCGAGCGGTCTGCCGTTCCCAACCGGTTCACGACGGCGGCAACCACACCTGGTGAACATAGGCGCCAAATGCTGTTTTGAGGCTTGTGGGGGGCGGAGAGGGGAGTGAGCACCACGGCCGTGCTCGGGAGGGGACTGGCCCGCGATCGTGCCCACCGATCGTCAAGCCGGCGTCTCAAAGCGATGCACTCTTTCCCTTCCGCCGCCCAGCAAGATCAAGCCGCCACGTCTTGTGGGGCAGCGGAGGGGAAGACAGCAACCGCGCATGCGCGGGTTTGAGCCGTTAGCCGTCGTGGCGTCAGCCGCGCATGGGCGGGTTGGAGCCGGCCAACCTGCGCATGCGCGGCTGACGTCACTTAGGCGCCGCCTGGTGGCCGAGAGTTACGGAGCGCCGCTCCTAGTTCACGACGACCTTCCTGATTTATCGTGGGAGCAGAGAATTCCGCCCAGTGTTTCACAAAGTGATTCTTCTCTTTGCACTTGGTGCATATTTTGCCAAAAGCTGGGCATTGCCTTGGTAGGTGCTTATAACCACATTGGTCACATGCAATGGCTGTATGTTCAGACCATTTAAAATGGTTGCTGAGACCACATTTATTTTTTAAGTGCATCACAACAACAATGGCGGCTGCATCCCTGACAATATTCGTGCCAAAATGTCTCGCATTCAGTGAATTTACATGTTGCGCAGCTAGTTCGCTAGCATGGCAAGTTTTTATGCCGTCTTCTAATTGGAGCTCATTTTCTCGTAAAAGATGCTCTCGCACATTAGGATCATGCAATCCACAAACAATTTGATCTCTGATCGTGGAGGATTTCACAGTCGCAAAGTTGCATGCCTGGGCTTTCAGTTTAAGGTCAGAAAGAAAACTATTGAATGATTTGCCAAGTCTTCTGTGTGCGCATTTGAAAAATAAACCTTTTATATGTTACATTTTTCTTCGGTGTACAATGCTCGTCAAAGTTTTTAATCACAGCATCAAATTTCTTACTATCTTCATCTTGCTCAAAAGCGAATGTATTATGTATTTCAATCGCCTCCGGCCTGCTATCGTGAGCAGTAATGCAATTTTTCTCTCGACCAGCTGTGACTGCAAACCTATAGCTGAGACATACAACGTGAAGGGCTGCTTAAACACATGCCAATTTCCATCCATATTATCAGTCAGTTGAAGCTGCTCTGGAGCTTTCTGACTTTCCATTTGAAGAATCATGTTTTTCTTGGAGCAATGATTCATCTTTGTTTGATGACTGTGCCATTCAAATCACACCTGGTACCGTGTTATGCTTGTGTACCATGATAATAAACAAATCAGTGTACGTCAGAGCATCTAGTTCAAGGCGAGCTATTTAATGTTGAATAAACTGTGGGGTGACTAAACTATTGCTAACCAAACTGTGGAGCTTCTAACCATGCTGCTAACAGCTCCTGTAACTCTGACCAAGACTGTTTTTGGCCGGATCCAGTGTCCTGTTCCTCTTGCTTGACACCTAGTGGCCAGAGTCTATGTGCACTTGTTATATACACTGTTATATACACTGTTACTGCATATCATTATCGTTGCATCGAGTGACACCGGCCATATGGGTGTCCCACCCCACCAAACTCACACTCCATTTCTCCCCTCCATCCCACCACCCCCCCCCCCCTCCACAACTGGGTAGCCCGGTGGACCTGGTTGGGCACAGGGATATGCACCATGCTAACATGTCTACCTTCCACCCACCCCCTACAGACAATGGCTATCGGAATCTAACCAGGAATGGTGGCCTTCATGCTGACAGCCGCAGCCCAGGGTGATGCACTGAGGCTGACGAGCTTGAGCTGCTCGAGGATGTTGCTGCAGAGTCGCCGCGGGGGGCCCGCCGGCCGGCGCGGCAGAACCTGTCCTGGAGCCAGCCGGTGAGGAAGGAGAATCAGCTGCACAACAGACCGAGGAGGAAGAGGTGGGAAAGAGGTGCCACATGAGGCCTTGCCTGTACCGGCAGCGCCTGTCATTCGCGGACCTCCCGGATCGGGCATGCCGTCGAAGACTCCAGCGGGGAACAGGGTGATGGTACGACATATCTGCTGGATCATGGCACACCAGGAACTGGAGGTATGGGGGCAGACCCGCATTCCCGGTGGCCGTCAAGGTAACAGTCGCCCTAAACGTCTTCGCTACAGGGTCCTTCCAGGTGCTGATTGGGACCCCCCAGGGGGTCGGAGAATCGCCCGGGGCCGGCGTCAATCCCGCCGCCGCCGTGTCCCGAATTCTCCGCGCCCCCCCCCAAGATTCAGCGGGGGCGGGAATCGCGGCGCGCCGGTCGGCGGGCCCCCCGCGGCAATTCTCCAGCCCGCGATGGGCCGAAGTCCCACCGCTGACAGGCCTTTCCCGCTGGCGTGGTTTAAACAACCTCTGGTACCGGCGGGATTGGCAGCGCGGGCGGGCTCTGGGGTCCTGGGTAGGGGCGCGGGGCGATCTGACCCCGGGGGGTGCCCCGACGGTGGCCTGGCCCGCAATCGGGGCCCACTGATCGGCAGGCGGGCCTATGCCATGGGAGCACTCTTTTTCTTCCGCCCCGCCATGGCCTTCACCATGGCGGGGGCGGAAGAGACCCCCTCCCCTGCGCATGCACCGGTATGATGTCAGCAGCCGCTGACGCACCGACGCATGCGCGGACTTCCGCCGGCCGGCGAAGGCCTTTCTGCCCCTGCTGGTGGGGCGGGAGCCACTCTGGTGCGGGCCTAGCCCCTAAAGGGGCGAAGAATTCTGCACCTTTGGGGAGGCCCGACGCCGAAGTGGTTCACGCCATTCCGTCCCGCCGGGACCCCCCGTCCCGCCGGGTAGGGGAGAATCCTGGCCCATGTGCCTGGTTGGCGTAAAATATCAAGTTTATATAATAATAATCTTTATAATAATCTTTATTGTCACAAGTAGGCTTACATTAACACTGCAATGAAGTTACTGTGAAAAGCCCCTTGGCGCCACATTTCGGTGCCTGTTCGGGTACACAGAGGGAGAATTCAGAATGTCCAATTCATCTAACATGCATGTCTTTTGGGACTTGTGGGAGGAAACCGGAGCACCCAGAGGAAACCCACGCAAACACAGGGAGAACGTGCAGACTCCACACAGCCAGTGACCCAAGCCAGGAATCGAACCTGGGATCCTGGAGCAACAATGCTAACCACTGTGCTACCATGCCATCCCAGGCAAGGGTTTGCCGCCATTGCCAGGATACCCCAGGTCCAGGGGGTGATCGACGGGTTGCATGTCCCCCTACAAACACCGACGCATGAGAGACCGGTCTTCAAAAAACTGGAAGGGTTCCACTCAATGAACGTGCAGCTGGTGTGTGACCATGAGCTGCACATCATGTACATCTGTGGCACAGTAGCACAGTGCAGAGTCTGAACGGTCTCCTCATGTCTGCGTGGGTTTCCTCCAGGAGCTCCGGTTTCCTCCAACAGTCCAAAGACTTGCAGGTTAGGTGGATTGGCCATGCTACATTGCCGTTAGTGTTCAAAGGGTTTGGATGAGGTTGCAGGGTTACGGATATGGGGTGGAGGTGTGGGCTTAAGTGCAGTGCTCTTTCCAAGGGCTGGTGCAGACTCGATGGGCCGAATGGCCTCGGTCTGCACTGTAAATTCTATGTCTATGTCTATGCGCCCGATACCAGGGCAATGTGCAAAATGCCTTCACCCGAGCACACTTGAAGGTTCCTGGCACCTTTGAGGTGCACTCCCGGGTGAGGGGTTGGCTCTTGGGCAAGAGGGATTATCCACTGCATGCGTGGTTGATAACATCTATCGCGAGGCAACAGATCGATATGCAGTCCTGCTACAACAATGCCCATGCCGTGACCAGAGCCATGATTGAGTGGTGCTTTGGCATCCTGAAGATGCAGTTCAGGTGCCTGGACATGGCGCACGAGCAGGGACAGGAGGCCTCACAATGTGTACGCCTGGGTCGGTGCGCATGGGACATTGTGATCGCCTCCAGGTTCACTGACTAGGGGGCCTGGCTGACCACGCAGACATCCCATCCCACTCACCCCCTCCTCCTTCCCCCGGCCGACCACCCCCTCCCATGACCACCTGTCTGACACACTCCGCCCAACCCCAGAAATCCCCTCCATCATTCCTACCTGCACATGTGGGCCCTGGGTTGGCAGGAACAGCGGGTTTAGTCCATAGGATGGAGGATGATGGCGATCCACTCTGTGATAAGCTCTGGTGCTCCACATTGTTTGACAACGTCTGACTCCTGCCCACAGTAGCTCATTCCATCCGCTTGGGCAATCACTGCATGTGAGCTGGCCGTTCCATCATATGGTCCTACTGAACCTTTGGGGTGGTGGAGGTAGGGCTGGGGTTGGGGTGAGAGGGAGGAGGAGGATACCGGGGCGATGTGGGGTGTCTGACCAGGGGGCCCCGGCCCGCGACCACCTCCATCTCCCATCTCCGCCTGCCCCCTTGAGCGCCCCCTCTGCACACAGTCCAGCTCAACACAGTCCAGCTCAGCACAGCCCAGCTCAGCCCATCCTCACACTCTTGTGAACGAGCACCGAGGAAGGTAATTACAGGCACTCACCGGCCTGTAATTGCCTGGATTATACCTGTTACCCTTCTCAAACAAAGGAACAACATTGGATATTCTCGAGTCCTCTGGGACCTCGCCTGTAGCCAATGAGGGTACAAAGATTTTTGTGAATGCCTCAGCAATATCCTCCCTTGCCAGCCTCAGTATTCTGGGGTAGATCCTATCAGGCCCTGGGAACTTACTAACCTTAATGTTTTTCAAGACGCCCAACACCTCCTCCTTTTTGATATCAACATGACTCAGACTATCTACACACCCTTCCTTTGACTCATCATCCACCAAGTCTTTCTCTTAGTTGAATACTGATGCAAAGTACTTATTTAATACCGTGCCCATTTCCTCTGGCTCCACGCGTAGATTCCTTCCTCTGTCCTTGAGTGAGCCAACCCTCTCCGTGACTAGCCTCTTGCTCTTTATATACGTATAAAAACCCTTGGTACTCTCCCTAGTCCAGTTTTCCAATAACTTTTCATGACACCCTTTAGCCCTCCTGACTCCTTGCTTAATTTCGTTCTTATTTTCTTTATATTCCTCATTGGCTTCTAGCCCTTATAAAGGCTTCCTTTTTCTTTTTGACTAGGCTCACAATACCCCTCGTTATCCAAGATTCCCGAAATTTACCATAATTATTCTTCATCCTCACAGGAACAACCCCCTCCTACCCCCCCACCCCCAGCACTAAGTGAGTCCCAGTCAATATCGGGGAAGTTAAAATCATCCACGACAACAACCCTGTTGCTTTTACATCTTCGTAAAATCTGTCTACCTATCTGCTCCTCTATCGCCCGCTGGCTGTTGGGTGGCCTGGAGTAGACCCCCAACATTGTGACTCCACCCATCCTATTCCTGAGCTCGATGCATATTGCCTCGCTGTATGAGCCCTCCAAGGTTTCCTCCCGCAGTACAGCTGTGATATTCTCCTTAACCAGTAATGCAACTCCCCCACCCCTTTTACATCTCCCTCTATCCCGCCTGGCATCTAAACCCTGGAACGTTTAGCTGCCAATCCTGTCCCTCCCTCAACCAAGTCTCTGTAATAGCAACAACATCATAGTTCCAAGTAATAATCCACGCTCTAAGTTCACTTGCCTTCCCTGTTATACGTTTCACATTGAAACAATACACTACAGAGCACCAACGCCGCTGTATTCAGCAACATCTCCCTCCCTGTTCTTCCTCTCAGTCTTACTGGCCTTATTCACTAGTTCCCTCTCAGTTATTTCACCTGCTGACCTACTGCTCTGGCTCCCACCCCCCTGCCACACTAGTTTAAAGTCCAAAGTGATGCTAGCAAATCTCCCGGCCAGGATATTTGTACCCCTCCAGTTTAGATGCAACCCGTCCTTCTTGTACAGGTCCCTCTGCTCCAGAAGAGATCCCAATGATCTAGATATCTGAAACCCTCCTTCCTACATTAGTTGTTCCTACAGGTCCTGTTCTTTAACTTTCTTCCGAACTCCCTGAATTCCCCCTGCAGGACCTCATCACTCTTCCTGCCTATGTAGTTAGTACCAATGTTACCACCTCTCTCCTGGCATTAGTTCTGCCAGACACCCCTCAAATTCCCAAACCTCCACTCGCAATTCATTGGCTGACACCTCACACTCTCCCCACATCCGATCTTTGTACTTGTTCCTCAGAACCCCCTGGCACCCAGGAGACCACCTTGGAGGAGAGCTTCAAGGAGACCACCATCGAACAGGCGCCAGAATGTGGCGACTAGGGCTTTTCACAGTAACTTCATTTGAAGCCTACTTGTGACACTAAGTGATTTCTTCTTCAAGGCATCACAGTTATCACCCACACCTTCCATCAGTGGACAGGTACACACCTCAGTGGGCTTCTGGGCACTACCTGGTAAGCACCACACAGTTGCTGATGTACTTCAGGTGGAGGCAGGAACATCCCAAAGGAGACAGCAGTTGGTTGACAGTTAGATACCAGCGCTCAGCTGGGTCCGAGCCTGATGTCGAGCCTCTGGACAAGGTTCTCCCAGAACGGATGCAGCAGATAGGCCAGAGCCATGAGATTCAGGCGGGAAGGGCAGTGACATTCCAGCGACTGCATGGCTGATTGGAGGAGTCCCAAAGGCTGCAGGTACAGCAGATGGTGCCGACAATGCTTGGCACTGAGGCCAACAATGCTAGGTTGATGACCGCAGTGGAGAACCTGGAACACATCGTCCATGACTTGAGTGGTGGTGTCCAAGGCATGACTTACTCTGTGACAACAGTAGCTGAGATCCTTGACATCATGCCCCGACGGATGTGTTCTAGATGCAGATGGACATTGCCACGGCACCGCAGAGCATTGCCCACTGAGCAGCATCGCTGAGGGCGCTGACACCAGGTGGAGACAGTGGGGAGCCTCCAGGATGGCAGCGCCAGATGGCGCATAGGCCTCTGGCCCCGCCACAAAGGAGGCAATGGCAGTCTCCTGTTCTTCTGAATCCAGGTTCGAGCCAGCTTTGGGTCACTGTCAGTGTGGAGTTTGCACATTCTCCCCGTATCTGTGTGGGTTTCACCAGGCTGTGATGCAGCCCGATAAGATGCTTTCTATGGAGCATCTATAAACGTTGGTAACAGTCAATGTGGACATGCCGAATTTCTTTAGTTTCCAGAGGAAGTATAGGCGCTGTTGTGCTTTCTTGGTGGTAGCGTCGACATGGGTGGACCAGGACAGATTTTTGCAGATGTGTACCCCGAAGAATTTGAAACTGCTAACCATCTCCACCTCGGCTCCGTTGATGTTGGCAGGGGTGTGTACAGTATTTTGCTTCCTGAAATTAATGACCAGCTCTTTAGTTTTGCTGGTATTGAGGGATAGATTGTTGTCGCTGCACCACTCCACTAGGTTCTGTATCTCCCTCCTATATTCTGACTCGTCCTTATTCGAGATCCGGCCCACTATGGTCGTATCATCAGCAAACTTGTAGATGGAGTTGGAACCAAATTTTGCCACGCAGTCGTGTGTGTACAGGGAGTAGAGTAGGGGGCTAAGTACGCAGCCTTGCGGGGCCCCGGTATTGAGGACTATTGTGGAGGAGGTGTTGTTGTTCATTCTTACTGATTATGATCTGCAGGTCAGAAAGTCGAGGATCCAGTTGCAGAGTGAGGAGCCAAGTCCTAGGTTTTGGAGCTTTGATATGAGCTTGGCTGGGATTATGGTGTTGAAAGCAGAGCTGTAGTCAATAAATAGGAGTCTGATGGAGGAGTCCTTGTTGTCGAGATGCTCCAGGGATGAGTGTAGTGCCAGGGAGACAGCGTCTGCTGTGGAGGGGTTGCGGCAGTATGCGAATTGCAGTGGATCAAGGCGTTCCGGGTGTATGGAGGTGATGTGCTTCATGACCAACCTCTCGAAGCACTTCATTCGGACTGAAGTCAGGGCCACCGGACAGTAGTCATTGAGGCATGTTGCCTGGTTCTTCTTTGGCACCAGTATGGTGCTGGTCCGCGCAGCTCCGAGTGCATGACCAGGAATCCCATCCGGACCTGTCACCTTCCGAGGGTTCACTTTCAGGAAGGCTGATCTGACTTTGGAAGCTGTGATGGTGGGTATGGGTGTATTGTGGGCTACTGGGGCACTCAACAGCGGATTGTTAGTTTCCAGCTCGAACTGAGCATAGAATGCATTGAGTTCATCGGGGAGGGGTGCGCTGCTGCTGGAGATACTGCGCGGCTTCGCTTTGTAGCCCGTTATATTGTTTAGGCCGTGCCACAACCACCGAGGGTCTGTAGTCTGTGACTCTAGCTTGGTTTGATATTCTCTCTTGACATCTTGGATGGCTTTGCAGAGGTCGTACCTGGATTTCTTGTATAGGTCAGGGTCGCCTGACTTGAACGGCTCAGACCTGTCCTTCAGGAGGGAGTCAATCTCACGATTGAGCCATGGTTTCCGGTTGGGGAACGTACGTACTGCTTTCTTTGGCATGCAGTCATCCACACATTTGCTGATGAAGTCTGTGATGGTGGTGGCATGCTCAGTTAAGTTGGTCACTGAGTTCTTAAATATGGACCAGTCCACTGTCTCTAAGCAGTCACGTACATAGAACATAGAACAGTACAGCACAGAACAGGCCCTTCGGCCCTCAATGTTGTGCCGAGCCATGATCACCCTACTCAAACCCACGCATCCACCCTATACCCGCAACCCAACAACCCCCCCCCTTAACCTTACTTTTATTAGGACACTACGGGCAATTTAGCATGGCCAATCCACCTAACCCACACATCTTTGGACTGTGGGAGGAAACCGGAGCACCCGGAGGAAACCCACGCACACAGGGGGAGGACGTGCAGACTCCACACAGATAGTGACCCAGCCGGGAATCGAACCTGGGACCCTGGAGCTGTGAAGCATTTATGCTAACCACCATGCTACCGTGCTGCCCTAGGAGCTCTTCTGTCTCCTCGGATCAGCACTGCAAGACCTTCTGAACCGGATTCTCCCGCTTGAGTTTCTGCTTGTATGCCGGGAGAAGGAGCACCGTCTTATGGTCTGATTTCCCAAAGTGCGGTCGGGGGATGGAACGGTAGGCGCCCTTGATTTTTGAGTCGCAGTGGTCAAGAGTGTTATCGCCCCTGGTGGGACAGGAGATCAGCTGGTGGAATTTTGAGTACACTCTTGAGGTTGGCCTTGTTGAAGTCTCCGGCCTCAGTGAACAAGGCCTCCGGGGTGTTCTGTTTCATAGTTGTTTATAACTGTGTACAGTTCATCCAGCGCCTTCCTCACATCTGCCTGGGGTGGGTTGTAGGCCGCTGTGATAATGGCTGAAGTGAACTCACGTGGAAGATAGTATGAGCGGCACTTCATGGTCAGGTATTCCAGGTCTGGGGAGCAGTAGGTCGCCAGGGTCGACACATCCAAGCACCAGGAGGAGTTGATGAGGAGGCAAACCTCACCACCCTTTGCTTTGCCTGATGACGCAGTGAGGTCCACCCGATGAATTGAGAAACCTTCAGCTTTCATAGAAATAGAATTTACAGTGCAGAAGGAGGCCATTCAGCCCATCGAGTCTGCACCGGCTCTTGGAAAGAGCACCCTACCCAAGGTCAACACCTCCACCCTATCCCCATAACGCAGTAACCCCACCCAACACTAAGGGCAATTTTGGACACTAAGGGCAATTTAGCATGGCCAATCCACCTATCCACCTGGACTGTGGGAGGAAACCGGAGCACCCGGAGGAAACCCACGCACACACAGGGAGGATGTGCAGACTCCGCACAGACAGTGACCCAAGCCGGAATCGAACCTGGGACCCTGGAGCTGTGAAGCAATTGTGCTATCCACAATGCTACCGTGCTGCCCTAAGGTTATATGGCACAGTCCAGTGAGACAGGTGTGAGCCATGTCTCTGTGAAACAGAGCACACAGCAGTCTCTTACTTCCCTCTGAGAGGTAAGTCTGGCGTTAAGTTCATCCAGCTTGTTTGCGATCGCTTGTATATTTGCCAGGAGTATGTGTTGCTTCAGTCTCATCTGAAGACCGCCGCGATTCCCTCGCTTCCTCAATCGGCGGCTGCGGCTGGATGGTCCCAGGGTCTGATAAGAGAATTCTGCCCTTGTGGAAGGTAGGTGGTTGCGTTTGGGGGGGGGGCTGGGGCGCTGGTTGAGGTAGTGGTGTTGCTGGGGGGGGGGGGGGCATGTTTGCGATCCGGTCGGGTTCCGGCGTTCTGCGAGCACGTGAATACCTTGTGGCGCATTCAGGTCCTCACGCGGGGACTCCGCCGATTCGGGGGTCTTGGGTTGCAGGCTGGGGCTTCCTGCATGCACCCAGGGTAGTGGGCACAATGTGCATGATTCTGAGGCAATGGTTGCACATGATCTGAGCATTCAGGGAGTGGAACCCCATCCTGTCAATACAGGCACTCCCTGATGCCCCATTATCTGGTCGACATACGTGTCATCGATTGCCCCTGGACATGGGGTATCTTGGCGATGTCAGAAAATGCTGCAGCCTGGCCATCCTGGTGGACCTGGTCCAGGTGGAAGGTGATAAACACTGATGCCCAGACATACAGAACATTCGTCATCTCTTGGATGCACCTGTGGGTGGAAGATTGCAATGCGCCACACAGGTCCCTGCATGAGCTTTGGAATGACCCGGTGGAATAAAGGTTTAGGGCTGCAGTGACCTTCACGGTCACTAGGCGTGGGTGTCCTCCTCTACCACGGGGTGCCATATCCGCAGGAATGTGGCACAGGTGCCGCACTGTCTCTCTGCCGAGATGCAGTCTTCTGTGGCACATGATGTCCGTCAGATCATTGAATGACCAATGACGCCTGTACAGCTTGGGCCATCGCTGATCTCCCCTTCTGGGTCCCTCCTCAGCCCAATGGGCAGCTGGATCTTCAAGATGCGCAGTGGTCCCCTGCACATGGGGTGCCACCTCCAGCCTGCATTGTTGCTGCCTTCTACAGAGTTGCCAACCTCAGCAGCCACAAGGAGAGCAAGGGCAGCCTCTGCGGGATCTACTCCAGCAAAGATAGTTTAATCTGGAAGGAATTGGAGAAGGAGAGAAATCAACAATCAGTTGGGGCTAATACTCCCCTACCTTCAAATCCCCCAAGCTTCCCCCACCCTTACCTTCCCACCTTTTCTCTGAGTTCCATCCAACGAACCAGTTGTGTTTGCAAACCTTGCTCTGCACACTCACCCATGGCCACATCAGGAAGCCCTAGACCCCAGACCGGAAACAATAGGGAGGCCGTGCTCAGCTGCCCTCCACTCTTACTCTTTGGTTGAGAGAAGATCCTCAGTGGTGAGTCCCTGCTCTTTAGTGTTTGATTGTTGGCAACTGCCTCTATGGCGCTGACGCTCTTACAGTTCAAGCACACTGTTCAAGTTTGCTGGTCATGCAGTGTACTAATCATCCTCTGAGGCATGGCACCTGTGCCTTTGAGGTGGCACTTGGGTGTTGATGAGCGTGAAGTGCTATCACAGCTAACAAGGCCAATTCCTCTTTGAAATAGCCTTAAGCTGTGAAGCTAGAGGCTGCTCACAGTAAAAGGGAGTGAAATTGAATTTCAGAATAGATGCCACAGCAGGGTTCATAGAATCATAGAATTTACAGTGCAGAAGGAGGCCATTCGGCCCATCGGGTTTGCACCAGCTCTTGGAAAGAGCATCCTACCCAAGACCACATCTCCACCCTATCCCCATAACCCAGTAACCACACCCAACACTAAGGGCAATTTAGGACACTAAGGGGCAATCTATCATGGTCAATCCACCTAACCTGCACATCTTTGGACTGTGGGAGGAAACCGGAGCACCCGGAGGAAACCCACGCACACACGGGGAGGACGTGCAGACTCCGCACAGACAGTGACCCAAGCCAGGAATCGAACCTGGGACCCTGGAGCTGTGAAGCAATTGTGCTAACCACACTGTCCTGGAACAGTTTGGTAAGACAGACAGGCTAAAGCTGTGATTGCCCCTGTCATGGGTCTCCACAATGTTTAAGATAGCTTGAAAGCCTCACAGCCACAAAGACCCTCACCCTCCCCCCGACCCAGCCCAAGGGTGACCACTGTCTGGGAACGCTTCAACCCCCGCTCGAGCCCAACCCCTCTGAAGGATTCCCATCCTCTGAGTAGTAGGGCAGCAGCTCATGTCGGAAAATGGAAATGGCTAGTCATCTCCTCACTACCCCTCAGTAGGCATAGAATCATAGAATCCCAAAAGTGCAGACGGAGGCCACTTGGCTAATCGAGTGTTTTGCGCCCGGTGCTAATCTCTATTTTGCCCTCTCACAAAATCGTGATTTTGCCCTCTCGCAGAAACGTGAATCGTGATTGGGCGGAGAATCGGGCATCCTTCAAAAATCAAGGTTCGCGCCCAGCGACGATGCGGGCTCCATGTTATGGTCCCTCCCTGGTGGCGAAAACAAGGTTTTCAAGTGCTGGTGCGACTGGAAAATTCAGACTGCTGGCCTGACTGGAAAATTCAGACTGCTGGCCTGACTGGAAAATTCAGACTGCTGGCCTGACTGGAAAATCCAGACTGCTGACAGGACTGGAAAATCCCAGACAATGCATTGTTCAGGCCGATGATTTATGGTGGCTGAAAAAAATCAATCACTGTCTCGTACATGGAATTCTGAGAATGTGGCTTGTTTGGGAATGGAATTATGTTAATGTACATTATTCTATAAAATTGTAAATCATGATTATTATAACAGGTCACATCTTCCAGTTCATCAGAGACCGGACATATGACTGAAGAATCCGTGGAAGTCCTGGTACGCAGGCCTACATAAGAATTGCTTGGAAAGTTTAAATTTCCAATGGGGAATTCCTCTGCTCCCCGGGACCCTCCGCAAAAGTCTCTGACTTTGAGTCGGAGAATTAGGACAGTTCCAGAGGACTTCATGGAATAGTTACCGAGGAAATGCTGGACACCTTAAAACCTCGGCTAAAAACAACTAACTCCAAATCACATCACCTGAAGCCTAACTATCTCCTGACCCTAATACCTCTCCAATTACCCAACCAATCCCTGACTAGCCTTGCCCCAACTACCCAACTATCCCCAAAATCAACTAGAATACTCTCTAACATCTCCTACCCCCGTGACTCTTCCCCACCCAAATACCCCTGACATGACTGTCCCCGAGCAGCCGAAAAATCATGGTCTAGTACTGATCCCTGGGGAACCCCCAGTCTGAAAAGTTACCCTTCAATTAAGTTTGAATACTTGTTCAACTTTGCTCTCTGTTTCCTGTCAAAATCAGGAAACTTCATATCCATGCTGCCACTTTCCCATTTTTACCATGGGCTTTAACTTTGCTGAGAATCCTATTGTGAGGTAATTTATCAAATGATGTTTGGAAGCCCACATACACCACAATACCCCATCACCTTTGTTAGCTCGTAAAAATATTTCTATAAAGTTTGTTCAACATTATTTGTCTTTACCAAATGTCTGCTTGTTTTCCTTAATTCAGCCACAGATGTTTGTTAAATTCGGCCCTGATTTCCCATCACCGAGGTTAAACTGACTGGCCTGTAATTACTGGGCTTGTATTACGGCCATTATAGAACAAGGGTGTAACATCTGCAAGTCTCCAATCATGTGACAATACACTTGTATCTAAGGGGGATTGAATGATTAGGGTCAATGCTTCTACAATTCCACTCGCCCTTCGCATCCTGGGATGCTTGCCAGCCAGTCCTGTTCAGAGTAGAAGAGAAGCTGCCTACCTCCAGCACGGACTGCTGCTTTTTTTGATGAATGTGTTATGGTGTTTCCCAGTTTGTGGCTGTATCCAGACCAGGGAGCTCCTTACCTAACAGCACTTCATGTTTACCTACACCACATGGATTGCAGCATTCCATGACGGTGCCTCACCACCATTTTCTCAAGGGCAATTAGGGATGGGCAGTAAGTGCAGCACCCACATTCCACACATGAATTTTTAAAATTAGGCTTCTCATTATATCCACATTTAAAACTTAATTTTATTTTATTCCTGACCCCCATTTTCATTCCATGGATGACCGTTATGTTTTCCTTTTCCCAGTTTCCTCATTAGGGGCTGGTTTAGCTCACTGAGCTAAATCGCTGGCTTTTAAAGCAGGCCAGCAGCACGGTTCGATTCCCGTACCAGCCCCCCCGGACAGGCGCCGGAATGTGGCGACTAGGGGCTTTTCACAGTAACTTCATTGAAGCCTACTCGTGACAATAAGCGATTTTCATTTTCATTTTCATAGTTCTCCAGTCATCCCACTTTCTTTGCTGTTTACAAACCTTTTGTTCTATAAACATATTAAAACGTCTCTCCAGAATTTGGCTGGGATGTCCCAGTCTGTCATTTCCTCTCATTATTCCTCTTTAAGTTTGTCTGTTTCGTATTCTACATATTTTCCCACCTCCCCTTTTCCTGATTATATTAATCTGCCTCCCACTTACCAATTTTGAAGAGGGGACCATACCTAAATCCTGAACTTGTCTTTTTTCTCCATTAAGACTGACTGACCTGCCGTGCACTCCCAGCATTACTGGTTTGGTTTTGGGTAATCTAACAGAATTCCAGGCAGCCCGATTCCCACGGCAATGCCATGATTCCTATTTAGTTCTATCCTTTCATTTTTCCAACCAAAACTATTGTTACTCGATCTTTGTCTAGGTAGACTGGTTTCCTCATTCTTTTCAGTGAGGCGTTTTCCTGAGGACTGCCTTATGAATTGGGATGTCATAAATTGTTCATTCTCTGTCCAACAGACAGGGAAAGGTAAAGTCTGTCAATAATTAGGGACAGGCAGGAAAGACATATCCCATAAAATGAGCCATAAAAATAATAGTGGTCGCCTTGCAACTGTATTAAAGTAGACGGAATCATTTAGTGAAAGGTGAGATGCAATTGAGCTGATCTTAGCAACAGCTGCTAATGAACCACTTGACCTTTGTATTGAGTCTGGTTGACTGTAAACAGGTTATAAAGAGCAGATAATGGTGCTTGACCTCAAGAAAGAAAGAAACAAACCTTTCGCTGAGAATGCCCAGCTTACAAAAATAAACTAGGCCAAGCTTTCCACAGATCCAATTTTGTTATTGCCTGCAACCTCTCTCCGTCAAACCGGTCAAGTGAAGGCAATGCCTCCAAAAAAAGACGTAAGGCTGAAGAAGGGGAAAAAATAGATTAGGATTGGCCCATACTACGAAATCCAAGGCTAAAGACTGTCAGGTTTTTTTTTTATTAAAGCAAACCAGGTTTGATGCCCTGTGCAGTATTATCTAAAACATCTGCCTTGGATAGAATTGTTTACCGTCCTGTTGCCTCTCGGCATTGTAAAGACTAATCGTCCAGGCATCTCCGGGAGAAAAAGTCACTCGGGGAGTTTTGTTTTGTCATTTTCTTTCAATATATTTGTTTACTAGTTATAAAATATTGTAGATTATGAAGCTTTACTGGGCTGAGCAATTGGAGGTGAGAGGTCATGCGATGAAACCACAGAAATACATCCAATGAGAGTTGATAACCCTTGCCTCAGATGGTACGCATAGTATAGTCATCAGGGTCATTAAAAAAAAAATCTTTATTAGTGTTACAAGTAGGCTTACATTGACACTGCACTGAAGTTCCTGTGAAAATCCGCTAGTTGCCACACTCCGGCGCCTGTTCGGTACACAGAGGGGGAATTCAGAATGTCCAATCACCTAACAGCACGTCTTTTGGGACTTGTGGGAGGAAACCGGAGCTCCCGGAGGAAACCCATGGAGACACGGGGAGAATGTGCAGACTCCGAACAGACAGTGACCCAAGCCGGGAATCGAACCTGGGAGCTGGTGCTGTGAAGCAACAGTGCTAACCACTGTGCTACCATGCTGCTCTGCGTTTAATCCAGTATATCTGGCAAGAATGGCGGTGGCGATGTTTGCAGTTGCTGCAATTAATTGATTCAACTTAGAACATAGAACATAGAACAGTACAGCACAGAACAGGCCCTTCGGCCCTCTATGTTCTGCCGAGCCACAATCACCCTACTCAAACCCACGTATCCACCCTATACCCGTAACCCAACAACCCCCCCCCGCCTTAACCTTACTTTTTAGGACACTACGGGCAATTTAGCATGGCCAATCCACCTAACCCGCACATCTTTGGACTGTGGGAGGAAACCGGAGCACCCGGAGGAAACCCACGCACACACGGGGAGGACGTGCAGACTCCGCACAGACAGTGTCCCAGCCGGGAATCGAACCTGGGACCCTGGAGCTGTGAAGCATTTATGCTAACCACCATGCTACCGTGCTGCCCCTATAACTTGCCGTTATAATTGCACCATCCCGGACTTCCGGTGGCAACACGTAGGTGGAGGTGCACCCATTACGGTGGATACGTTGGCCGAGCTGATGACGGTGGAGTTTGAGCAGCAGTTTGCTAAGTATTTTGAGCGGCATGGGAAGGAGTTGATGGGACACTCAAGCAGTCGGTGGAAGACACATTGGCCCCGATAAAGGAGACTCTTGGAAAGACGTCTGGGAGGGTGCGGGAGGATGGAAGAGGGTGGAAGAGGCAGTGGCACAGTGACCTGCTCGCCTCTCTGGAAGAGCTGCTGCTGAAGGTGGAGGAAAGTGATGAAGGGCTGAGAGCCAAAGTGGAGAACCTAGAGAACAGGTCACAGCGGCAGAATCTGTGGATCGTGGGGCAGTCGGAGGGGTTGGAGCACCTGCGACCAACGCAGTACTTTTCAGCGATGTTCGCCAAATTGTTGGGGGAGGAAGTGAATGTTTCCCTCTTTATTCTGAACAGGGCTCATAAGTCGCTATTGCCGAAACCAAAGGCAAATGATCCATCAAGAGCTGTGACAGCCTGTTTTCACAGCTATCAGATGAAGGAGAAGGTCTTGTGATGGGCCAAACGGAATTGGGATGTGAGGTCGGAAGGCAGTGGTATTCATATATACCAAGACCAGAGTCGATGTGATGCTGCTGCAGGAGACCCATCTGAGGGTGAAGGACCAGGTTAGGCTTCGGAAGGGTTAGGTGAGCCAGGTGTTTCACTCGAGCTTTGATAGCAGGGTCCGTTGGGTAGTGATACTGGTGGGTAAAAGATAATAGTTTCAGATGGATAAGGTGGTTGTAGATCAGAGGGGCAGGTACGATATAGTAAAGGCTGCTTTGAAGGGCAGGTTAGTGGTGTTGGTTAGCATGTATTTCCCAAATTGGGATGAAGTAGGGTTTATGAAGAGGATGTTGGTGGCCATCTCGAGCCTGGATACGCATCAGTTAATTTTAGGGGTGGATTTAAACACAGCGTTGCATCCGAAGATGGATCGGTCTAAGCCACACACATTGACTTCTTCGGGGGTGGGGGGAGACGAGACGAAGGTGTTGGCAGCATTCATGAAGGAGATGGGGGAGCGGACCCTTGGCAGTCCTTGCATCCAGGGTGCAGAATGTTCCTTTTTTTTGCCAGTGCGTGATGCATATGCGAGGATTAATTTATTTATTATGGGGAGGTCGCTGTTGTCGGGGGTGAGGAAAGCGGAATACTCGACGATCGTTATTTCAGATCGCGCTCTGCACCTGGTGGATGTCGTCTTGGAGTAGGGATCTGCACAGAGGCCAGCGTGGAGGATGTATGTGGGGCTTCTGGCAGTTCTAGGTTTTTGCGTGAGGATGACAAAGGTGTTTGAAGATTTTGTGGAGTTTAATAAAAATGGGGAGGTCTCACGTCAGTGGTATGGGGGGTGTTGAAGGCGGTGGTAAGGGGTGTGATCTCTCATATAAGATGTGGGGGAATAGGGAGGCAAGAGAGGAGAGGCAGTGGCTGGTAGACACAATTTTAGATGTTGATGGGAAGTATGTGGAAGATCCCACTCCGGGACTTTTGGCCAGTAAAATGGAACAGCAGACACAGTTTGACCTTTTGACCACAGGGAAAGTTGAGGTCGGTAAAGGGTGTGCTGTACGGGTACTGGGAGAAGTCCAGAGCTTGTTGATGGGACTGCTCCGCTGGCAGGAGGCCTCTCGGGAGATTGATCAGGTCCGGGATGGGATGAGGGGGTTGGTAATGCCTCTGGAGCAGGGGAATAGGGTATTTGAGGAGGTTTATAAGAGGTTGTATAGGTCGGAGCTCCTGAGGGATGAGTAGGATATGAGGGAGCTTTTGGAGGGGCTGAAGTATTCCACATTGGAAGAGGAGGGAGGATAGGGCAGGGTTGGAGGAGCCAGTGGGATTGAGGAGGGGATAGGGAAAATGCAAACGGGTAAAGCATTGGTGTCAGATGGGTTCCCAGTGGAATTTTATGATAAGTATTTGGATAGGCTAGCACCCCTGTTGGTGCAGATGTTTGACGATGTGGTATCTAGGGGTGGAGCTTCCGGTGATGATGGGGCAGGCATCTATTTCGTTTTTGTTAAAAAAAGATAAGGACCCAGTGGTGTGGGGTGTTATCGGCCAATATTTCTGCTGAATGTGGATGCCAAGATCCTTGCCAAAGTGTTGCCGCTTAGGCTGGAGGAGTGGCTGGCGAGGATCAGACGGGGTTTGTAAAGGGTAGGCATTAGAAGTTGGGAAGCTCGAGGTGGTGGGGGCACTGGGTGCGGGGAGAGTGGAGCTATTTGTTTGCGGTGTTGCAACTGTTTGGGATTGGGCCTAAGTTTGTGGAGTGGGTCACAGTGTTGTACAAGGAACTGAAGACGAGTGCTCATACGAATGAGGTGACCTCTGGATATTTTCAGCTGCTTAGGAGAATGTGAAGGGTGTCCCATGTCCCCCTTTTTGTTTGCGCTGGCGATAGACCCCTGGTCCATTGCGCGGAGGAGCTCGGATAAATGGAAGGGGATAATGAGTGGGGGTTGGTGCATAGGTGTCCCTGTATGCTGATGATCTTTTGTTGTATATTTCCACGTTGGGGGATATAATGGGGCTGCTCAAGTGATTTGGGGATTTTTGGGAATACCAATTGAATTTGGAGAAGAACGAATACTTTTTGGTTTCCTCTCCGGGGAAGGGAGCTGGCTTGGGGGATTGCCATTTTGTGTGGCGACTTCTCACTTCAGGTACCTGGGGGTAGTGAAGATTTGGAAAACGGTGCTTCAGAGAGGGTGGCTTTGGCTCTGCCAAATCTGATGTACTATTATGGTGTGGTGGATGCCAAGTAGGTGCAGGGTCGGGGTAGGTAGCCGCAGGCAATGTGGGTGAGGATGGAGGCAGGCTCTTGTAGGGGGTCCAGGTTGCAGGCGCTTGGCAATGGCACCTCTCCCGTTTGCTCCAGAAAAATATTTGCATAGTGCGGTGGTGGTGGCCTCACTGAAGTTATGGTGATAATTTCAACAACATTTTAAGTTAGGGGCAGGGTCGAAGTTGATGCCGTTCCAAGAGAATCATTTGTTTGAGCCGGAGATGTTGGATGCCAGGTTTCTGGGCTGGGAGGAGCAGGGAGCGGTGGAAATGAAGGGCTTATTTCTGGAAGGGTGGTTTGCGGGTTTGGAGGGGTTGCCGGAGAAATTTGAGGTTCCACGGTGGGAGGCCTTTAGTTAAATGCAGGTGCGCGATTTTGCAAGGAAGGTTTTCCCGACCTATCCGGTGTTACCGCTTTCCTCATTGTTGGAGGGGGTGTTATTGATGATGGGGTTAGCGGGGAGGCGGGGTCATCTGGGTGAGTTTTGGGAGGATTCTGGTGGAGGTGTTGTTGGAGGGGGTTAAGGCAAAGTGGGAGGAGGAGCTGGAGTGGCGCTGGAGGAGGGGTTGTGGTGTGAGGCGTTGCAGACGGTGAATGCCTCAACCTCGTGTGCAAAGCTGAGGGTAATGCAGTTAAAGGTGGTGCACAGGGTGTACCTGACGAGGTCAAGCATGAGCTGGTTGTTTGAGGGGGTGGAGGACACTTGCGAACGGTGTCAGAGGGGCCCGGCTAACCATGTACATATTTTATTGTCCTGTCAAAAGTTGGAGAGGTTTTAGGGTTCTTTTTTCAGCACCATGTCGGAGATCTTGCACTTGGACTTGGAGCCCAGACCCCTGGAGGCCATATTTGGGCTGTCAGACCTACCGGAGCTGCAGGCTAATGTGGGGGTGGATATTTTAGCCTTCACTGGCGGGTCCTTTTGGTGTGGAGGTCAGCTTCTCCGCCCTGTGCCTCGGTGTGGCTGAGGGAACTGATGGAGTTTCTGTATCTTGAGAAGGTTAAGTTCACTTTGAGGGGCAGCACAGTGGCACAGTGGTTAGCATTGCTGTCTACGGCGCTGAGGACCTGGGTTCGAATCCCGGCCCTGGGTCACTGTCCGTGTGGAGTTGCACATTCTCCCCGTGTCTGCGTGGGTTTCACCCCCATAACCCAAAGATGTGCAGGATAGGCGGATTGGCCACACTAAATTGGAAAAAAATAAATTTATATTTTTTTTAAAAGTTCCCTTTGAGGTGGGCAATTGAGGGATTCTATAAGAGATGGGGTCCGTTTATTCTTCACTTTAAAGAGTTGGTCACCTTCAGCTGTTAAAGGGGGTTGGGGGGCTATTGGAGTCACATATGTATGGGTTGGTAGAGTGGTGGTGTTGTTCTTTATGTTTTGTGTTGTTTAGTTTTATGTATAAAATGTTAAAAAACAAATAAAAATATTTAATAAAATAATTGCACCACCCTTAATTTTTTTAAAATAAACATTTTTATCGAAGTTCACATTTTTACACTGTACAGGAGATGATTGAAACAGTTATAATTTACAATTTACATGTTGACCACCCTTCATTTTGACTGGCCACTTCAATTCGGTGGCTGTGGTGTCTGCTGGAAGCTAGAAGCTGGTGAACGCACAACAGTTGGGATACTATCTTGCAGTTAGAACAGAAGCCTTGCTGAGTGGTAAAGCTGCTGAGTAAATCCTCTGGGGATTTGCTTCAGGTTGATTGGTGTGACGGAAAGCACCAATGGATTTGGATTTTGTTTATTGTCACGTGTACCAAGGTACAGTGAAAAGTATTTTTCTGCGAGCAGCTCAACAGATCATTAAATACATGAAAATAAAAGAAAAGAAAATACATAATAGTGCAGCACAAGGCACACAATGTAGCTATATAAACACCGGCATCGGGTGAAGCATGCAGGGGTGTAGTGTTAATGAGGACAGTCCATAAGAGGGTCGTTTAGGAGTCTGGTAACAGCGGGGAAGAATGAAAGGGATGCTGATGCCACTTTTGGTTAAATAAATACAGAAGATTCTGGAAAACCTCAGCAGGTCTGGCAACATTTGTGGAGAGAGAAACAGGGTTTAACTTTCGAGTCGGTAAAACAGCATGGTGACACAGTGGTGCCTCACAGTTTCAAGGACCTGGATTCGATTCTAGCCTTGATTGACTGTGTGGGGTTTGCACGCTTGCCCTGTGCCTGTGTAGGTTTCTTTCGGATACTCTGGTTTCCTCCCACAGTCCAGATATGTGCAGGTTAGGTAGGGAGTGGGCCTAGGTAGGGTGTTCTTTCAGAGGCTTGGTGCAAACTTGATGGGCCAATAGGCCACATTCTGCACTGTAGCGATTCCATGGATTCTTCGGAGCACTATTTCACCTTCTAGATTTCTGTGGTAGTATGGCTAGAGAGATCATATTACCGGAGAACCAGGCTGCCATTGGTACAGCAGCCTCGCTGCCCATTGGCCCAGGCAAGTCATGTGCCTCTCTGCCAATTGGTTGTGGCTGGTCATGTGACACCCCGCTGATTGGCTGAGAGGTTGGTAGCTCCGCCTACAAGGCGGGGTATAAGAGCTCGTGTTGGCTGGCAGTCGGCCTTTCTCTGTACGACCACTGCCGGGCTCACATCTAGCGTATTAAAGCCTGTTGTTTGGAACTTCACTACGACTCGAGTCCAATTGATGGTGCATCAATTTCCATTTTATTTTTGAGCTTGTTTCTGTACATTTTTTCACCAACTTCATCCTGATTTATGCTGTCACATGTTATCATTTTTTCTGCATTCCTTTTGGTGCAGGAAGAGAAGGAGCAGTCTTACAAGTAGAATGAGGAGCAAATGGACATATTGGATTACTGCAGGTGAGGGGAGTTTCTCGTGGAAAACATCACACAGCCCACAGGGTCAATGGGCTGAAATATTGTTCTGAGTGAGTCTATTTTGTCACTGGTTCAATACTTATTTACACCAGATAAAGAGATGTCATAGATTTCGTAGAATTTACAATGCAGAAGGAGGCCATTCGGCCCATCGAGTCTGCACCGGCTCTTGGAAAGAGCACCCTACCCAAGGTCAACACCTCCACCCTATCGCCTTAACCCAGTAACGGCACCCAAACTAAGGGCAATTTTGGACACTAAGGGCAATTTAGCATGGCCAATCCACCTAACCTGCACATCTTTGGACTGTGGGAGGAAAGCGGAGCACCGGGAGGAAGCCCACGCACACACTGTGAGAACGTGCAGAATCCGCACAGACAGTGACCCAAGCCGGGAATCGAACCTGGGACCCTGGAGCTGTGAAGCAAGTGTGCTAACCATTATGCTACCAGGCTGCAAGTATGTCAAGTACTTGTAGTATCTTGTATCGATACTTTAAAAGTCTGGTTGATTGACGCTTATATAGGGTTTTAGTAACAGCAGTTTTTTTTTTGAAGAAAGTTATTAATGGCTGTTAGCTGGATTGGCCATGCTAAATTGCCCTTAGTGTCCAAAAAGGTTAGGAGGGGTTATTGGGTTAGGGGGATAGGGTTGAAGTGAGGGTTTAAGTGGGTCGGTGCAGACGCGATGGGCCGAATGGCCTCCTTCTGCACTGTATGTTCTATGTTCTACGCTTAGTGCATTTATTCCAACTGGCCAGGCAGCAGAATGTAACAGGTAAGGCAGCAGATGATTTAAGTGTCCAGCTGCCTTCATGAACCACACATGCATGAAAGGTGAACCACCATTTGAAAAAATGGGAAGTGCTGCATTTGGATGCAGAACTTCCGAGTTCTTGGCTCTTCCACCATTTTTGCCATGTTAGAGGTCCTCAATTGTGCTGAAAATCAGGCCTTAGTCAATATCCTGTAGTGGAGCTCATAGAATAGAAGACCCAAGGTAATATTCAGGGCAGCACGGTAGCATTGTGGATAGCACAATTGCTTCACAGCTCCAGGGTCCCAGGTTCGATTCCCGGCTTGGGTCACTGTCTGTGCGGAGTCTGCACGTCCTCCCCGTGTGTGCGTGGGTTTCCTCCGGGTGCTCCGGTTTCCTCCCACAGTCCAAAGATGTGCAGGTTAGGTGGATTGGCCATGATAAATTGTCCTTAGTGTCCTAAATTGCCCTTAGTGTTGGGTGGGGTTACTGGGTTATGGGGATAGGGTGTTGACCTCGGGTAGGGTGCTCTTTCCAAGAGCCAGTGCAGACTCGATGGGCCGAGTGGCCTCCTTCTGCACTGTAAATTCTATGATAATCTATGAAAGAGAATTAGGAGGTGGGGGGATCTTTGCACCAGAACCTGCATCAGAGATAATTCAATCCTGTCCGTACTTATTACATAATATGCTTTATGCAGCTTTATGACAATTTTGGAAGTTGAAAACTAGGGTTGGTTGCAGCATACAAAGTTCTCTGCAATACAGCCTGAAGAACAGAAGATGTAGGTGTTATGGCACCACCGCTGATGTGTTAATTACAACATGAGAGGTTTACTAGGCAGATTCCCTTCTACTGTGGGCGTGACGAATTGCAATGGGAACAGTCAACACCACAAGTGCTCCTGGATGTGACATTTTGATATTTTGTAGAAAGATCATCCAGTAGGCAATATTAGTTCATTAACGATCAATGGGATCCCTTTACCCTCTACGGCAACAGTACCCCACTCCCCTATCCTTTCCTTCAACAGGAAGTGGGAACACTGACTAAGTAAAGTAAAGGTTAAGTCGCCATAGTCCCAGATGACCATAGGCTGCTTTCCCCTTTAAGGGGGAGAGTTGATTGGTGGTGGTTTAACCTTAAGCATCACCACTCCTCAGGCGAGGGGCAAGATTGAGAAGGCCGAGGAACTGTGCAAAACCTCATGAATAACCGAGGAACTGTGCAAAATCAAAGGCATTGAGCATGAGTTGACAGCATTGGTCCTTAAGATATTGTGATGAATTTATAATAAGATCACAGAGGTAGAATTGACTTGAACCCAGCAGCCATTTTGAATTGCAGATCTCCTTTTCTGCTATCCTCAGGGTATTCAGCCAGAGGTGGGGATTGGATAAATGTGAATATCCTTTGAGATAAATAGTAAACATATTACCACCTGAAAAATGAATATATGTATATTCTCTTTATGTAAATTAAATAAATCTATTCCACAAACCAATAGAAGATCCCCCCCCCCCCCCCAATTATTAACCTGGTTCCTACTGTATCAAAAGCATTTATTATATAATTCAGTAAAAATTGCAGATTTCCCTGAGAACTGTCTGCTGGTGCCAATGCCTTGAACACTAAGTGAAACTGTGCAGCCCACGTGCTATTTGATCTTTTAATGTCTGTAGGCGATTTTTATCAAGTAAATGAACTGCCGGGACAATTAGTCAGAGGCTGTGTGCACAGGGCGTTTTTATCTTTGATAAGTTGATTATATTGTATTTGATGTCTGCACCCACAGGAATTCAGTGACAACCCACACAGCAGCTCCGATTTTCAAGGAAAGACAGGACAGAAGTTTAGTTCTGACTGCTGCCTGCTAGCAGATTTCTTCAACTTGTGGACCCAACATTTTAAAGTGAATGAGTCACATTATGAACTCTGTATGAGGACAACTCCTTCACTAGTTTCACTATTGCCAGGATGGTGAAAATATAGCTTGCTTTAAAGAGCAGCAACTGTAAACTAATTCCACGACACAGAAAATCACACTCCCCGTTAGGAGGCTATGATTGTAAACTATCCCTGTGATGAAGATGCAACACTGTAGCTCTATTCTCTCACCCACCTCCAGTCTTTATTTGTTCATGGGATGAAGGTGGCACAGTGGTTAGCACTGCTGCCTCACAGTGCCAGGCACCCAGGTTCAATTCTGTCGTTGGGTGGCGGTCTGTTCGGAGTCTGCATGTTCTCCACGTGTCTGGGTGGGTTTCCTCCGGGTGCTATTGTTTCCTCCCACAGTCCAAAGATGTGTAGGTCAGGTGGATTGACCAATCTAAATCACCCCTTAGTGTCACAAAGATATGCAGGTTAAGTGGGATCACGGGGTTACAGTGATGGGAGTGGGGTGGAAGGAGTGGGCCTAGGTTGGGTGCTCTCTTGGAGGATTGAGCAGACTCAATGGGCCAAATGGCCTCCTTCTGCACTGTAGGGATCCTATTATATATAAGATGTGGGCATCGCTGACTAGGCTTGCATTTATTGCCCATCCCTAATTGCTATTATTCACAGAACATTTAAGAGTCAATCACATTGCTGTCGATCTGCAGTTACATGTAGGCCACCAGGTAGGAATGGCAGATTTCCCTCCCGAGATGACATTATTGAACCAGATGGGATTATACAACAATCAACAATGGTTTCATGGTTAATTCCAGATTAATTCCAACACTATGGGCGTAAATTAACGGGAAAAAAACAGTCACGTTTTGGGTGCGTTTAGTGGAATGCTTCTCAGCACCGTGTCAGTGGGAGTGCCAAGGTGACAGACTGGCAGTGCCAAGCTGCCCAGGTGACATCAGGAGGCACCAGGGTACCATCCTGCCCAGAGCCTGACCATCTGTGGGCCTCCGCTCCCAGGCCTTGAGATACTGTTGCTCGTTCTGGGTGAGTGTGCTTAACACTCAATTTGGCTCTGTTTCGTTACTTAGCTTTGGAGTCGCCAGGTATCATTAAGATACCGCCATAAGTTTCAAGGTCAAGTTCAAAGCAATAAAACCATACACCAATTAGGAAGTTCAAACAAGACACGTTTATTATATTACAGTAATCTACTAATCATGCATATAAACTATAAGACTAGGCTAATCCTACCACTACTAGGCCAAATACTTATCTGGATCAGGGAACAACGGCTTCTAGCTTTGTCCTGGGTCCGCAGGCTTCCAGTGGTTATGGTCTAAAGGGGTCAGGAGTGTCTATTCCCGTAGCGTGCATTGTGACTTACTTGCTGGCGGCTTCTGTCCAGGCCTCTCCTGCACAAGGTTCTTCTGCTGCAACGTCGTTCTGCTGGGAGGGCTAGCTGGTCAAGGAGAGGCTGACAGAGAGAGCGAGCTGGGGTCGGGGTCTCTGTTTTATACCTCTCTCAGGGTCTGGGCGGACCCTCTATTCACTCACAATCGATTGGGTCTCTTCCCAATCGATTGATTTGAATTCCCCAATAACGGGGCAGAATCTCGATCACTGGGGCAGTTCTTGGGACTTATTGTTTTGGGTTTCTTTGGCGCCGAAAAGTCTAGCCTTCCATTGAATGTATCGATTAGTGTTAACTTGTTTCTTTTGTGCCTGGGGATCACCCGGTATTGCCTCATTAATATGTTAACTGTTTTCTTTTCATAGTGCTGTCTGGTTTCTGTAACAGCCAAAACTGTTTTCTGCAGCAGTCCAAATATACAAGCACTCCGCAAGCTGCTTGCTTTTTACAACATGTCCATTTTCCCTGCATTCCTTGCAATCTTCCATTTTGTGTTTGGGCAGTGGTCACCCCAGGTGGCTACACTCTCTCCTTGTGATCCTCATGAGAAATCATGAAGGTCGGTGTTTTTGGGTTCCCTGATCTCAGCGAGTCCCATGGCCTCTATACGTTCCTCAATTATGGCACAAAATTGTTTTACCTAACAGTCTCTGGTTGGCGCTATGTCAAAGGGGACATGCATTACTAGGGAACCTCTAACTATCCTTTGTAAACTACACTCCCTAACACATTTAAACATTCTATCTTCCTATCCATAACATTATCATTACACTCCATTTCTGGCTCGGCAGTCGAGCTCAGAACATTACAATACATCCGCAAAGGTCTTTATTTACAACATCAAATCAAATTAAATCCTTTATTACACATCAAGGGGTTGGGGTGATTGGTGGAATCCAAAAATAGGGGATTGTACTCTGTAAATGGTTGAGGCGCAAGAGCGGGAGGCTCTCCTTCTCCATTTTCGTAACCGAAGTGTCTGCACTACGATACAGAGAACTGCAATCACCAAAAGTGATTCAATGACGTGTGAAAGGGAGTACCAGTTCATGAATTTTGTGCACCAGGTCTGGTCATTGCTGTTCATTACTGGGCTTTGAGAAGTCGGTGTCTAGGAAACATTAACGGCGGGGGTCATAGGGGAAAAAGGTTTTGCGTCCGCGCGCAAAAATACACAAACAATAACAAAAAACATATAGTTTGTCATCTCGGTCTTCGTTTTTTCTTCCTTCAGGCCTTCTGTATTGCTGATCTTGCTCTGATCCTTCCTTCGAGCGTTTGAAAGCTATGGGATCAAGCATAGTATCTGTCAATAATTTGTTTAATACCTGTGTGTTAGTGTATTCAATGACGTATGAAAGGGAGTACCAGTTGTCCCTTAAATGAATGGCCAAGTCACACCCTGTGACTCCCCTCATTTTTTTTTTCAAAAGCGAATTTAGGACCAGACATACACTTAACAACTGTGCTACTGCGCGCCGTCTCGCAGATTTTGTGATTTACCATCCGCATGTTCCTGGATGTAAATAGCATAAGGAATGGCGGCCGAAGGGCTACCTTAAACAAAAATGAAACCAAACTTTACAAATGAGAAAACCGAATGAGTTGCGTATGGGCCGTGACGGGTAAGATTTGGGTGGAATCCCCGGGCAGGGCGTGCTGTGCTGTACCCGAGCTTAGCTGACCAGAGTGGGGGGGGTCCTCAGACAGGGCGGGTCCTCAATGCCGTTTCTCCACTGCCTGAGCAACCTGGAACGAACGGGCATGAATGTAATCATTGTGAATTTGCAGCTTCTATTCCCAGAATAGAGGGGCACCTAAAAAAAGGGGGGAGCCAAGATGCTCCTAGAGGGGTGAAGGGTGAAGCCTTAAGTTGGGCTCCAGACATTGCAGCTGAGTCAAATTCTCAGAGTTATCTGCGGACAAACTTAACGTGCATGTGAGGTGGTCACAAGCTTTTCAGCTGAAAACCGAGTGACCAATCTCCAAATCAAACATTTAACAAACAAACAAACAAACATTCACCAACATGCGTGCAGGTTCCATCAGAAAGGACACCGTTTATCTCTCAAGCGGTTCCTCTTTTTACATCATCTGAACACCTCACTTCTCTTCATTCTCTGTGAACAGGGTCGCAAAGGGGTTGCCGTGTCGGGAGTCAGACTCAGAGTCATCCACTTCTCCCGGATCCCATACCCTTGTATGGATCAGGCAAGTAATTTTAGCATTGTGTGACCTGGGGTCACTCTCGTCATTGCAGACAAGTCTCCAAGAATTGTCCCTGTGCCAAATCGTGGGGTCTAAATTTGAATGAATGTTTTCGGTGTCGTCATAGTTGGGCGGTGGGTTTGGGTATGGGTCTGGAGTTTTAATATAAGTGATCTCTAAATTACTGTAGTCGGTGTCGTAGTTGATGTGTGTGGGGTCTGTGGTGTCAGAGGTGTGCTTTGGCTGTTGTCCAAGTCACAGTTGCTGTCTCTGCTGTGGCAGCTTGTGGGCGTTTTGGGGCGTGGTCTGAAGTCAATGGGCGGAGTCGAGGTCGAGTCCGATGAGGAACTGGTCTGTTAGGGGGAGGGTGGAAATGTATCTCTTGTGGGCGGGGCGAGGAGTTCTGCTGCGTCTAGCAGGACATGGTGTAAGTGGTTTGACTGTGTTCCATAAGCCTTTAACTGGTTAATATGGAACCACGCAGTCCTCCCGTTTGGATACTTGATACTTGATACTGACGGGCTGATTTTGTCCGAAATTGAGTACAGGCCGGAAACTTTTGGGGCCAAAAACGTGCTGGGGTTATACACAGATAACATTACCTGTTGCCCAACCTGAAATTCTGTGGTGTGGACATTTTTGTTGAAACAGGCCTTGCTCTGTTTCCGCCTTTTACCCAATTTTACTGCGGCTGCTAGCTGAGCCGACCTTACAGTCTCAACTAATTGTTTTACTGCTTTCTCGTGTGTGAGGGCCGTCACTTCTGGGCTGGTCATGTCGAGTCCTAAAAGGAATTCTTAACCTTTCATAGGGCGTCTGCATCATGAGTGTGTGTGGAGTGAAACCTGTTGATGATGAAACAGTGTTTCTTATAAACATTAGTGTGAATGGGAGTACTGAATCCCAAGTTGAATTGTTCTCCTGTACCATCTTTCTAAGGGTCGATTTTAGAGTCCGATTCATGCGTTCCACTATCCCGCTTGACTGGGGGTGGTACGCAATGTGGAAATTTTGTTTGATGCCGAATATGTCCAGGACCTTCTTCATGACCCGTCCTGTAAAGTGAGATCCCTGATCTGATTCAATACTTCTGAGGAGTCCCCATCTAGTAAAGATGTGGTGGGTCAGGGTCTTTGCGGCTGTCTTTGCTGTGTTGGTGCGTGAAGGGAATGCCTCTACCCATTTTGTAAACGTGTCTATGACCACCAGAACATATTTATAGCCATTCCTGCAAGGGGCAATGGACCTATAAAATCGATCTGGAGGTTAGTCCAGGGGCCATTAATGAGGCGAGTGTGGCTGAGTTGTGCCTTCTTTGAATACCTCTCCTGGTTATTCTGTGCACAAATTAAACAGTTCTCAATGTAGTGCGTGACATTGTCTCTTAAATTGGGCAACCAACAGAGTTGCCTAAGGTGGGCTGTGGTAGGGTCGATCCCTTGGTGTCCATGACCATCATGGAATAAGGCAATCATTTGATTCCTGTCTTTCTCAGGAACCACATACAACTTATCTTTGATAATCACACCCTCATGTGTGGTCAAAGCATGTTTGAATTTGTCGTACTGGGCCACAAAGTTTCCTTTTAAAATCTCCCGGAGATTTTTGTCCTGCTTCTATGCCTGTACTAAATCTTCTATGTCTGTCTGTGAGACCTGAACTGAACTCACAGGGCCGCTAGCTGGTGCGCTAGCTGGGGGTGTCCAAAAATGACCTCGCCTGGAACCTGCTTTAGCCAGTGCGTCGGCTTTCACATTACCAGGGGGGATGATCGCTGGTGGCTTCTAACTTTGATAATGCCATACGTCCTATCCTTTGCCTTCTCTAGGATATGGCGGAGTAATGGGGCTGATGGAAGGGGCTTCCCGTCTGCGGAGACAAAACCTCTTGTCCTCCACCGGGGTAGAAAATCTGTTAAACTGTTACAGGCATATAGACTGTCCGCATATATGTCTGCTGGGCTGGGGAACGAATCTGGGTGGTCCACTATGTATGCAATGGCCGCGAGCTCTGCTGCCTGCGCGCCTAAGTGACCGGGTAACTTTAACGCTATCTCCTCTAGTGCGCGTCCCTGCGCATCTTCTACATAAATTCCGCATCCTGTAATGCGTTCGCCATCTAAAACTGTGGATGAACCGTCCACATAGATTTTCAAGGGGGCACACGTGTCTGTGTGCTGGGGGCTCTGGCTTGAATTCCCTATCTTCCTGGGGGGCGTCTTAGCAATGAAGGGGCCTGTGTTGTGTAGGGGTGCTACTATCTCGCATTCATGGGGTTGTCCTCGATACTGTCTGTCGGCTGGGGCCAGAGGACATCGAGGGGGTGACGGCCTGGGGGGGAACATCCATCCGACCTGTGACACTATGTTCACAGTGGACAGTCAGCGGTGTGCACAGCTGCATGACATTTCATTTCATTTCATTTCATTTCATTTTATTTCAGGAGGTTGGATACATCAGATGTGGAGGGGCGGCCTGCTGTGTATCCCACCCTGTGATCTGTGTTCCCTTTGAGACCTCGCTCCTGGTCCTCGCCACGGCGGCACTCCCATCCCTACCCAAGAAACACTCCAGCAGCCCTGTGGTGGTAGCCACCCTCCAGAACTGGAACCAGTTGAAAATGAAATGAAAATCACTTATTGTCACAAGTAGGCTTCAATGAAGTTACTGTGAAAAGCCCCTAGTCGCCACATTCCGGCACCTGTTTGGGGAGGCTGGTACGGGAATTGTACCTGCACTGCTGGCCTGCCTTGGTCTGCTTTAAAAGCCTATTATTTAGCCCTGTGCTATGGCAGTAATTCGGCCTGACCAAAATGTCTGACAAAGCCCCCATCTGCAATAACTATATGTTTGTGCCAGCACTCACAGATGTCACCGTTAAAAGGTAGAGACAGGATGGGGGGACACTGACAGTCAGAGACTGTCAGAGGTAATAGCCAAACACAGTTGAAAAGAAAGGGGAGTAGCAGAGAAGAAAGGGGTGGGGGGGGGGGGGTGGGAAATGCGGGTAGGGAAGGGGGGGAGGAGGGGATACGGGGAGGGAGGAAGGATGAGGGAAGGAGAACAACAGATGTGAGCCAGAGGTGAGGAAAGAGGAGGGAGCACAAACTGGGGGGGAGAGCACAGAAAATGACAACGACCACAACAAGCACAACAGGACAAAAGAGAGAAAGAAAGTACAGAGGAAGGAACGAAGGATGGCCGAAGCTGAGGCAAATGGGCCAAAACAAAAAAGAAAACTGACCAAGAGATGGCACCCAAGCGCCCCTTCCACTCGGTTTTGTTTTGCTTGTTGTGTATACTAAAAAAGAGAAAAGAAGGGGGGAGAAAGCAGACCCCACCCCCCCCCCCCCCCCTTACTGTCATGTGTAATGAATCTTTTTCTTTTTTGCTTCTTTTTTATATATATTTGCCCTGTTTTTATTTTCGCTCCCTTAGTTTTGTTTTAGTTTTTAGTGTTTTTAAAATTTCTTTTTGGTTTCTCCGTCTGTATACCTGTAAGTATACCATGTATAAAACCCAACGAAAACATATATATATTTTTTAAATTCTCGCCGCCATCAAGGCACCGGAGAATAGCGACCTGGCGTGAAACATGCACCCATCACCAATCGCATTTCTTGATTCCGGCGTTGGCCGATGGAGAATCCCACACCAGATTCTAGCGGACCCTTAATTATTTTGAATATGGTTTTCCCGTTCACTCAGAGCCAGTGAGGGTGGGAATGGAGAGAGGCCAGATGAAGTGTGGGACTCATTTAAACTTCCTATGGCAGCCGTCACTGCGCTGCTGGTTGTCCTGAGGGAGAGGTTTGTAATTCATGCCAAAGCCTTGCCATTGCACCGGGGGAAGGGTGAAGTCAGAGGGGAGCCTGAGAACAGGGACAGAGTAGGCCTTATTTTATTGATGCAGAGCTGGGTCTAATGCTGGAGATTATGAGGGAGTGGAGAGAGATCACCATGTTGAGCGACAGGGCACCTCCATGTTCAGAGTAATCTCCCTCTACTTCCTCTTCCTCCTCGTCTGTTACTTCCTGATTCTGCTCCTCTCTGAATAAGCTATCTCTTTCGAGGCCTTCACTTCTCTGGAAGGGTATGCCATGGAGAGAATGGCAGACCACCAAAATGATCAAAGCCCTTGCAGGGCGGCACTACCCGACCAGTCCAGGCCTCAATGCATCTGTCTGAGCCTCATATCAAAGAGTGAGTAGTCACCCCTTCAAGGGATTTCCCTTGCCCCCCTTATATCCATCTATGCACTTTAGGAGTTGGAGTGAAGATCATTGGCAGCCTTGATGAGTGGAGGATGGAGGAGTCATAGAAACCATCAGGACAACAAGTACAGACATGGGGGAAAAACCTGTTGTGGCCACATTCCTGTTGGTGGATCTGTACAGGCTAGTTTAGCACAGTGGGCTAAACAGCTGGTTTGTAATGCAGAACAAGGTCAGCAGCGCAGGTTCAATTCCCGTACCGGCCTCCCCAAACAGGCGCCGGAATGTGGCGACTTCATTGAAGCCTACTTATAAATAAGTGACAATAAGCGATTATTATTATCATCTCACTGGCCAGTCACTTGGTGCTGTGATTGCCACATGGGTGCAACTTGCTGATGCCGTCCACACGGAGAATCCAGTGCCCTCTGTCACTGCAAGGCTGTGCCTGTTGGTAAATGAATGCGCTGTCCAGCTCTGGCAAAGGCAGTATCAGTGACCAGCAAGATGCAGTACTCTGCAGCTGCTTGTGAGATGCCACTGAGGAATGCCCGCAATGAGGGTTTCATTGCCTCGGGGAGGCAGTGGCGTAGTGGTATCGTCACTGGACTAGTAATCGAGAGAACCAGAGTCATGCTCTGGGGATTTGGGTTTGAATCCCAGCATAGCCGATTGGAAAATTTGAATTCAATAAATATCTGTAATTAAAAGTCTAAAGGGGACCATGAAAGCATTGCTGATTGTTTTAAAAACCCAGCTGGTTCACTAATGTCCTTTAGGGAAGGAAATCTGTTGTCGTCACCCGATCTGGCCTATATGTGATTCCAATTTGACAGGAATGTGGTTGACTAGGGATGGGCATAAATGTTGGCTCAGCCCATGACGCCCATATCCCATGAACAAATAAAAAAAACAAGGAAGGCGGGATAAGGCTGGTTCTTGGGAGAAATGAGTTGCCTGATACCTCTGCAAAATCGCCAGATCCTGTAATGCATATCAAACCAGATTTTGTCAGGCATAAACATAATTGAACAGATCTTCAAGTCTCTGAAAACAACCCCTGAACAACAGTTCCCGTATACAGAAACATAGCACTGATATTTTGACTCCTGTTAACTTATTTACATTTGTCTCACATGGTAATTAAAAGTGACTCACTTCCTGTCCGCTTCAAACTCAGGTGACTCATCTCCAAAACATGGGATCAATTTCCTCAGCTAGACTGACCTACAAATGATCTATGACTCACTCAGGTAACCAGGAGAAAGTTTTCCAAATATCGAGCAATTGCACACCCTTTGTTGATGATTTTCCATCCATTAGTTTTAAGTCTGGGAGCGCTGAAGTGGAAAATCTCTCTTTGCTCCCACAAAGGATAACCATAACGACACCATGTAAATGCAGTATAACTACAGCTCAGATGTAAACCGAGTTATAATGAGGTTCCAGCTGGGACATTCAACGGGCTGAGAACTTCTCAACTGCTTTTCATTGTTTTTGATTGTCGGAGAGACTGGGTGATTTTGTCTACACACTCCCAGCACACATTGGATCATTGGGTTGAATAATGTAGGGCTGGATTCTCTGTCGGCAGGATCCTTCCTTTCTCCGGCAGCGTGAGGGGTGCCCACAATGGGAAACCCCATTAGCTGGCTGCCGGGATGGAGAATTCTGCTGCCAATGGGGCGCACGGGATGGAGAATCCCGTCCATGATCATTATTATTGTCACAAGGCCAGTAAACTGCCTGCCGAGCTCTGTGTCGACATTTATCGACCCCCAGGTGACCCTCATGGATCTGTCTGAGCACCATGTTTTGCATGCTTTGGGGAATGATGATTCTATCTAGTTTAAGAAGGATCCCCTCAACAACCGTCAGCTCGCCCTTAACGTTGAAGAACTGGGGGCACTGCCCCTTTTGCCAGCCATGGGCGAGGTGCTTCATCACGCGCTGCAGTAGGGGATCTTTGGCAGTTTCTTCGCGTATTTGTGTAACTCGTTCATCAGTGGCTGGGAGGTTGCTGGCACACAACTGCACCTGTGCTTCAATGTGGCGAATTAAGTAGCTCTGTTCACATGGCATGGTGACGGATCAGAATAGGGCATCCGTGACGATCAGCTCCTTACCTGGTGTGTAGACGAGTTTGAAGTCATATCGGCGGAGACGAAGAATTCGCTGCAGCCGAGGTGTCGTGTCATTTAAATCCTTTTGTATTATCTGGACTAAAGGCCTGTGGTCTGTTTCCACCATGAACTTTGGCAGGCCGTATACGTAGTCATGAAACTTGACTATTCCTGTCAGGAGACCCAAGCACTCCTTTTCAATCTGGGCATACCGTTGTTCGGTCGGAGTCATGGCCCTGGAGGCGTATGCCACTGGAGCCCAGGATGAGGAGTCATCTCGCTGGAGGAGCGCCGCCCCAATGCCGTCCTGGCTTGTGTCTGTGGATATCTTGGTATCCTTGGTTGGGTCAAAGAATGCCAGTACTGGGGCTGTGGTGAACTTTGCCTTCAGCTCAAGCCACTCCGCTTGATGTGCGGGAAGCCACTGAAACACTTGACTTTTTTACGTGATGCCGGAGGGATGCCATGTTGGGAATGAATTTCTTGAGAAAACTCACCATCCCGAGGAAATGGACGACCGCCTTTTTGTCCTCTGGGGTCTTCATGGCATTGATTGCCAACACCTTGTCAGCGTCAGGTTACACACCCTGCTGTGAAATGTGGTCACCCAGAAACCTGATAGCGGACCTACCAAATGAGCATTTGGCCCTGTTGAGATGGTGGCCGTTTTCATGTATCCTCTGGAAAACTTGTTTGAGGCGAGCAGTGTGATCCTCGGGCGTCATGGACCAGATGATCACGTCGTCCACATAGACTCGCATCCCCTCGATGCCCTCCATCATTTGCTCCATTATGCGATGAAATCCTTCGGAAGCTGATATGATACCAAAAGGCATGCGGTTGTAGCAATATCTGCCGAACGGAGTGTTAAATGTGCACAGCTTCCAACTGGACTCGTCCAGCTGTATTTGCCAGAACCCACGGGAGGCGTCCAGCTTGGTAAAGAATTTGACATGAGCCATCTCACAGGTTAACAGTAGGGGCTGTTTAGCTCAGGGCTAAATCGCTGGCTTTGAAAGCAGACCAAGCAGGCCAGCAGCACGGTTCAATTCCCGTAACAGAATCCCCGAACAGGCGCCGGAATGTGGCGACTAGGGGCTTTTCACAGTAACTTCATTGAAGCTTACTGTGCTAAACTAGCCTGTAGAGATCCACCAACAGGAATGTGGCCACAACAGGTTTTTCCTCCATGTCTGTACTTGTTGTCCTGACGGTTTCTGTGACTCCTTCATCCTCCACTCATCAAGGCTGCCAATGATCTTCACTCCAACTCCTAAAGTGCATAGATGGATATAAGGGGGGCAAGGGAAATCCCTTGAAGGGGTGACTACTCACTCTTTGATATGAGGCTCAGACAGATGCATTGAGGCCTGGACTGGTCGGGTAGTGCCGCCCTGCAAGGGCTTTGATCATTTTGGTGGTCTGCCATTCTCTCCATGGCATACCCTTCCAGAGAAGTGAAGGCCTCGAAAGAGATAGCTTATTCAGAGAGGAGCAGAATCAGGAAGTAACAGACGAGGAGGAAGAGGAAGTAGAGGGAGATTACTCTGAACATGGAGGTGACCTGTCGCTCAACATGGTGATCTCTCTCCACTCCCTCATAATCTCCAGCATTAGACCCAGCTCTGCATCAATAAAATAAGGCCTACTCTGTCCCTGTTCTCAGGCTCCCCTCTGACTTCTCCCTTCCCCCGGTGCAATGGCAAGGCTTTGGCATGAATTACAAACCTCTCCCTCAGGACAACCAGCAGCGCAGTGACGGCTGCCACAGGAAGTTTAAATGAGTCCCACACTTCATCTGGCCTCTCTCCATTCCCACCCTCACTGGCTCTGAGTGAACGGGAAAACCATATTCAAAATAATTAAGGGTCCGTTAGAATCTGGTGTGGGATTCTCCATCGGCCAACGCCGGAATCAAGAAATGCGATTGGTGATGGGTGCATGTTTCACGCCAGATCGCTATTCTCCGGTGCCTTGATGGCGGCGAGAATTTAAAAAATATATATATGTTTTCGTTGGGTTTTATACATGGTATACTTACAGGTATACAGACGGAGAAACCAAAAAGAAATTTAAAAAACACTAAAAACTAAAACAAAACTAAGGGAGCGAAAATAAAAACAGGGCAAATATATATAAAAAAGAAGCAAAAAAGAAAAAGATTCATTACACATGACAGTAAGGGGGGGTGGGGTCTGCTTTCTCCCCCCTTCTTTTCTCTTTTTTTAGTATACACAACAAGCAAAACAAAACCGAGTGGAAGGGGCGCTTGGGTGCCATCTCTTGGTCGGTTTTCTTTTTTGTTTTGGCCCATTTGCCTCAGCTTCGGCCATCCTTCGTTCCTTCCTCTGTACTTTCTTTCTCTCTTTTGTCCTGTTGTGCTTGTTGTGGTCGTTGTCATTTTCTGTGCTCTCCCCCCAGTTTGTGCTCCCTCCTCTTTCCTCACCTCTGGCTCACATCTGTTGTTCTCCTTCCCTCATCCTTCCTCCCTCCCCGTATCCCCTCCTCCCCCCCTTCCCTACCCGCATTTCCCCCCCCCCCCCCCCCTTTCTTCTCTGCTACTCCCCTTTCTTTTCAACTGTGTTTGGCTATTACCTCTGACAGTCTCTGACTGTCAGTGTCCCCCCATCCTGTCTCTACCTTTTAACGGTGACATCTGTGAGTGCTGGCACAAACATATAGTTATTGCAGATGGGGGCTTTGTCAGACATTTTGGTCAGGCCGAATTACTGCCATAGCACAGGGCTAAATAATAGGCTTTTAAAGCAGACCAAGGCAGGACAGCAGTGCAGGTACAATTCCCGTACCAGCCTCCCCAAACAGGTGCCGGAATGTGGCGACTAGGGGCTTTTCACAGTTACTTCTTTGAAGCTTACTCGTGACAATAAGCGGTTTTCATTTCAACTCTTCACGCTTTGGGATCGGTTAGTGCTCGCGCATGATATTGCGATTCAGGTCTTTGGGATCAATGCAAATGCGGAGTTCAGCAGAGGGTTTCTTGATGCAGACCATGGAGCTGACCCAGTCTTTTGGTTCCATGACCTTTGAGATGATACCCGGGTCTTGGAGCTCTCGTAGCTGCGTTTTCAGACGATCCTTGAGAGGGGCCGGCACCCGGCGTGGTTCATGGATGACTGGGATGGCATTCAGTTTGAGCAATATCTTGTAGCGATATGGGAGCATGCCCATTGCATCAAACACGTTGTGGTATTGTGTGAGAATGTCGTCTATCTCAGCCTGGAGATTTACATTGGGCGAGGCAGTCGCTGGTGTTGAGGACATGGCATGGACGTGTTGGACCAGATTTAGGAGTTTGCATGCGCGAGCACCGAGCAGGGATGCCTTGTCAGGCCGGACGATCTCAAATTGTAACATCACTTTGATTGCCTTGTGAGATACACCGAGCTGACACGATCCACTGGCAGCTAAGGCATTGCCGTTGTAGTCAAGGAGCTGGCAGGCTGATGGAAGAATGCTAGGTTGGTCTCGGATGCTTTCGAGGTCCGACTGTGATATGAGGTTTGCAGATGCGCCAGTGTCCAATTTAAATCGGATGCGAGACTGGTTAACTGTGACGACAGCACACCACTCGTCGTCAGGATCCACAGTGAGGATTGAAAGGCGGTTTGCAGGCATGGTGGAGGCCAGCTCGCGCGTGGTGATTATACCCACCCGATATGGAGACTCGAGGCAGTCAGCATCGGGTTCCGTTGGGCTGTCGGGATCCGAATCCTGCATGCCTTGTTTTACGCAGTGGACACGTCTGCACTGCAACTGGGATCGCTGGCTGTTGCTCGGTGGAGCGGACCTGCATAAGGCCGCGTAATGCCCATGCTTCCCACACTATAGACATCGCCTTCCTTTGGCTGGACATTGCCGCTTTAAATGGGGAGAGCCACAATTTGGACATGTCATGACGCTGACGTCAGTGCATTCTGTGCGCCATCGCGCATGCGCAGTGCGGTCGGCCGACTTTCGCACATGTGCATCGGGTTTTCGGCCTCGTTGTCCACCCGGTCATGGCGCGCATGCGTAGGGACCCAGGAAAAGCACGCGAAACGGCCATTTTACTCGATGCTCAGGCCTTGCATTTTTGCGATGGCCTGCACCCTTTCTGCCTTATGGGAGACTAGTTTTGCATTTTCTGCTTCTCTGATGCGGGAGTAACGATTCCTGGCATGCTCATGGACAACGCACATTTCGATGGCGACGGAGAGGGTCAACTGTTTGATTTTGAGGAGATGCTCCTGCAGGGAGTCGGACTGGACCCCGAAAACGATCTGATCCCGGATCATGGAATCAGCCGTCGAATCATAGTTACATGACTGCACTAGGATGCAGAGATGGGTCAAGAGGGACTGAAAAGGTTCATCCTTACCCTGAAGCCTCTGTGGGAAGATGTACCGTTCAAAGCTCTCATTCACCTCAATGTCACAGTGGTTGCTGAATTTCAGCAGAACCGTCTTGAACTTAGTCTTGTCTTCGACATCGGCAAACGTGAGCAAGTTATAGATGTGGAAGGCGTGATCCCCCGCAGTCGACAGGAACAGCGCGATCTTTCGGGCACCCATTGCTGCCTTGAGGTCGGAGGCCTCGATATACAGGAGGAACTTCTGTTTGAAGACTTTCCAGTTGGCGCCGAGGTTGCCGGAGATCCAGAGTTGCGGAGGAGGTCATTTCATTTCATTTCATTTCATTTCATTTCAGGAGGTTGGATACATCAGTTGTGGAGGGGCGGCCTGCTGTGTATCCCACCCTGTGATCTGGGTTCCCTTTGGCGGCCATCTTCTGGAGCAACTGGGCCTGGTCATGCTCAGCTGACTGTCGGGTGTACAGGTAACAAAATGCCACCCTGTCCTGCCTGCTGCCCATCAGATGGGGCAGTGAGAGGGGGGCGGATTCAGAGAGGCTGCGGTCTTCCATCACCTCCCCCGTGGGCCCTATCACCTCCTCCTCCCTTGAACTGCTTGATTGCCTCGGCTACTCCTTGTGACTGGGGTCCGGTCAGAGCGAGCTCTGGAGGTTCTGTTGTAGCCTGGCGCTGCCAGTCCTGGAGACCTGCTCTCATCTCAACCAGGGTCCCGATGCTCGCGGCAATGGAGCACAGGGACTGGGTCACATGTCTCTGGGACTGTGCCACATTTCTCTGTGACTGGCTCAGGGTCAGTCAGCGCCCAGCTATTGCTCTCGCTGCCTGCAGCCAAGGCCCATTGTGACTGGCCACACTCTGGAACCCCAGAGCAATGCCCATGTGGCCCTGGTACATGGCTTTCTGTGTTAGGGTTGTCCTGTCCTGCGCCTCAAACAGAGAATCCACCCCAGTGCTTTTCAAACTTTGTTTCCCAGGACCCATTATTACCAACTGGCTGACCTTCGGGACCCACGCCGGCTGACATTCGGGAAACATCATTAATACTTACCTTTAAGCCTGCCCACGAACTCACTTGCTTTGTCATCCAATGTTACATTTCTGCTAAGGACTTCAGCTGACAATTTAAATTCTCGCTGCATCCTTTGAAAAAAAATCAAGAGGTTTGTCCTCAATCTTGCCATGCTAAGTCTTCAAATGCCGTTGAAATTTAAGAGTTCTGAACTCTCATTTGCCAGCACTTCCCTGCATATAACACACATGGGCTTTGCATTCTGATTTGCTTTGGCACAATTAACAAAGCCATACATCAAGAAATCATATTTGTGCGGCTTTTTTCCCAATTTCACTTTTTTCTTTGTTAGCTGTTCACTAGATGGCCTGGAGGTCTGGACACAGCTCACACCAGCACTGCTTTGTCCTGTCATTGGACTCTCCTGTGCAGCTCTCTCCAGCAGATTCAGTTGTAAGATCCTGGCCTGTTTGTGTCTCTGGCCCTGTCTTCCTTATTACAAAATGACCCATCCTCAGTTCTTCACACAGTCCTGTTGCTTGCTTAATGGCAACTACAAAATGGAGGAATCTCACCTCCGTAATTTCATGCCCAAAGCAGAAACATACTGGACGCGTGACCTGTTCTCTGCCACCGCTTCTGGCGGGAAGGCTCCATCATTTAAAGGCCAGTCACAGCCGACCTTCTCAACGTAAAAGCCGGTTGCGGCTGTTGAGCGCTTCTTCTGCGATCAGGGACAATCGCTCCGTGACCTTCCTGACATTTGCCCGCGACCCACCCACAGGTCGCGACCCTGAGTTTGAAATACCCTGTTCTAGGAAATAGACATTTAGTCAACAGCAGTCCTTTGGAAACAAAGGCATTATTCAATCCACAAAAGCACTCAGATAAACCTTAGATGCCCAATTTTGTGTAGTCTTTTTCTGTTTAATTTCTTCTTAAGATATAATTTTAAAAGTGTATAATATCTTCCGTCCTGTACTGGGCATGACACTGCATTGGACCCAGCTGTGTTTGTTGACCCCATACCTGGTACCTTCATTTCAATATCCATCCAGAGTTCCTTGGTGGGAGGGTCCTGATGCATCACCTGCCATTCCTGGGGAGCCCTGAGAACCTGAACACTGATACATGGGGCCACCCTTTGTCTGTTCAGAGACCTGTGCCAGTTGGTAATTTTCTTCTCGATGCTGATCACAGATCAGGATGCACTGATGAGACAGGTGCAAGCAATGGGCTGGGGGAACCGCTGAAGAACAAAAGGTTGAAGGTGGATATTTGGAGAATGATGTTCGGTTTCAGCTGAAGGTGGAGGATTTGCTTAGGAGTGGAATTCCTCTTTGCCTCTGCAGCTGGCCTGTAGACACTGCAGGCAGGCCCAGATGCGGTTTAAAAATAGCATCCACATCCTCGATCCCATCAACTGATGGTGGACTCAGACTTCCTTCCAACGCTGGCAACATAACTGTCTGGGCTCCATGCCTCTACTACATTTATTGGCTGGCTGCCACAAATCACAGTAGGCCAACCATTCCCGCCGTCATTGGCAATGCTACCCACTCCCGATTCCACCATTGGGACCTTCATTAGGGCAACTGAATTCCCCCTGATATCTCCTAGTGATTAAAATTGGATATTTGCATTTTTTCTGAATTCTTCCTTTTTTAAATTTTAAACTAGGTTTTTTAAAGGAAAACCTAGAAAACACCTGTTAAAATGAGTCCGGATTGGAACAAATAAGATGCTTTAATTAAAAACCTATGAACATGGAAAGCACCAGTTATGACCGGACTCATTTAATTTGATCCGTACAAAAGGTCTGTGTAGCAATACAAAATAATGAACACACCACACTTTCCCACATATACAAAGTAACCTAACCACTCCCTTGAGTGTTGTTCAAATTTGCCCTCATAGCCTTTTGTCTTTTTCCTCTTCCTAGATTATTAGTATGTTTTATATAATAAACAGGTTGGATAGATTATGATATAAACAATGGATTGTGATACTGTGTTTAAAGATTTATAGAATAGTATGATTTATGGAGTAGTTTGATTGTAGCGGAGTATGGAATTTGGTAGATTATATATAAGGTGTGGATCATAATCATTTACACTATTCCCTAAATTTAAACTATAATTTATGATTTGTATGTACTATAATTAATGTTCTGTTTCGGGCTGTGATTAATGGTACAAAGCATAGAGTTATGGTCGGTGTGGATAATAATCAACATAATCTTTCTTAGTATCACAAGTAGGCTTACATTAACACTGCAATGAATTACTCTGAAAATCCCCAAGTTGTCACACTCTGGGCCCTGTTCGGGTACACAGAAGGAGAATTCAGAATGTCCAATTCACATAACAGCACGTCTTTTGGGAGGAAACCAGAACACCCGGAGGAAACCCATGCAGACACAGGGAGAACGTGCAGAATCAGCACAGACAGTGGCCCAAGCCGGGAATTGAACCCGGGTCTCTGGCACTGTGAAGCAACAGTGTTAACCCCCTGTGCTACTGAGCCGCCCATAGTGGTATAGCTCAATATAAATTATGTTAAAGTATAAATTACAGGACAGATGAAATATAAATTGTGCAGATTATGGATTATAGGTTATAAATTATTTTACAGTATTACACAATGATTTTACATATGAATTAATTATCGTGGTAAATATTACAGGTATGGCACTATGTGGTTTATGCTTTGGGATGGAATAATGTGCAAATTATAGCAATGACAGGTTTTGCTACAATAGAGTATGGTACAGATTTAAATGTATAATCAGTAATGTAAAGATTATGAAGTATGTTACAGTATCTGCAGATCATGATATAACAGTACAAAATCATAGTATAGGTATGGATCAGTGTAGGCTATATCGTTAACACCCTGAGGTACCAATAAGGTACTGGATATCATGTGCCGCCTTATTGACAGATTAGTGCTTCTCCCCTTCCGGAGGGCATTAACGTATGCTAGCTGCACTCCCCGAGCCAGTGTAATCTGAGTGTGGCTATGTCTCTCAAATGGCCAAACATCAGATTATTGCCTATTTCCCTCATATCTAGTAAGCAACATACAAAAAGTACCAGGCCATGGATGGGTTCTCAAGTGCATCCATTAGGGGCAGCTTCACCTCACCAGCAGGGAACTTCGGAGCAGCAACAGTGCGCAATTGATATTTTCATGTATGTGTTGGAGGTAGCAGTGCCAGTGGGTACTCGATTACTTACCACATTCTATTCAGTTAAATTAAAATAAAACTTGGGAGGTAGAATAGTTTTGGTCAGGTATAGCTTCCATTTTAGTGACTCAGTAAGTTGTGAAAAATAAAACAAACATTTTCTAAAACCTTATCAAAAACGTTTAATTTTTTCAGCAGATATATTGAAATTTTTTATTTTTACAGAATAATGTGACTGAATGAACTATGTAACATTCAGAAAAGTTTAATTAAAGTACATTTCCAGTTCCGGCAATGTTAGACACAGGTTACAAGAGAGTCTGAACTTTTACTTTCTTACTGCACATTCGCCTTATAGATTTCAGTCGTCATATGACCACACAAGTGGAAGACATTAATATGAATGAAACCATGTTTTCATTCATAAAGCAATGAAATCTGCAGTGAATAATTCAAAATTCTCTAAACTTAATGATAGTGATCAATGGCACTACTTGGATTTTGACATGGTTTTTGATTTCTGTATGTAGTCAGCTACAGACAAATTTCCTGATCATTACAATATGCACCTTAATGTAACAACGTGGCACATTTCATAACAAATCGATTATATCAGCTATCAGTTGTATCACTTTACAACATCCTGGAACTACCCAATAGGGCTGTGGAAGTACCGCACAGACCAACGGTTCAAGAAGGCAATTTACCACCACCTTCTCAAGGATAACTCTGGATGGGGAAAAAAATGACAGTCCACATCCTGAGAATTAATATGACAAATAAGAAAGTGTGCAATCAGTTGGGGAAGGCTGATTTGGTGGGTACAAGACCATTGCTATTCACATTATCAAATGGAGCCAGCTGGTGGTAATCCTTGTAGAGTTCCATCATGGAATCTTAATCTAGTGTATGAAAGTAGGGGTGTCCAATCTTGGTCATGTGGGTCATATAAATGTCCAACAATATGATTCATTTAGCTTGCAAATATCGCAAATTTTAGTCCTAAAAATCCATATGTTCTGATACAGGATTTAATCATCAATAAGGCAAAAAAAAATTTAAGAACTGCACTTTCCAAATTGCTGGCGACAACATTCAAATAGGACAAACCAACAAATAAGAAATATCAGCATAAATTAGATGCGCGTCATCTACGCTTTGCAGGTGCATGAGCCAGCATTTTTGAACTGCCCTGTGTTAAACTGTACTCACTGACTCCTGTTCAACATCCAGAATCGGCACTCACTTGATAATTAGCACAGATATTTGTAGAGTGTTCTATGTAGTGAATATAGTTTGATCTGACAATGTTGGGACAGAATAAATAAGGGAATATGGCAAGGATGGTTAAAACAGGGGGAAAAAAAACATACAGTACAGGTTAAAAACTAAAATTCAAAGATATGGTAGGAAATGACCTATCGGTTTCATGATATTATGCAGAAGGATTGGGATTTATCATTGCATCTCAACGTCAATGTAGTTCTCAAATTTGTACTTTTGCTCGTCCAATGATAGTAAAAGTGTGAGCAAGACTACCACATTTCCAATATATTCCTCTGATGACAGCGTAGACGGTAAATTAGAAATATAATTGATGATTGCCAGTGGGGAGTTGCTCTCACAGGGAGCCTGTGACAGGCAGCCATGATTTTCTTTCAATACATTTTGTGCTGCATAAAACAATCAGTGTCTTCATTTTGCTCTCTGTGAATTCAGCTCCCCTCTGGAGCAAAGGATTGTGACATCAGTCCTGTACATTGTTCTTAGTTTAATGAATGGCCACAACACAGTCATTTCTAAAGTACAGGAGAGGCAAAACCATCTTCAGATGAACTAACTCCGTTAAAATCACTGCCTCACTCAGCTGGAGAAAATCCCTTTCAGCAATGACTTTTTTTTCTGCGTTCATCCATTTAAAAAAAATAAATTTAAAGTACCCAATTTATTTTTTCCAATTCAGGGGCAATTTAGCGTGGCCAATCCACCTATCCTGCACATCTTTGGGTTGTGAGGGTGAAACCCCATGCAAACACGGGGAGAATGTGCAAACTCCACACGGACAGTGACGCAGAGCCGGGATCGAAACTGGGACCTCGGCACCATGGCTAACCACTGTGCCACCCGCGTTTATACATTTTAATGCTCCAATAAATATGTACAGTTATAAACAAAGCCACAACTTTGAGTTTGACTGCTACCGAAATGTAAAGTTGCTAAAAAAAGCACATGATACAAAAGGTACTTCACAGTGCAGGGTTAAATAGTTAACAATGGGTTTGTGTGATTATACTAAGTGAGCTGTGTAGTTTAGAGAACATTCAAATCTAGAAACTCGAGCATCATAGCATCTGAAGAATGAAAATTGTTTCAATGAAGCATTGAGCATGAAAAATATAGCAAAAATACAGTGATATAAAAAAACACTACATAAAAACAGAGCATTCAAGAGCATGTCCTTATAATACAATATATTGTTTCTTTTAGGAATTGCCTTTGTCATTCAGAATTTAACAATAATGTCTCTTCATAAAGATGCCAGTTGCAGTAGCAGGACTTTAAACTGATGAGAGTGATAGGAGAGTTCCGTGACCTTGTCCACCATCTCCTGCACTGCTGCTATGCTGGGATATTGTAAGGCAGCTGTCTTGGTTGCCATGACAATGCTTTTAAGAAGTTCACAAAGCAGATTACTGTAGTTTAATACTTTATTCCGAACATCCTGGGCCATAGCTTGTCTTGATAATGTGTCCCCTATAAATACAAGTTTGTGGGCGCTGAGGATAATGAATTTACTGTGAGCCACAAAGATTCTGGGTGGCTGTCCGCCGCTGATAGAATTGAAGAAGGCATCAATGGCGTTCAGAAGTGTTACGAAATGAGTCTCACACTGTTCAGAGTAGAAGAAGAGAAGCTGCTTATCTTGAGAACTGAGACTGCTGCTCTTTTGAGGAATGTGCTGCGGTGCTTTCCAGTTTGAGAGGTCGTTTTCCACTGGCTTTGCGACTTCTTTCTCCAGCTCTTGGAACTGGTTTAACTGGAAAAAATAGAAAAGTAAATCATTTCCTTAAAAATCAATTAAAACCAATTTGAACAGAATTTTCCTGCTCCCAACGTTTGCAATTTCCAAATTCCACAAGTGAAAACTGTTCACCTAAGTACAGCAAAAATTAATTTGTTTTACTCTCCTCCCAAACCAAAAACTGAGATTTCCCTCCAGATGTGTCCTCACATCAAAACTAGAGTGCAACTTCCAGCTGGATATTAGTGACCACAATTAGATATAATCACTTCTACCGAATCAATGTTGACATGCTTTTAACGTAAAAGAAAAAGAGAGGACAAGGAAAAATACCAACGTGTTAAAAATGACAAAATATTTTTTAATTCTATTAAAATTAATATTCATGCCAGATCATAGAACTGTCTCTTATATTTCAGTTGAGAAGGGAAAATATTCATGACATTTTTGTGCATGTCAAGCCAGCCACTGAAAGCATTAAAAGGACAATAGAAATTCCAAAGGCAATGCTGAAAAATGTTTACTGCTAAATGCCTCCATCAGAGTAGAAAGATTTATGGCCCTGTGATGGTAAAACTTGATTACAGCTCGGCAATGCAAGTGAGATTCCCATTTTCAACTAACATTTGCACCTCACTTTGTATTGGTAGGTTGGAAATGAGTGAGGATTTCATCTGGAGAAGAAATGAGTCAAATTTCATCTGGAGAAGAGAATCCTTTCCAAAATTACTTGAGAGAGTCTCACTTGTGTTAATGTAGAACCAAGAGACTATGAAAAATTAACTTTTTACACATTTTGCTGTCTTACATTACCACATCAATATTTGATATATTCATGCTAGTATCTTGTCAGTCAATATGCATTTAAAGTAAATACATGTTGAATGGCAGTCGTGGTTAATCAATATGATTAAACCTTCACATAACTATTTGAAGAATGTTCGAAGGGAGTCAAACTTCTTGTTGACGTAATCAAGTCTTTCAGGCCACTAACTGACAAAATATGCACACACAACAAAACATACTTGATGTTGCTCCAGCTGCACTTTGTTCTGTTTGACAATGTTTTCTTTTTCCAGGAGTTCTTTTTGTTGCTTCTCGAATTCATCTTTCCCCTTAAATGTTTAAAAACACAAAGTCAACCGACATGACCGAGTTATTTTCAAAAATTACACACTCTGCGATTCGGCAGTTGGAGATTCGCAGTCTTTGCATTCATGATTTTGAATACACCCTCATGAGGAGTGCCAGATTACAGAAGTGTCCCTTATATTTCAGTTGAGAAGGGAAAATACTATTCGCATTTCTTTACAGGTCAAGCCAACCACTAAAAGCATTAAATGGGCAATGTAACTTAAAATAACAACGCTGAAAAATGTGCATGACCAAGTGCTTTCATCAGAGTAGAAAGATTTTTGCATTTGGATAATTACAAAAAGCTACAAGATTGTAATTCCAAATGCTTTTCATACATTTCTTAACTTAAACATGAGGAAGGGAAAATGCATAGGATTACATGAGATATTAGGCCAGACACCTAGCTTCCCCTTAAGTGTATCTACACTATCTGCTTCGACCTCACCTTGTGGTAGGGAGTTTCGATTCCAAAATCCAACAGTGAATAAGTTGTAAAAAGCAGTGGCCCCAGCCTGTGCAATACCAATTCCCACCTTCTGCCACTCTGATCAACTTACACTTTGGGTTAATACATTTATTCTTAATACGCCAGTGGATTTCTTAGCTACCACCTTAATTTGAAGGCCTGTAGATAGTTCTTCCCTACAAGTGGAAAGATTCAGTATGCACCATATTAAAACTAACAAAACCTTTCATTTTCCAGCACTCAAATTAGATTACCCCAGAGCCCCCTCCTTTCAAGATGAGATCTGGGGGTGAATTTAATGCTCCCGTTTTCTGCGGGCAGGAGCAGAGAATCTTGTGAGAGGCCTAAAACGCGATGTATAGTGGCAGGGTTTCCCACTGCGATTGTCCCCACCCCCCACCAATGAGGAATGAGAATCCCGACATTCAACCTTGGACTCCCATTAGACATAGAACATAGAACAGTACAGCACAGAACAGGCCCTTCGGCCCTCGATGTTGTGCCGAGCAATGATCACCCTACTTAAACCCACGTAACCCGTAACTCAACAATCCCCCCATTAACCTTACACTATGGGCAATTTAGCATGGCCAATCCACCTAACCCGCACATCTTTGGACTGTGGGAGGAAACCGGAGCACCCGGAGGAAACCCACGCACACACGGGGAGGACGTGCAGACTCCACACAGACAGTGACCCAGCCGGGAATCGAACCTGGGACCCTGGAGCTGTGAAGCATTGATGCTAACCACCATGCTACCGTGAGGCCCTTAACTATGTTTACATCTGATTTTCGACCCTCTACACCTCATAAACTGCCCCCTCTCCCATTACATAATCCATTCATGTGAATCAAGACATGTCTCCCACAGTGTGTACCTGCCAGAGGGGTTCGGGTGTGATAGATTGGGGAGGGGAGGCAAGGGGGGGAAGAGGGTCATACCTAGACACTGTCTGAGCTAGTGCTCCATCTGTGGGGTGGATGTTGCTAGGGGCGATAATTCAATTCAAAAGGGCAGAACTAATACAAACCTGCAAATGGACATAATCATAGTCTTCCATCCAACTTTTATCTATGGTTTCTTTGCCTTTAATATGATCCTGATGGTCCAACTGTGGTGGGCTATGCAGAGGCTTTATCTGAATCAGTGTCTTATCTCCATGTGAATGGAGCTGATTACAGTTTGTAGTAATGATGTCGCCAACAGTCCCCTGGTTTATTTCATGGACAGTCTCAAGGTTTGTAATTCCAACACCTTGTTTGAATATAAGTTCTGCATGTGTGCTGATAGAAGATGCTAACTGCTTAACATCATCTGGTATAGTCTTTGTCACCATGACAAAACGGTCTAAGTCATCACATTTATTATGAGACCTGTTAACCACCAAGATGTTCAAGGACCAGTGATTGTTATCCAGTGCCTGGCTGGTATGGACTAAAATCTGGTAAGAGTCATCCAAACGCTGTAGCTGCTTTCTGAGTTTGTTGTGAAGACTGATATCTGATAAACCTGATGCATTGGCGACAGCTCCTTGGGCAAATCCAAGGAAGCCCAGTAAGGAATGCATTACTTTGTCAACATTGGCATGTATTCCATTGAGGTTTTTTTCCATTACCTCATAAGATCTCCAGTTAGGAATGATAAAAGCTACAAGCTCCTTTATGGATGTATCCACGCTCTGCTGCAGTTGAGTCAGTTTCTCAAAGGCAGAGTCTAGATCAAGCAGTAACTTCTTCTCTGGCAGTGGTGAGGCTGAAATAGAAGACTCCTTCGATGTGGTCGAAGATGTAGACATGTTACTCCGGGTACTACCTGTGCTAGAGAAGGACAAACGGTTCATTCCATCAGTCATATCCTGTGCCACCTTCAAATCTTGTGAAACCTGTGGTGGAACATCATATATTGCATTCTCCACTGCTGGTGTCGCTCGGTCAAAGTTTTGAAAGCCTCGAGGAATATCGTAGATGTCTTTTTGTGGAGACTGTTGGTGGGTTGGTGGAATATCATAAATGCTCTGTTTTTTTGAAACCAACTCCGAGTTAACCACTGTTGGTGGGACATCATAAATAGACTGTTTCAGAGAACTGATCCCACCTCCTGGATGAGCCAAGTTCAGTTTTAAAAGTGGCTTTACAGTGGTTGGAGGGATGTCATATAACCCTTCAGATTTTTGACTTATAAATGGATCTATGAAGTGTCTCATTGGTGGTGGGAAGTCATAAGTAGCTTCTCTGTCATAACTGCCAACTGCTTCCTTGAAAGAAGTGGGTGGAATATCATAAACCTACAAATAAATTGTAAAAATAATTAGACACTAATTTTTGATACAGAGCTTTCGAATACTTTTTAACACCATTACTTTTTAACACCATTATTGACATTCAGGGCACTATCCACCCTGCTCCCAGATCCACTTGGCTCGCAACACCTCACGAGGTCCAACGTGAATCGTGGGCGGCACAGTGGTTAGCACAGTTGCTTCACAGCTCCACGATCCCAGGTTCAATTCCCGGCTTGGGTCACTGCCTGTGCTGAGTTTGCACATTCTCCGCTTCTCTGCGTGGGTTTCCTCCGGGTGCTCCGGTTTCCTCCCATAGTCCAAAGATGTGCAGGTTAGGTGGATTGGTCTTAGTGTCCAAAAAGGTTGGGTGAGGTTATGGGGTTAGGGTGGAGCTGTGGGGTTAAGTAGGGTGCTCTTTCCAAGGGTCAGTGCAGAATCGATGGGCTGAATGGGCTCCTTCCGCACTCTAAATGCAATGATTCTATGACATTGCATGTTAAGTAATGAGACATTCCAATTAGTTGTCTAATTTATGTTAAGTATCCAATAATTGACACTGATTATGTAAAGGGACTTCAGATGGCCTTTGTGTCAGGTGATGTGAAGATAGTTTTGTGCAGGGTCTGTTAAAGTGGAATAAAGGTGTTTGTAACAGGAGCAGCACCTTTGACTCTTTATACAACAGCATCTAAACAAATGGTTGCAGAGGATGGTTGCTGTGCAAATGTGAAGGGTTGAAAGATATAACTTTTCCAGACCAAACCAAGGATTGAGTGAGATGAAGAAAAAAGATTTATGGCTGAACTGAGGATAAACATGGTCGGATTTTGATAGGTTCTGGAAAATAGAGGATTTATCCATGGAAGACTATATAATGGAATTCGGCAGACTATACAAAAGGCTGCAGAAACACAACCTGGAATTTCCACAGTCTGTGCTGGCCTTTAAATTACTTGACTGTGCTAGAGTGAGCAACATAGATAGGCTCCTGGCTTTGACAGTTCAGTTAATCATAGAATTTACAGTGAAGAAGGAGGCCATTCGGCCCATCGAGTCTGCACCGGCTCTTGGTAAGAGCACCCTACCCAAGGTCAACACCTCCACCCTATCCCCATAACCCAGTAACCCCACCCAACACTAAGGGCAATTTTGGACACTCAGGGCAATTTTTCATGGCCAATCCACCTAACCCACACATCCTTGGACAGTGGGAGGAAACCGGAGCACCCGGAGGAAACCCACGCACACAAGGGGAGGACGTGCAGACTCCGCACAGACAGTGACCCAGCCGGGAATCGAACCTGGGACCCTGGAGCTGTGAAGCAATTGTGCTATCCACAATGCTACCATGCTGCCCTTGAATAGGATAAGGATACCTTATTCGATCAGATGACAGAAGCTTTAAAAAAAGTTTCTGGGGCAACATTTGATTCCGATTGCTCTGATGACCCAAATAGGTCAGTCTGCAATAAAGCAGAATATGGAAGATACACTACAAACAGGACGGCTACAAACAGGTTCCAAGACTATAGAAGGAGTTCGGGACCCGGAAATTATGAAGACAGAAACTCAGTTAGAACCAACAATAGGAAGACAAACCCCAGAAATGCATGGGGTATGATAAATCGATGTTTTCGATGTGACTCTCAATACCATTATGCTTTCAACTGCACAACACGTTATAATAGTGTTTGAAGCCACACACGAAATGGAAGAGTCAGAAGAGGAAAAAGATAGTGACCAGAAAGAAGGCATTGTCCTATTAACAAGCAGTTTTAATCCGGTAATGAGGGTGTTGGTTGCAGAATCCTTCAATTGTGCTGTATTGAACAGTGGCTGCACATCTACTGTGTGTGGACTTGACTGGTTAAAATGTCACCTGGACTCCTTGAATGCTGAAAATCGTAACAAGGTTAAGGAATTTGAAAGTTCCACAAGTTTCAGGTTTGGGGATGATAATACTCTGAAGTCGCTGAAAAGAGTGGTGATCCCTTGCAATATTACTGGAGTGAATCATTTCATTAGCACGGATGTTGTATCAAGTGAGATACCTTTGCTTCTGAGCAGACCGTCGATGAAGAAAGCACACATGAAACTGGATATAGAACAGGATAAGGAGACAGTTTTTGGAAAGACGGTGGACTTACAATTTAGGGACACTATTGTATTCCACTACTGAATATTTCCAGCTGTTAAGGATGTGTTAATGGCAGTTGAAAATGGGACTTTAGCTGATAAAAAGCTTGTTGTATTAAAACTGCATAGGCAATTTGCGCATCCGTCTCCTCGGAGGCTGAAAAATTTATTAAAGGATGCAGGGGTAAGGGATGACGACTATACTAAACTGATAGAACAGGTTAGTGATCGCTGTGAAGTCTGCAGGAAGTACAGAAGACACCAGCATGACACCAACTCTACCTTTGGCCAGAGATTTTAATGACATTGTGGCCATGGACCTTAAGATCTGGGATAAAGCCAATAATATATTTATTTTGCATTTTGTAGATTTAGCAACCAGATTTAGTCCATCAACGATTGTACAAAGTAACGAAAAGAGAGTAAATCTGGATCAAATCGTGGAAAAATGGATAGGGACAGAAATGGGCCCACCGGCAAAATTCCTTACGGACAATGGGATGCAGTACCTTTGACTCTTTATACAACAGGAGCTAAGCGTCTAACATTGCCACGCTATGAATCCCACCCATTGTGGGCGGGACCACTTTTTGGCAAATCTGCATATTAGAGTTAGACAGTAAGTGCAGATTCCCGAGTTACCTGAAGCTTTGGGATTCATCTCCTTTGCCTCGGAGACCTCGGGTGAGCGTCGGGGGCTCGGAGATCAGGACACCATTTCAAAATGGCGTCACGATCTTTTGCGACACTGGGGAGTTCCGCCAGTGCACAAAATGGGGCTATGTGTGGCCTTGGCCACGCGTTTCCAGCTGAGGCCACTTGCACAACATGAGTCGCGTTGAGTAGCCACGTGTTTCTCAGCACTGAAAGTGCCAGGAAACACATGGCTAAACACGCTCGCGATGAGACTTTGCTCCCATTTGGGTGAATTGCGTTCTTTTTTTGGTTGAACTGAGAAGCCAATCCTTATTGAATAAATGTGAGCTTCTGATCCATCCTCTCAGTGTAATCGCCCTCAACCCGCAGTACAGGCAATGAGCAAACTTGTCAAAACAGTGACTGTTTGTGAAAAGAAAGGCATATTTAAAGGAATACAAACATTATTAATTTTTCCACAATCGGGGATCCAGTGCAGCACATTAAGGGTCAATGGACTCTGGGCAGCAGTGTATTTCAAACCCTTAATTAACAAAAAAGCCGTCAGTTTTAAAAACAGTCATGTTTTCTATATGTGATGTGCAGCAAATACTTACACTATGCTTCTCCTTCCCCAAAGAAGATGGGATATCATACAATCCTTTGGCTTTGAATTCGTCCAGTTGTGCCTGATGCATGGCTCCTTTTAGCATTCCAGGAGGGATATCATACAGCTGTTAAAGGCAAATTGGGGTTGGTCAGAACATATGCCAAACGCGATTCAAATATTAATTGATTTGAAGTGGCTAGGATTTGTAGCCATGTAAAATGGCCACCTGCAAAGGACCATGGGAATTGTGGTCAATTTGGGACACAGACAGGTACACAGCCTCTGTGTATCATGTAAAGAAACTAGACTTGCCTGAAACTTGCATCCATTGAGAATCAATTACCATTTTCCCCAAGACAATAGCATTTGCATTAAGGACCATCAACGATAGCAGACTAACTGGTGCCACCCCCCTTATTTGGAAGGGCCAACGTGCCCGGGACAATGATAGCTAGGACCCGCTCAGTCATCGAAGTATCCGTCCCCTAATTGGCTAAGATCGATGAGGGTGATTGAAACCCTATCGATCCATTGGACCTGGAGTAGGGACCGCCCAAAAGGGTGCGAAAGAGTTGAAGGATAAAAAGCCCTGCGCACTAGAGATTGTCTCTTTTGGGACTGGCCTGTGCATGGCCAACTGTAGCAGAACAGCCAAGTTCAAGGACCCGTGACCATTCCTGAAGGATGAGCCCAGCTGAGACGAACCCAACAACTTCCAACCGACCACGTGGACCCGGATAAAGGCCTTATCTCGCACAGTGCCGATCACTCGAAGTTAAGTAAAGGTCATCTTAGTTATTACGTGTAGTTTAGTACAGAGCCGCGTGTATTATTGCATAGAGATATAAGTCTTGTGTTATTAATAAACTGTGTTTTTGAGCGAACATACTGGTTGTGTGGTCATCTGGTCAATATAAGAAACAGCTTGTGGTTCACATAAAGGGTAACAGATTTTAAAATCTTTTCCCTACCGTTTTTCTTTGATTTTGCTTTCTATTACCCTGCTTCTTTCATAGGAAGCAGAGAGTAAGGCTAAATGGGTTATTTTCTGGTCGGTAAATTGTAACCAGTGCAGTGTCACAGCAGCAATCAGTGCTGGGACCTCGACTATTTACAGTCAATATCACTGTTTTGAATGAGGGGACCAAACGTATGGTATTTAAATTTGCAAAGATTACAAAGAATTACAAAGATTAGTAGGAAAGTAACTTTTCAAGAGGATAAGAGTCTTCAGAGGGATTTAGATGGGTAAAGAGAATGGCCAAAAAAATTGACAGATGGAGTATAATGTGGGTAATGTGAACTTGTCCACTTTGGCAGGAAGACTGGAGAAGCAGCAAATTATTTAAATAGAGAGGGAGTGATATTTATAGATTATAGAACATACAGTGCAGAAGGAGGCCATTCGGCCCATCGAGTCTGCACCGACCCACTTAAGCCCTCACTTCCACTCTATCCCCATAACCTAATAACCCCTCCTAACTGTTTTTGGACACTAAGGAGAATTTAATATGGCCAATCCACCTAACCTGCACGTCTTTGGACTGTGGGAGGAAACCGGAGCGCCCGGAGGAAACCCACGCAGACACGAGGAGAACGTGCAGACTTTGCACAGACAGTGACCCAGCGGGGAATCAAACCTGGGACCCTGGCACTTGTGCTACCGTGCCGGCTGTGTTGCACCTCAAAGGCAGTGGGCCGCCATGCGACTCGGCTGGTAAATCCCTCTTCCGGGATCTACCCAGCTCGCCATGCCTTGCGAGATCTAATGGGATCTCACGAGACGCTGCACTATGAATTCCATCTATTGTGGGAGGATCACTCTAATATAAACTCCCACATCTACCCAAGGCATTGGTATCGTTTAGTGGTGGTCTCCACAAACGAGGACCAGGCGGAATGGCACCTGTGGGGGTCTCCAAGGGGATTGAAGGCCTCCTGGTTCTTGCCGTTGCACAGGGTGGTACTGTTGGTGTCACTTAGGCACCTTGCTACTGCCACCCTCACAGTACTCTGGGTGCCAGCCTGGCATTTTTCTCCAGGACGGGGATCTGGCCCTCTCAGGGGAGAGTTCAGGCTTTGGGGGAGGGTGGCAGGCGGCTTCTGGGGATCACGAGATCAGGACACCATTTATAAATGGTGCCCCGATCTCCTTCTGCACTGAGGAGTTCTGACGAGTGGAGCTTCTCCATGCAGAAAATGGGATTAAATGCAGCTTCATTGGAGAGTTCCCCACTGAGGCCCCAAATATATCTGAATGGGAATAGAGTCCCGTTCAAAAGCGTGGGGTTTCTCGGCACATGGCGCCAAAAAACATCTGGCTAAACGCGCTCATTGTGGGACTCTGGTTGCCAGTCGGGTAGATTGTGCCCAGAGAGACTGCAGGACTTTCAGGTACAGAGGAACGTGGGAGTCCTGGTGCATGCATCATTAAATGCAGGTACAACGAGTCATTTGGAAGGCAAATGGAAAGTTGGCATTTATTGCAAGGGAATAGAGCATAAATGTAGGGACCTGGTGCTACAACTGTACAGGGACAGTGCCTTAGTAAGATCGCATCTGGAGTACTATGTACAATTTTGGTCTCCTTTCTTCAGAAAGGATATCATTGCATTAGAAGCAGCTCATAGAACGTAGAACATAGAAAATACAGCACAGAACAGGCCCTTTGGCCCACGATGTTGTGTAGAAAGTTCACTCGACTGAGCCCTGGGATGAAGGGATTTTCCTATGAGGAAGGGCTGAACAGTTCGGGCCTGTATCCACTGGAGTTAAGAAGAGTGAGAGGTGATCTTATTGAAACATATACAGTCCTGAGGGGACTTGACAGACTGGATGCTGGGAGGACGTTTCCCCTTGTGGCAGAGTTTAGAATGAGGGGACACAGTGTCCCTCATTTAAGACAGAGATGAGGAGAATTTGTTTCTCACCTGGGTGTCTTTGTTCATGAATCACTAAAAGTTAGAATGCAGAGTTTGCACATTCTCCCTGTGCTTGGGTGGGTTCCGCTCCCACAACCCAAAGATGTGCAGGGCAGGTGGACTGGCCAAGCTAAATTGTCCCTTAATTGGAAAAATTGAATTGGGTACTCTAAATTTATTTTTTTTTAATTTAAAAAAAGAATGCAAGTGGAGCAATCAAGTAGGAAGGCAAATGATATTTTGGCCTTCAACCCAAGAAGATTGGATGAAAGGAGTAAATATGCCTTGGTGCACTTGTTTCGAGCCTTGGTGAAGCCGCACTTGGAGTAGTGTGTATGATTTTGGACTCTTTATCCAAGGAATGATATACTTACCCTAGAGGGAATACAACAGAGCAGCACCAGGCTAATTCCTGCAATGGTGGGATTGTCTTATGGGAACAGTTTGAAGAAACTGGGCCTGTATTCTCTAGAGTTTCGAAGGATGAGGTGATCTCATTGACACTTACAAAATTCTTACTAAGTGTGATATGGTGGATGAGTCTAGAACCTCTGCTGAGTTTAGAACCAGAGGACACAGTCTCAGAACAAGAGGCCGGCCATTACCACAATGAAGTGGGATTTCTTCACTCAGAGCATGGTGAATCTATGGAATTCTCTACCCAGAGGGCTGCAAAAGCTCAATCATTTAGCGTTTCCAAGACAGAAATCAATAGGCTTCTGGATACTAATGTCATCAAGGGATATAGGGATAGGGCAGGAAAATGGCATTGAGAGCGAGGATCAGCCATGGTCTAATTGAGTGGTAGTGCAGGCTGTATGAGGATGAAAAGCTTACTCCTGCTCCCAATTCCTTGTGAAGCTGACCAATGCTCTTTTCCCTTTCACACAAACTATTGCTCCACGGCTAGCATTCTGCGCTACATTGTCACACCCATAAAATAAATAGATTTTAGAGTTGGGAGAGGATATGGAGGAGGGGTTCTGGTGTGAGGTGCTCCGGAGAGTGAATGCCTCCACCTCGTGGGGCTGATACAGCTGAAGGTGGTATACAGAGCACACCTCACGAGGATGAGCTGATTCTTTGAAGGAGTAGGAGATGTGTGTGAATATTGTGCGGGGGGGAGGGGGCGCTAATCACGTTCATATGTTTTGGTCCTGTCCAAATCTAGAGGTTTACTGGAAGGAGGTTTTTAGGGTAATTTCTAAAGTGGTGCATGTGAAACTGGACCCGGGCCCCTGGGAGGCCATATTCGGGGTGTCAGACCAGCCAGGGTTGGAAACGGGTGCGGAGGCAGATGTTGTAGCCTTCGCCTCGTTGATCGCCCAAGATTCTGATAGGTTGGAGAGCAGCCTCTCTACCCTATGCCCTGGCGTGGAGACCTGTTGGAATTCTTGACTCTTGAGAAGGTTAAGTTTGAACTGAGGGGAAGGATGGAGAGGTTCTACACTTCATGGGCATTATTCATTATGCACTTTCAAGAACTGGATAACATCGAACATTAGTTGGGTCGGGTGGGTGGGAGGGTTGGGGGGAAGGGGGCTGTGTGTGTTAATGGCGACTATGGGTGATACCCAATTCCTTTTTGCCATTTGTTTATCTGAACATGTGGTCTAATGTTTGGAGTTTGGTGGGAGGATGGGATCGTTGTTATTGATATGGGGATTGACATATTTGTTACTGATTATTGTTTATTGTTGGTGGGTGTAATTTGGGAGAAAATATGAAAATGGAGGCGAATAAAAAATGTAAAAAAAAATAAATAAATAGATTTTGCAACCATTGTTGTAAGCTTTCTGTCTTTTATAGTTGCCAATTTTAACTGGGTTACTGCATCCAGAGGAGCTTTTGAAATTGTGAATAAATGATGGGAGTGGAACCAACAGTTAAATGTTACAACAGTGACCACAATTTTAAAGAAAAGGTTTTAAACATTTGGGGTTATCCTGAGGATGGGAAAGCTGCTATTTAGATGCAAGTATTTTCTTTTCACTCAATGTTTGATTATGCATCATCAGTTTGAGTTCCTGGGACAGATATTCACAAGCTGGAAGAGTTCATCAGAGTATTAGGTGCAGTGGTTGGCTGATTGACGTTCTTGCTAATTATTTGGTCATTAAATACCCCGAAAGACGTGCTGTTAGGTAATTTGGACATTCTGAATTCTCCTTCCGTGTACCCAAACAGGCGCCAGAATGTGGCGACTAGGGGCTTTTCACAGTAACTTCATTGCAGTGTTAATGTAAACCTACTTGTGACAATAATAGATTATTATTATGAGGGAAAAGTAGATTGGCTCAGAATGGTCTGGGATAAATTTATTAAATCTATCCCTATATTTTGAATTGACACAGCTGGTCATGCCTAGCACAAAAGAAGATGGTGGTTGTTGTAGGAGTCATGATCTCAGTCCCAGATATTGCTACAGGAGTTTCTCAGAGTAGTATCCTAGGCATATTCACACTTCATTAATGATCTTCCTTATCATTAAGTCAGAAATGGGGTGTTCACTGATGACTGCACAATGTTCAGCATCATTCATGACTCCTCAGTTACTGAAGCAGTCTGTGTCCATATGCAACAAGATATGGACAACATTCAGACTTGAGCTGATAAATGGTTGTAAGATTCACGGCACACAAGTGCCAGGCAATGACCATCTCTAATAAGAGTGAAAACAACCATCTCTCCTTGACAGTCAATGGCATTACCATCGCTTAATTCCCGCCTATCAGCATTCTGAGTATCATCATTGACCTGAAACAGAACTTGGCGAGCCATATAAATAACATGACTACATGAGCAGGTCAGATGCTAAGAATCCTGTGGTGAGTAATTCACCTCCTGACTCCCCAAAGCCTGTCCACCAAATATAAAGCACACGTCAGGGGTGTAATGGAATGTGCACCATCTACAAGATGCAATGCAGGCGTTCACCAAGGCTCCTTCAACAACACCTTCTAAACCTACTACCTCTACCACCTAGAAGGACAAGGGCAGCAGACACATGGGAACACCACCACGTGCAAGTTCCCTTCCAAGCCACACACCATTCTGACTTGGAACTGTATCGCCATTTCTTCAATGCCACTAGATCAAAATCACTTCCGCCATAAATAATAAGAAACTGAATGGAGTAGAAGAGCAAAGGGAGCAAGGGGCACAGATGGGGGAAATTATTAAATGTAGCAATGCAGGGCAGAAAAGCACTTAAAACACACTTAACACAACATTGGGGATTAATTTTTAGTTGTGTAGAATTCTAAAGTCGCAAACTTGTATGGGATCCTAGTCGGGCCTACTTGAGTACAGTGCACATTCTCAATAGTGCACTATCGTCTCCATACTATATAAAGGACATAGAAATATTTTATAAAATGTAAACAAACTTACCAGGTCGGTACCAGATCAGAGACATTACAGCTTTGGGGAAAGATTGAGGCATTTTTCAATGGAGACGATCCGATGGAGATTATTTAAATGAGGTAGAATATTTCCACACATGAGAGAATCTAAAAATTAGGGGCTATAAATTCAAGATAACTACTCATAAATCCAAGAGGAAAACTGAGGAGAATTTTATTTCACCCGAGAGTGGCTTGAATGTGAAACTCTGCCACAAGAAAGTAGATGCTTTCAAAAGAAAACTAAATGATACTTGAGAAACAAGCGAATAGAAAGAAATACTGAAAGGTTGAGATGAGGTAGATAGAATAGGAGGAGAGTCATTAGGAGTATGAAACCCAGTGCGGACTAATTGGGCTGAAAGGCCTGTTTCTCTGCGAGAATACATACCCCCTGATGGCGAACTGGCGGGATGTCATAAACCCTTTGTTGCTGCCTTGATGGAGAGTCATAAATGTAGCCCTGTCCACACCTGACAGGAGTCACAACCTGAAGAAAACAAAAGCCAACAAACTGTAAATGACTAATAAACTCTCAAATAACTTTTTTCTACAGTACTTGTACTAATTTCTCTTCAAACTAACTATAATCTGGGCTGATGCAGTCTCCAAATCTGCAGTGATAAAATTTGAGCAGCTAGCCAGAAATTATCTCCATTAAGTTTAGGTCATCTCACCAATTGGGTTAACTGGGTTCAAGTTTCACGAGACTAGAATTTGAACTTCAGTCGCAATAAAGGAATCCAACCCTTTACTACTGATCTGTTAGACCACTTCTGCACATTTACCTCCATTACAGTATGGAGTCAGAGTTCAGTCAATAATGTTTATCACCGATTCTTCTGTTGCCAACTTATCCAAGGTTACAGCTGGATTTTTAATGATGCCAATGAGAGACCTGCATGTGAAAAGGAACAATTTTCTCTGAACGGAAGGGTTTACTTTGACTTGCGATGCTCGCAAATTTTTGGAAAGACTAATATAGAAAAAAAGATCCATCTGATTTCTTTCAATTAAAGTACAGAGTTTGGCAGCCAATGACAAAGATGCCACATCTTCAAAGCAAAGACAAGTTGCAACAGAAGTTGTCACGGACCCTCGGGGATATAATGATCCTAATCTGAAGCTTGTTGGTACAATGGACCAGTGTTTTTGACACAGTTATAAAGAAAAAGATAACTCCCAGACAGCTCCTCAGCCATCCTTAAATCACAAATCTGACAGAACAGATAGTTAAGCATGAATTGCGGGGAGTGTGGGAATGTGGTGCAGCTCATCGAACAGGGTAAGGATGAACAGTGAGCTAAGAAAGTAAATCATCCACTTTTGCCAGCATATAGACCATTGCACATTAGGAGTGAAGGTTTGTGCTCCCAGTAAGCAGCCCTCCCAATTTTGCATCATACTGTTTCTTTGAAATAGTTCCATTTATTTGCAGCTCCAATAAGGGCGTAGCAGTTTTATGGTAATTACTTAGGAGAGTGGGTAGTACAGTGGATTAGTATATCACCCTCTGAATCCAATCCAAGCTGATGAAACAAAATTAATTTCCATCATCGTCTGGCTTTGAGGGCTTAATCCATAATAAATATTGCAGTCACAACCTCGTTTTAGGTATCATGTGGTCACAGAAGAAAGTTCTTCCAAATTGACAAATAAAACCTCAATCTATCATGACTATTAATACATTAGAATATTTAGCTCAGTCTGTGCCGGTGCTCAGTGTCCCAGTTTATTGATTACACTGTGCTCCAGTCCATCCCTCAGTGTGTGTCCTGTGCCCCAGTCCATCGCCCAGTCTGTGCCCCAGTTTATTGGTTAGAATGTACCCCCAGTCCATCCCCGTGCGCCCTGTGCCCCACTCCATTGCTCAGTCTGTGCCCAGTCCACCGCCCAGTCTGTGCCCTGTGCCCCAGCCTATCGACCAGTCTGTGTCTTGTGCCCCAGTCCATTACCCAGTCGGTGCCCTTGGCCCCAGTCCATTACCCAGTCAGTGCCCTGTGCCCCAGTCCATTGCTCAGTCTGTGGCCTGTGTAACAGTAAAGTACATGTTAATCATTCTTCTTTCAACTGACAGGGTAGCCACACATTTTTCCTTGGACAAAACATGGGTGTGGTGGCATTCAGCTTCCAAGTAAATGACTGAAATTCTGCTAACCCATTTAGCAATGACACATAGCACAGACCATCTGTTTGGGGGAGCGTTTCACTCCACACTAAATTGTTTTCTTATTCATTGGTGCCATCTGCATGAAACAGATGGGGACCCACAAATCCTCTTAGCCAGCCTCTCAGCTATTCCCAGTGCAAAAAGAAGGAAAGAATAGATTGAATATATGAAAAAAATGTTTAAAAGTCCTTCTGAGATAGCAGGAAAAGTGGAAAATCATACTATGCACAAAGGCACTGGTATTTAAAGATCATCTCATAAAAGTATTTTTATTTTTTAAATTCCAGAGCAGGCAGGGCCAACCATGTTGAGACGTAAATAAAGTATGAAAGAGCCCATGACAGATCAATGGGAAGAAAGTGATGCATGGACAGAACGAAAAGCTGAGGCCCATAGAAAGAGATGTCATTTCAACGAAAGCTACCAATCTGCGTGTGAAAACTGACATGAAGGGGTGGAACCGCCAACAGCCATCTCCTTCCCAGGAAAGTTAATATTGATTCAGCAGATGGGGCAGCTTCCTTTTAAAAGGTGGTGCCCAGATGATTTTACACTGCTTTGGTTTGGCTAAATTTCTATTTTTTTCCAGTTAAAACCAAGGGATTACGGTCAGCTTACAGACAAGCCACTCGCAAGAAAGTGATCTTCAAGGGGAAATGAATTAAAGATTATAATAATGAATCTGTTATTAATAAGTAATGCCTTTGAAAACCAGCACTATTTTTTAAACCAATCAACTGAATAAATATTTAGAAGAACTTCTATCCTGTGTTTACAAAGCATTTTTTGGTTCACTAAATAGGAGAAACAGCCAGAAGATTTAATGTACCCTAATGTTTACTGTTGGTCTCTATTTCAATTCACATGTGAAGTATAATTAGGGAAGAATAATAACTATTCCGCATTGTGCTAAAAACAGTTGGAAGGTCAAAAAAGCAATGAACATACAAGAAAAGAAAAAAAAAACGAGTCACTCTGCAAAGCGGGTATGTTAACCACCTGGCATTTGAAAGCACAACAACCAGACGTGGGAAAAGGGAAAGAAAATATGAGAATAGAATCCAAGTGGGTTGTTGAAACAAATCAGTTTTCTCCGCCCTTCGATTCTTTGTGCACTTCTGAAGGACACGGGGACAAGGGCCATAAACAAGAATCAGATCACCACAGATCTATTGACCTTTCACCTCAGCTTATGGTTACACCAATTAAAGACTGAAGCAGGTGCTTCTCGAAGGGGGAAAAAAAAAGCTAAAATGGGAATCCCAGGCCCTATTGCCAAGCTGAAATTCAGCACTTCACCAAATATCCGTCTTTTTCAGCATGGAGTATCCTTTAAAAGACAATGGTGGGACAGCAGTCTTCCTTTGTAATCTGGTGTCAGCAGCAACTCAATTTTCAACCTGCCAAAAGAAAAGACCCAAACTCGACATTCCTATCCATCCTCTTGCAGAGCCAATCCAACAGCCAGTCATACTGTGCCTGCTCCTGTCACCAATTGTCAGCTTTATGGTGAATTAAAAAATCATTTGAAAAACACTTCTGAAAAATTCATTCTGCATTAGTGATATGGCAGTTTGACTTGTTTGGTAACAACCTCACCTCAAGTCAGAAGGTGGCTGATTTAAGTTCCACACTAGGAATTGATAGGTCTAAACATACCAGAATTATGAGGCTATGGACAGGGTCAATAGGGAGCAGCTGCTCCTCTGAGTTGAAGGGTCTGTTACGCGGGGTCACAAGTTCAAGGTGAGGGACAGGGGGTTTATGGGGGGGGGGGGCTGTGGAAAATCTTTTTTACCCGGAGGATGGTGACAGTCTCGAGTGCACTGCCTGGGAGAGGGTTAGAGGAGAATTGCTTCACATCCGTTAAAAAGTACCTGGATGTGCACTTGGCACGTCAAAACATTCAAGGCTATGGACCAAATGCTGGCAAATGAGATTAGGTGGGCAGGTCAGGTGCTTTTCATGCATCAGTAGAGACTTGATAGGCCAAAGGGCCTCTTCTGCACTGTATTATTCTGTGATTCTCTGGGAATTGTGCCCATTTTATGGGTCTAAAACAGGTGAGATGATAACTAGTTCAGCATGACAGATGCTCATGCCCAAAATGCACATGTGTTTTGGACACTGATAAATTGGTCATGACTTTAAAAAAATAGGAGGGACCCTGGTGGGCAAGATTGGTAACTGGTTTTCTCTGGTCAGAGTTTGTAATACGATGTACAAACTCTGACTGGCCTTATTCTACCCTCAGTCGAGGAATCAGCACCATGGACCCAGGGCTTCCTGTGCACGACAGTTAACAACCTGCTCATGGTCCAATCATGATGGCATTCTCCACAAATACCCTTGATGTTTTATGGCCATCAATGTTTCAGGACCCATCTTAATCAGAGGCAAAAATTGGGTTGCAAATGAAAGCAAGATCTTTGTTGTCCTCCCTCATGAAACAAACATTTCAGACTAAATTCCAAGGGTGTTTGAGAGCGGTCCTTGGTTTAAACAAAAGACTAAAACAGAACTCTGGCCATTATGTTTTACATAGGATTACAGAAGATGTACGGCAGAGGCACACAGGCCATTTAATCCAGCTAATCCATGCTAGCGTTTATGCTCCAATTGAGCATCCTGCCACCATTCTTTTCCAAATCTACCCTCTTTTCCCTTCTGCCTCATATGCTTACCCAGCTTTTGTTTTGCCACGATGTGTAGAAAAAACTGCGACAGAGCTGGGAAAATTTATCAAAGACTGAGAGGGTGGCAAGAATATTGTTGATGTAAGCACCACCTACGTGGATCAGCCTGAGCTCATCTGTTTAGTAATTTGGAAGGAGTATGTTGAAAGCCAGCACTGTTTTAATCCATGCACACTCTGCCGTGCCAGATGTTAGGTTTAAACAGCAGCACCCATGACTGAGGTGCAGAGCTCTTAAAAACACAAACTTGTTATGACATGGCTGCCAGGGACAGATTCTGTGGAAACCCGTGCCAAAAGTGTGGCTGTGGTAAAACAGGAATATCAATATGCAGCCTGCAGCAAATGATTCACAGGACTCCACTTGTTCATTCTAACTCAGGCCAGGGGCTATGCATTTTAAAGACAGCTGCTACAGGATGTTATAAGTTTTTAGTAATGTCTCCTTTGCTACAGAATCTTGAAAAAAGTGATAAATATACTGCGCTTGGAGAATGGGCTTTTCCTCGCACGGGGAAGAGCAAACACTGGACAGAAACTGGTTGTCAGGACTCTGCATCCAGTGCCCTGATTATGACATTTCCAGAGGTTTTCCAGTGGATGTAACTGGGTCTATGCCCATATTAAACACAGACCTAAAGTACATGTTATAATGAGGCATGCAGAGGCATTCCGACCCTCCTCCTCATTTTCAGGTAATTATGAACAATGGATGCCCCAGAGACTTGACAAAACGACCAGACATGGACACAGGTGGGCAGCCAGAAAGTGTGGCTTTTGTTTTTACCCTCCCCCTACCCATCCACCAAGACAAGGGAGTCTTCTGGTGTCTGTTTTTCTTTTACACCAATGTTAGCAGAACAGGTCCTACTTTAGGACACAGGGGGCATGCCCATTCTTAGACTCCCCCCCCCCCCCACCCCACTTCAGATGCTTGTGTTGGAGCATTGGTTGTGATGAAGGGCCATTAAACTGAAATGTTAAACACTTTTGACTCTCCTTGCACAGATGCTGCACGTTTGCTCAATGTTTGTGGGCAGCACAAGTGGCTAGCACTGTGGCTTCACAGCGCCAGGGTCCCAGGTTCGAGTCCCCGCTGGGTCACTGTCTGCGGAGTCTCAGGTTCTCCCCATGTCTGCGGGGTTTCCTCCGGGTGCTCCGGTTTCCTCCCACAGTCCAAAGACGTGCAGGTTAGGTGGATTGGCCATGATAAATTGCCCATAGTGACCAAAATGTTTAGCAGGGGTTATTGAGTTACAGGGATAGGGGGGAAGTGAGGGCTTAAGTGGGTCGGTGCAAACTCGATGGGCCGAATGGCCTCCTTCTTCACTGTATGTTCTATGTTTCCGGCATTTTCTGTTTTTATTTTGTTAGCTCAGTTCGATCCAACTGTAAGTAAGTATTTATTGGCTCTGGACTATTATAAAGAGCAGGATAACCTAGGCTAAGACCTCAGTGCTGTACTGAGGGAACACCTGAATCATTAGAAATGTTGCCCTTTGTTGAACCAAGGCCTGCTTTGTCTGAAACAAAAACAGAAAATGCTGAAAGCATTCCAAACTGCAGTCAGCACATGTGTAGAGAAAAGGCCAGGTAATGTTTCAGGTGTGTCGCCTGAATCTGATTTTCAGACTGTGTTTTGGATTGCCAGCATCTGCAGTTCTGTGCTCCTTTTTCGTCTATTCAGGTAGATTTAAGTGGCACGGTTTAAGAATATAGATGCTCTGGAAATTGTGTAAAAATGATTGACAATGAAGATAGCAGAACTGAGAGGTGACAGCTACTGGGAAAGGCTGAACAGGTGGAGCCTTGTTTCATTAGAAGAGGCTGAGGGGAGAGTGATCGAACGGTAGATATATAGAGAGAAGATACTACCATTTGTGGGAGGAAAAAACTAGAGACAAAAATAAAAGAGTCATTAATAGATCCAAAAAAACCAACCAGGATGAACTTCTTTACCCATGGGGCAACATTTAATGGGGCGATCAGGGTCTTGCGCACCAGCTGCAGAGTCAGCGAGAGCCAAACTTCATGGCTTTGAGAAAGTAGTGCCACTCAGGCACTTGCCTGGACAGCAGGATCAAGGACCCTGGAGTCAAAGACCTATCTGCCAAGATATCTGGCTGAACAGAGGCCAAAGCTATATTTAATGACATGCCACCAGGAAGGATGTCAACAGCTTTCCAATGTTGGGGGTCTTGATCAGGCACTGAATGCAGGGATCCTCTGCAGGACCCCACCATGTAACTCCAGACTGGTTTGCCTGCCACACTTCCTGCACTGAGAGCGCCCCTCCTGCCACAGGATTAATACCAGTGAGCATTAATTAAGCAAACTTACATGGTGTGTAGGCGGGAAGATAGAGGCATCCCCACTCACCAGCCACCCGCCTGATGAAGCGTCACCCCTCCGTCCACACCTCTTCCTCCCCTGTCCCCGCCCCCTCCTCCTCCCTATCCACCCTCCGCCTCTGCCCCCACCTCCTCCTCCGCCCCCCTGACCCAGCCACCATACCTGCCACAGGGGAGGGTTCATGATTTCACCCACAGTTTTTTGTAATCACAATTATTTGCTATTTGGTGTCGTTTTTATCTGTACATTTTGTTCTGGCTGTGGCTATCTCATCAGAATAAAGGCAAGGACATACAGAAAGATCTCTGTGGGAGTCACAGTGATTTGAAGGCTACACAGTGATACGAACAACAGAAGAAATAAGGCGATTTGCTCATTAAACCATGTCTGGTAAACAATACCTTTTGGGCAGCTTGGGCCACTTCATGCATGTGTACGGCTAATTTCTTGAACTTTGATACAGCAGTTGAGGTGGTCTAGGAATGTCAAAAACTGGCATTTTTCAACTCACTTTATATTACTGTAAATGTTTTCGTTTTCTGACACCACCCATGAATTCTGGTAACTTGTTACAAACAGGAAGTCAAAACCAAAATCATACCACAAATCTTCCGGGGGCTTAAGTATGTGACAGGAAATTTTAAAAATGACTTCTATATATATCAACAGAATATGTGAACATATTCCTAAATGATGTGAACAATTCCTGAAAATCACTTTAAATCTGTAACAATATTTATATTAATGTTGCACCATGTCACGTTAGCATATCAGGAAGCGTGGCACGGTAGCACGGTGGTTAGCACTGTTGCTTCACAGCACCAGGGACCCGGGTTCGATTACGGCTTGGGTCGCTGCCCGTGTGGAGACTGCACTTTCTCCCAGTGTCTGAAAAATATGCTGTTGTGTGAATTGGACATTCTGAATTCTCCCTCTGTGTACCCCAACAGGCACTGGAGTGTGGCGACTAGGGGATTTTCACAGTAACTTCATTGCAGTGTTAATGTAAGCTTACTTGTGACACTAATAAAAATTATTATCCTCTTCATGAGGCAAATTCAAATTACTCTCAGAAAGCAGTCACTGTTAATGTGTGTTAGCATACCACTATTTAACCACACTTTTTTTCATTTTATTAACAGTTAATTTTAAATAATGTGTTAACAAGAGTAAAATCCAGATGATGTGCACCAGACCACAACGTTCACTTTTTCTGGAATGTCCCAACTTGTTGAGGAGTGCAGCTTAGCAACAACCCTTCGATTGATGACTGGAATAATTATACGCCCTCTTGTGTTTTTCCCAGAAGTCTGACCATTCTTTCCTGCCTCCAGACATTGTGTGAATTTGTGCCTTGTCATTATGAAGTCTGTAGTCATTCATTTGCCCTGCTAATTGCCACGTTTGCAAACCTTGATCCAGGTTTCAAATTCGAAATCTCCCATCGGTTTTTATTTGGAAGCTGAACGAACAGGTATGAGTAAAGAAATGGCGAGGTTGGTAGCCAGAATTAAATCTAGCCAGTTTCTTAGAAACTGGTTCTGGCTAACTGGTATATACGCTGGCCTGGGTCACACATAATTTCTCTCTTACATCTACGTCAGATGTAACTTCAGCGACACTGTAAACTTAAATGGACTTTAAAGCTTTTTGTTAACAAGAGAGAGGCGCTTTCTTCGTTGGCGAAAGAGAACACTGAAATATGGCTAATGGACATCCACATTTTTATGGGAAGATGTCTGGAGGAGAATAATTACAGGTAATGCTCCCTGTAAGCTGGGCTGCTGAACAGCAACCTGAAAGAACATGTACAGGCCACACACACACACTGTCAGTGTTTTAAGTTACTGCATGTGCACTGCCATGCAGAATTTCTTTTTAAAAGGCCTGTGTACTTAAATAAATCATCTGCGCACTCGGAAAAAAAAATAGAGGGCATGTGATTACAGCATGTCACTGCACTCCAAGTATGGAAATATACCTGAACAGCGTATAGCTCAGAAGGTCAATGCTGCAGTACTGGGATGTATGTTTCCTTCTATGGTTTCCTATCAGGAGTGCCGAATTCACCTTCACATTCCTGACAAGTTAAAGGCATCATACGTTCCCTCTCTAGCCACCTGGGGTGGCCACGTCCCGATTTTAAAATGGACACTTGCAATGAGTACAGGGAAAATTGGACAATGCTAGGAAGACAAGCAGGTGCAAGGTTTGCCTGTAGATTGGAACTTGCAGCTCCCAGACAGAACTGATACTACAAGCCATTAGCATAGTAATGAGCTATCTCCGGGGACAAAAGGGAAACATTTAAGCAATCGGTACCAGAGTAGACTCCCCGGCGCCAGTGGAGACTAAAAGAAAGACAGGCCAACGGTCACCTAGGGCCCGCCCAGTGATCAAGCAACGACCCCTTTATTGGAGAGAATCAATACAAATGATTGGGACATGGTCCAAATAATTGGGGCCAAGTTCAGGAACCGCCCAAAGGGGCATGAAACCCTTTGGGGTATAAAGAAGAGTCCCCAAGGTCAGAGCGCTCTCTTCTTCTTCACCTTCATCTTGGCCTTTGGCTCTCAGCGACGAGAGGCCCGCCAAGCACCAGCCAAGGAAGTCTAAGGTCAGCGCACGCTACGAGATAGACGCTCCTAGCTACTATTCTATACCAGTTCGAAGCCAGCAGCCTCAGAATCGGACAATGGCCATTGTTCCTCTGACTGAGTGGGTGCCCGAAGCTAAGCATAGGTTTTTAGTAGTAGTTGTAGTTTAGTGAGTAGAGTTTGTGCATGAGTAATAAGTGACCGTGTGTGTAAATAAATGTGCATTGATTTCAAACTTACTAATTGGTGCTACAGGGGCTGTTTAGCTCACAGGGCTAATCGCTGGCTTTGAAAGCAGACCAAAGCAAGCCAGCAGCACGGTTCAATTCCCGTAACAGCCTCCCCGATCAGGCGCCGGAATGTGGCGACTAGGGGCTTTTCACAGTAACTTCATTTGAAGCCTACTCGTGACAATAAGCGATTTTCATTTCATTTCATTTCATGGTGTATCGAGTCTTTGATCAGTATTTGGTTTTGAACCTTGTGGTGGTATCAAAAAGATACCTGGCGACTCTTGAGCAAAGGTAATTAAAACAGAGCAAATCAAGGAAAGCATAACGAGCAACACCTCGCACCTCTGAAATATCCAACGCAAGCAAACATGCATATATGCAATGGCTATTGTCGCACTCCAACCACCTGACGCGCTGCCCATTCTTATGTAGTTACATTGTATATCTTGTGTAGCCCTATTATGCATTTTCTTAAATTTTGTTTAATTCCCTTTTCTTCCCATGTACTGAATGATCTGTTGAGCTGCTTGCTTAATCAGAAAGCATTTTCTTGGCTTGACGATTGAATGATACAAGTGGTACAAATTCTGTGTTAACCTCACATTTCCACATTGTGGAACAAAGCCCTGAAGCTAAAGTTACCCACATTCCATCCGTCAAAATCTTCATTCAAAGATTCTGAAGCTTGGAATTTTTAAACGATTTTCAGCGTGGTTTTAAAGGATTACATAAATCAAGCACTGCCTCACCACACAACTGTTTGGCAGTTATTTTTATTAACCTTGTAAATAAACAGGATTATTGCTTTTGGTTTGTATGAGGTCCCCTGGCACTATGGTGTTTTCACCTTGGAGTCTACACCCAAGTAGGCCTCTGGATATTGCTCAATTCTGAAGTACAAAGTCAGCCTTGGCTGAGTAGTAGCACAACAATAAGTTAGAGAAGTAATGGGCTCAAGCCTCACTTCTGAGACTTGAGCACATAATCTACACTGACATCTGAGTGCAGTAATGCTGCATCATCAGAGACTCTCCATTCTGCTGAGACCATAAATAAGGCCTCAATGCGGGTGGGTGTCAAAGTTCCTATGTCACTGTTCAAAGAACAGCAGGAAAGCTGTCACAACAACATTTAGTTCTCACCCAACACCATTAAAGCATCTGGAAATTTATCTAATTTCTGATAGTGGGACCTTGCTGTATGCAAACATAAGGCATGAAAGGTGCTATATGAATCTTAGAAGAATATCATAGAATCCCTACAGTGCAGAAGGAGGCCATTCAGCCCATCGAATCTACTGATTCTCTGAAAGAGCACTCCACCCAAGACCACTTCCCCGCCCTATCCCAATAAGCCATTAACCTAACCTATACATCTTGGATTGGATTTGTTTATTGTCACGTATACCAAGGTACAGTGAAAAGTATTTTTCTGCAAGCAGCTCAACAGATCATTCAGTACATGGGAAGAAAAGGGAATTAAACAAAATTTAAGAAAATACATAATAGGGCAACACAAGATATACAATGTAACTACATAAGCATTGGCATTGGATGAAGCATACAGTGTTAATGAGGTCAGTCAATAAGAGGGTAATTTAGGAGTCTGGTGACAGTGGGGAAGAAGCTGTTTTTGAGTCTGTTCGTGCGTGTTCTTTGGACATAAAGACACAATTTAGCATGGCCAATCCACCTAACCTGCATATCTTTGGACTGTGGGAGGAAACCGGAGCACCCGGAGGAAATCCACGCAGACATGGGGAGAACGTACAAACTCCACAAAGACAGTCACCCAAGGCCGGAATTGAAGTCGGGTTCCTGGCACTGGGAGGCAGCAGTGCTAACCACTGTGTCACCCTACACGTTTGTTCCTTGTATAGTGCACAACTCCGTACCGGATTAAGGTTGTAAGTTATAGATTATTGCAGCTGTGGCTCCACTTAGAAAAACTGCTTTCCTGAACATCAATGAAAAGAGTTGGAAGAGGTTCTGAAGCTGCAGCTTGATTACAGACAAGATAAATCATACATTTGTAAAAAGTGTATGTCTTTCCTTGATTGCAACATTCAGGAAACTTCTTAGCTCCAACAACCCGAATGTATGATACAGATCACCTGGGCGACCAGGACATCAAATTGGTGCCTTCCAGCAGTATGAAATGGGCACTTAGTAAATCGCTTTTTCATCGTGTCTGACCTACTTTTCAGCTTTTTTATCGTGTCTGATCTACTTTTCACTGAAGATCACACAGCAACTATTCAAACTCTTTCTGGAGATTTGACTTTTTCTTGGCTTGAAATCTTGGCAATATTTCCAAAGTCAAATGCATCATAAAAAACGTGTGCAGTCTATAAGGAGTCACTAATTCACAACCACCCATTCTTTGCTATTAAAGCGGGCCAATTTCACCCCCAGAGCTGTTGCAATGAATTGATGTCAAGTGGGGTATTCGCATCAGATAGGAGTATGGAATGTTTACTCAGCTCTGTGTCAGACTAATGACATTAAAAAAAAAAAAGAGGGGGCTGGATTTTCCCCTCCTGACTCGGAGCAAGCTCCCATCATGTGGCACGGAGGGCCACCATTTCAAAGTTGCCAGGCTCTTCCTGACACTTTCCCTGAATCGGGAAATGTGGCGGATTGCAACCTTAAAAGTTAAACCGGGCTCACAATTTAAATTTCTGCTGGAAATCTAAGTTTCCGTTCCCATGGTATTTTCCCAGAGGACGGTAGGTTCCCGAAGGCAGTGAGAACTCCGCAAATAAATCAGTTTGTGGACCTTGATGGACAACTGCTGAGGAGTTGGGAACCTTTTGACAGGCAAGTTTAAAAAGGGCTTTCCAATGTCCCCTCAGATTTCCCCATGAGCCCTCACATTCCCAATACACCCTCCATACCCTGTATTTTTCAGACAGCTTCCATTACCAAATACCCCTTCAATGCCTCTGCATCCTCCATACTCACTCATCCTGCAGACATTGTATTAGTCAATATTGGATCTCAGCCAAGCATTCACAGTGAGGCCACCTCAGAATCAGGCTGCACAGATCATCCGGTATCAGTTTTCCATCTGGCCTCATTATGAATGCTTGGCTGGGCTCCAGGGCTGTCTAATGAATTCGGCCTTGTAGACAATACTTACACAACTATGAAGGGAGTGTTAGTTTTGTATATTGATATTTTGATGAAGTTGCAATACGTTTTTATTTCTTTGAAGGGAATTTTCAATGCCTGTCTGTTCATTTGGACGAGATTTAGAGGTGTTAAAAAGATTAAAGCATTACCATTGCTTGACAGTTTTATGATGTTGCTCAAGGAACAGTTTTTTTTCTAAAAGAGACTTTTAGAAGTCAGGAATGTAATATCAGGAAATGGCCCAACTTGTGGCTCCCAACTCTTAAATGGAAAATCCGGCACATGGTCTTTGATGTAGAAGCAACCCAGAGGACTATGTAAAGCAGGGGAAGAAGTGGGATGAAAAACAAGATGAGGTAGATCTATATGTTTTGGGAACATTTTGTACAGTCCAGCAAATAAGCAATTATAGCAATCGAGTTGGAGCAATCGAGTGCAAATCAGCTTGAACAGGTTTGTGTTCAGATTATAAATCTGTAAGAGCATCCAGAAAAATAAATTGCAGTGTAGACTCAATGAATACAAACAGAACATCTGAATGAATGTTTTGGTTAGCAGTTTACATGTAATCATTTTAAGGAGTTGGAGTACAATATCTACAACTTATTTCTCTTCTGGGGCAATGCAAAAGAGGAAGTAAATACTCAATTTAAGGGAAAATGAAAGCAGCTATTGAGGCACGAGCTCCATGACAGTTAGGCTCTAAAGTTATTCATTTACAAATGCATTTAAGGAGAAGGAGGAGGGATGCTCATGATGTTTGTTAAAATTGGTGATGCTGTTTCAAACTGTTGAGGTGCAGCAGTCAATAAATGATTTCTACAGGCATTGGAGTTTGAAGAAGAGAAAACATTTTCCGAAGCTGTCAGGTTTTATTGCGTATAAAAATACAAGCTCAATTCTCCATTACTGAGAGGGGCATCTGTCACTGCCTCCCCTGGTTGGCTATTAAAGACATAGAAAGACATGGTGTAATGTAACACCCCTCAAACAGCATACTATCTTGGAAATAAATCACTGTTTCTTCAGCATCTCTTTTAAAAAGAACATTTCTATAAATTTAGAGTACCCAATTCTCTTTTTTCCCCCAATTAAGGGGCAATTTAGTGTGGCCAATCCACCAATCAACAAGGTGTGCAGAGTAGGTGATTTGGCCATGCTAAATTGTCTTTTAATTGGAAAAAAATAATTGGACACTTTAAATTTATTTAAAAAAAGGAAACTGAACAGCAACCAGTAATCTGACTGTGGCATTCATATGCTGTTACACTGCACCCATTATATCTCATTTCCAAAATTGTAGTTCCGACTCTACACAAGTATCACTTGTTTCTTAGCAACAATTAATAAAAGGAAATCAAACATTAAAAAACATTTTTTTAAAAATTATTTATGTGATGTGGGTGTTGCTGGTTAGGCCAGCATTTATTGCCCATCCTTAGTTGCCCTTCAGAAAGTGGTGGTGAGTTGTCGTCTTGAACATTTGCAGTCTGAGGTGTAGGTACACCCACAGTGCTGTTAGGGAGGGAAGTCCAGGATTTTGACCCAGTGGCATTGGAGGAACAGCGATATATTTCCAGGTCAGGGTGGTAAGTGACTTGGAGGGGAATCTGCTACTATTATCCTTCTAGATGGTTTGGAAGGTGTTGCCTATGGAATCTTGGCAAGTTCCTGCAGTGCATTTTGTACATGGCACACACAGCTGCCACTGTTCATCGGTGATGGAGGGATTGAATGTTTGTGGATTGAATGTTTGTGGAAGGAGGAGCAATCAAGCAGGCTGCTTTGTCTTGGATGGTGTAGAGCGTCTTGTGTGTTGTTGGAGCTGCACTCATCCAGGCAAGTGGAGAGTATTCCATTACACTCCTGATTTGTGCCTGGATGGCGTTCAGACTTTGGGGGTCAGGAGGGGAGTTATTCGGCGTAGGATTCCTAGCCTTTGACCTGCTCTGGTAGTCACAGTATTAATTTGGCTAGTTCAGTTCAGTTTCTGATCAATGGTAACCCCAAGATGTTGATTGTGGCGGATTCAGTGATGGTAAAGCCATTGAATGTCAAGGGGCAATGGTTTGATCCTCTCTTGCAGGAGATGGTCATTGCCTGGCACTTGTGTGGCGCAAATATAAATTGCCATTTGTCAGCCCAAGCCTGGATATTGTCCAGGTCTTGCTTCAATTGGACATAGACAGCAATATTTATATGGTGCTTTTCACAACTTCAAGATTTCAAAATGTTTTATAATGAAGCAATTTTAGAGTTTTCAGGCTGGTTTCAGGAGGTGTCCTCAGGTTAAACTCTTTGGCAGAGGAATTCATGAAGTGTTTGATATCAATGAGAATCAATGACATCAGGGGCAAAATTCTCCGACCCCCAGCAGGGTCAGAGAATCACCTGGGGCCGCCGAAAATCCCGCCCCCGCCGTGGCAGAGATTCTCCGCCACCCGGGAAGTGGCGGCGGCGGGAATCACTCCACTCCGATCGGCGAGGCCCCTGCGGCGATTCTCCGGCCCGCGATGGGAGACCTCTCCCGCCGCCGAGGTTTGAACCATCTCTGGTGGCGGCGGGATCGGCGGCGATAGCGGGCCCCCGGGGGGAGGGGGGCGCGGGGCAATCGGACCCCGGGGGGTGCCCCTACGGTGGCCAGGCCCGCGATCGGGGCCCTCCGCTCAGACTAAGGGCCAATTACCTGGGTGCACTTTTTCTCCTCCACGGCCGCCACGGCCTCCGCCATGGCGGAAGCGGAAGAGAAACCCACATCGCGCATGCGCCGGTGGTGACGTCACCGCCGGCGCATGCGCCGACCGGCGAAAGCCTTTCGGCCAGCCCCGCTGCCGCTGGTTTTTTGCGCCAGTCTTCTGGTGCCAACCGCTCTGGCGCAGGGCTAGCCCCCGGAGTGGTTGGCGCCACTCCCATACGCAGGGACCCCCCGTCATGCCGGGTAGGGAGAATCCCGCCCCAGAAATGTCTTTTCACATTCTTACCTCACCAGGAAATATTGGGCACGATTCTCCCATGCCGTATGGGAGAATTGCCGTTCGCGCCATGTTTTCCTGCGGGGCTGGTCCGACACCGGCAGATGATTCCACGAGGAGCAGAGAATCGGCACCATTTGCGCTGGCGTGTTTGGCGCAGTGCCAGTAGCAGGCTGCAGTCCGCGGCCGGGCCACCGATTCTCTGGCCTTGATCAGCTGAGCGGCCGCACGGAAAAAGCAGAGTCCCACCGGCGCCGTTCACACCTGGGTCGCTGCCGGCGGGAACTCTGAGCATAGGGTCGGGAGGCGGCCTGTGGGGCGGGGAAAAGCACTCCTTCACCGGTGGGGGGGGGGGGGGGCTCCGATCGGGGCCCACCGATCAGTGGGCCGGCCTCTCCAGCCCCGGCCCTATTTTATTACGCGGCCAGCCCCTGAACCCTGAGGCCATGTTGGGTCGGGGCCGGCGCACTGAGGAAGTCCCCTACGCATTCGCAGGTTATCGTGGCCCAACTGCGCATGCCCGGTTTGGCGCGGCCTAACTGAGCATGCCCGGTTTGGCGCGGCCTAACTGAGCATGCCCGGTTTGGCGCGGCCTAACTGAGCATGCCCGGTTTGGCGCGGCCTAACTGAGCACGCCCGGTTTGGCGCGGCCTAACTGAGCACGCCCGGTTTGGCGCGGCCTAACTGAGCATGCCCGGTTTGGCGTGGCCTAACTGAGCATGCCCGGTTTGGCGCGGCCTAACTGAGCATGCGCGGGTTGGCGCGGCGGCCATTTGGCGCCGGGAAGGGAAGCTGGAGCGACATGAACTGCTCCAGCGTGTGCTGGCCCCCTCGGTAGTGCCCACGCCCGTTTCGCGCCGTCGTGAAATGCGAAGGCATACACGATGGCGCGAACTCTCTGGGCACGATTCTCCGAAATGGAGACAGAATGTTCGCGCTGTTGTGAATGAGAAAATATCGGATTATTTTTAGATATTCTTTGAGCAATAGGTGGTGGCCAGAATACTGGGCCTTCTTTAAATAGTGCCTTGAAATTTGTTATGACCCCTGAGAGAATAGAGAACCCCTCTATTCATCCTTTCATCTGAAAGACACCACCTTATTCTCTCTCTGTACTAGCTGGAGTGTCGGCTAGACTTTGGGCTCCAGTTCTTGGACTGAAATGGCGAGAGTGCTAGCTGCTGAGACTGGGAACAAGTGTTGATGGTTTAATATTTTTCCAAGATTTTCCTCTGCCTGAGCCTATGATGGTGATATTGGAGCAGGCTTCCTTATGAAATAAAACTTTGCCCATTAGGAAGAGCACAGAAAATTACACATATGCAGCCACAATTGGACATTGACTGTGTAGACGGAGTGTGCGAGGCTTCCCACCATAAGGCCTCAAGTAGATACCTCTGAATTGGGAGTTTGCAACTGGACAATTTATTCCAGTGTGTCAGCAGAAGCCATCTTGAAGATATCATTCCATTGCAGTCCATTTTTATTTAATAATAATAATCTTTATTAGTGTCACAAGTAGGCTTACATTAACACTGCAAGGAAGTTACTGTGAAAATCCCCTTGGCGCCACACTACGGCACCTGTTCAAGTACACGGAGGGAGAATTTAAAAACAAAGAGACAAAGAGATAGGGAGGGGGGGGGCGGGAAAACAAAATAAGAATAACAGAATGATGAAACAGTTAAAAGTACTTTCATTACTGCAGTCCCAAACTTCAGGAAAGCACTAACTGGATATGAAGCTCAAGGTCCTGTACCTGGTTAATAACTGGAAGGTGTTGGACCCTTTCGCCGAGCTTTAGCAGGAGCTTTCTCTATTTATCAGCATGGACTCCTGGGGATAAATTGAGAAGTAGCGGTGGGCCCTGAAAGGGAATGTCTGACCTTTCTGCCAATATAAACTGCAATGAAAATGGAAACTACTACTTTCCAGCCAAGCATTTCCTGATCAGTGCTCCTGCTGTCTGCTCAGCTTCAATACAGATCACACCACTCCTTTAATAGGTAGCACTTCCCCACGTCAAATTGGTCAATGTCTTCTGCCTTATGTGACTCAAAACACAGATGCTACAATCTGTAAAATTAAACATTCGCTCTCTGCCCTCCACGCCCAAACTCTGCTACTTTTAGTTACCAACATTTCACCATTTGCTTAATGTGAGCCAGGCTGCTGTAGAAAAATAACAGCTGTGAAGCTGCTTACAGTACTGTACTCCAAACTACACAAACATTTCACTGTAAATAAAAGATTTGAACGTGATTCAGCAACACTTGTGTGAAATACTAAAAATAAAAAAAAGTTACAGTAAACAGAATTACGAAGAGCAAAACTGACTGGGTGGTCTAATTAGCATACCATCTGTCACTGAGCCTGGGGTTCGAAGTCAGACATCAAGTTTCATAGGAGAGGAGACCCTCATCTGACATGGCAGCTTTGCGCAGTGATAGCACCCTTGCCATCTGAAGGTTATATCTTTAAACCTTCACAACATGGAGCACCTAATCTGGGCCGACACATGTCCGCTCGAATGGACTTCAGTAAGTCCCATTATTCAAGGTTCTGCTGCTACCTCTCCTTCTGTTTCCATCTCCTTCCCAAGGGTAAGGCTGAACTTTGGTTTGCATGTGGATAATTTAATAATGTCCCCTAGCTGACCAGACGGAGAACTGCTGCTCATGGATGTTTATAACAAATTACTTTTCTGTGGAGATCTCTGCAACGCTCTGATTGATCACATCACATTTGGAGTTCCATATCCAACATTCAGGACAACCATCAGTGTGGACATCACTACAATGCAGCCATTAATCCTCCTTTTCAGGATTATAAACGAGACTCCACTCTGACGCAAAACACTATGCATAGAATATCCTTCGACAACAGCAAGTTTGTCATGGCTATATTCAAGCATCGTGAACACATTTAGAATTAATAAAGGAACAGTTACGGTATATATGCCAATATTTTATTTGGTTTAATAAATAGGTGAAGGTTTGCATGTATCACTTGTTCTGTGATAACCCTTTATTAGATACTAGCAACTCCCATTTTGTGGGCGGCATGGTGGTGCAGTGGTTAGCACTGCTGCCTCACGACGCCGAGCACCCGGGTTCAATCCCAGCCCCGGGTTACTGTCCATGTGGAGTTTGCACATTCTCCCTGTGTATGCGTGGGTCTCAACTCCGCAACCCAAAGATGTGTAGGGTACGTGGGCTGTCCACGCTAAATTGCCCCTTAATTGGAAAATAAAGTAATTCGGTGCTTAATTTAAAAAAAATAAAAACTCCCATTTGGTATTGCTCACAGTGAGTCTTTATTTTAGAATTATGAGGTTTTATACCACAAAAAAACGATGCTAGTATACATTCAGTCCTGATTTGCTGCTGTTTTGTTTTGAACAACGTGTGACAGTAGAAATGTGGCATTTGATCAATAACAGGAAGGAACTAAGATGTTGTGCCGCAGATAGGCCCTTTTAAAAAAAAAACATATTGCAGATGTACAATGAGCTTCGCTTCTGACCTATGTAGCTACTTAAATATAATCAATGTTGTTGACAAAAATATTTTGAATTTACAACATGTGCAATATTTAGCTAGTATTAACAAAATGGTTCACAATTTTCAGCTAATAATTTTCATTTGAGAAATCTTTAAATGAACATGCAGCAGCTCTATAAACTCTTGGCTTCCGTTTCTTCTTCCTATATTGGATGAATTTGCACTGACTACTTGACCTGGCATCAAACTAATAATGGAATATTGAGACACAGAAAATAAGCCCATCATTCAGCACATCTAACTTGTATGTTCCTCCCCACGTATCCGCACCTCTGCTTGCTTTTGATACTGTATTTATCATTGCTCCAGGACATGAGTAAAGAAAGCCCCAAAAGTTGTATATCAGTTAAATATTAACATGGTTTGTGTGCACTATATCAGTGAGCTTGTGGTGAATGCTATCAAGCATGGCACTGTCTTTTAATAAAAACCTGTGGCCTATCATTAACACATCACAAAAGCATGGATTATCAGACCAAGAATAGACAATACTTTTTCATTGGCTGTACGTTTATGTGGAATGACTTTTTTGCAGTAAGAATCCCCAAATTATTCCCCATTGGTTCAGGCAGCCTGCCAGTGAACCAGGAATCTTACTGAATTAATCCTCACTGCATTAAATTGTTCTAACTATGGAGATTCTGCACTTTACCTTGATACCCTGCTTTCAATAGAGGAAACCAGCTAGGATTACCTGTGCTATCATTGCCCAGGGACCCTTGCTGCAACATACATTCAGTAATCATTGAATCCCTAGAGTTCAGAAGGAGGCCATTCAGACCATCAAGTCTGTACCCTCTGACCCTCTCTCAATCAATGGCCCTCTGAAAGAGCACCATGCCTAGGCCCACTTCCCCACCCTATACCTATAAGCGCATAACCCCACCTAACCTTTGGACACCGAGGGACAATTTAGAATGGTTAATCCATCTAAACTGCACATCTTTGGACTGTGGGAGGAACCGGAGCACCCGGAGGAAACCCACCCAGACACGGGGAGAACATGCAAACTCCACACAGTCACCCAAGGTTGGAATAGAACCCGGCTACCCGGCGCTGTGAGGTAGCGGTGCTAGCCACTGCGCCGCCATGCTGTCCTTGGGCCGTTGGGCAAGCACCGGATTGATTACGACTGAAACATTCCCTTAAGTTGAATTGGGCAACCCTGCAACACAACATGGTAGACTGGCAGAGGTTGTAAGATTAGCAACCAGTAATAGATTTCATGTTTCTTTGTGCTAGCATGGAAATGAATTAAATAGAGAATTATATACTATGAAGCAACTCAAAAGGAGTAAGAGAAACCCTACCTTACTTGTAGGAGGGGCACTGTCAGCCCCCCAAGCACTCTTCTGTAAAGATGGTGGCACCTGATAGATCTGGTGACCTTGTGCAGCTTGGCCTGATGCAGTGGGAGGCACCTGATATATGTTCTGAGTTAAGTGTGAAGGGGGTACTTGGTAGATAGGATCTCGAAAAGAACTTCCACAGCCTGAGCCTTGCAGGCTTGGGGGTACTTGATAGATGCCTTGCTGGAGTGACTGCTGTGTTGCAACAGAGGAGGAGGGTTCATTTGAGGAGCTGTCATAAATAGGCCCAACAAGAAGTTTGAGACGGTTGCCAGGCGCAATGCCCTGTCGTCCGTGCAGTGAGCAAAGCCACCATCCTTCTAACCCGCCAGTGTTCTGTTCAATCACCATCAGTATATCACCTTTGCGAAAAGACAACTCTTCGGGAGATTCGGGTGCATTGTCGTACAAGGCTTTGGCCATAAGATTCTAGAAGAAAAAAAATGAGACGTTAGAGACATGAACAAGGAAGACATGGCAAAATGTTGCTACAATACCATTGTGAGCGCGGCCAATTCCAGCGTCCCTTGACCCGGAGTCACAACACAATCCAATTAACCAATAATTCTTAGAAAAATACCAGACGTCTAATAATTACAGTCACCAGGTTTGTAAATTTAAACATAATTACTTTTATTTTACAACAAGAACTATAATTAAATATGTAGCAAATACAACTGGTTAACTATGATCTAATTTTGAATCCCGCACTTTAACTTGCCCCCGGCGCGGAGGAAAGGAGCCCCCCCCCCCCCCCCCCCCCCGACAGAGAGGCTGGCCCGTCGATTGGTGGGCCCCGATCGCAGGCTAGGCCACTACGGAGGCCTCCTCACAGTCGGACCCCCCTCCCCTCCCACAGGCTGCCCCCATCAACGCCAAGGTCCCGCTGGCTCAGAGGATGTTAGAATGTTGCCAGCGGGTCTCGGCTTTCTGTTGACGGCCACTTGGCCTATCCAGGCCGGAGAATTTGCGCACCAGACCGGGCCGGAGAGTCGGCGCATACCCCGACCGGCACCGCGCTGACCACGCCGGCCCCAATGGCACCGATTCTCCGCTCTGCTGAGAATCGCGTCCCGGCATCGGGGCGGCGTGGCGCAATTCGCGCAGCCCGCCAGCGATTCTCCGACCCGGCGGGGTTCAGCAAATTCCGCCCTGAGAGTTTCAGATGGTTGTTTTTAGCACACTTTCCTTCAAACCAGGCTTTAAGGTCGAGGGTTTTGCTTTCCAGTCTGTAATGGGTTTCACTGTAGATTCATTCAGGTCTCTGCAGTTTCAGAAAAAACAGCAGCTACTGAGAGAAAGAGATCAGATCATTTCCCCTGAGTGTCAGGGATATGACTCTGCTTTCTTTAGGACCTGTAAATCATCTCACTCAGGCAGCATCCAATCACCACATGGTACCAGGCAAAATACGACCTTTTGGCCAATTCATTGGCCTCCAGCCAACCAATCAAACAGAATTCCACCCCATCCCTCGGGTGCCACAGAGTCTGAGTTCTAGTGTTCGAAAACTTGTACCATATATTATGTTGCAACTTTTTGAATTCCTCCCTCTCTCTGCTGCTTGACTTAAAGATACATGTACATTAAGCATCCATAGATCAAAATCATTATCAAAAAGAAAAGGGAACTATGCAAACAATGAGTCATATGATGCTTTCACCCTTGGGAGCCCAGACGGTTGACTGAAACCCTATTTGGTCCCATATTTGTTTAGGATGTTGTTAAGTGTTAAAATAGAAATTGAGGTTCTAGAAAAGGAGTAGGGTGGAATTCTCCCCCCTCCCCCTACGTCGGGTGGGAGAATCGCCGGGGCGCCGAGCAAGTCCTGCCACGCCGCCCCGGCACCCGCACGCGATTCTCCCACCCCCCAAACGGGCGAGTGGCGATTCTCCAGCCCGGATGGGCCGAGCGGCCTGCCCAATGCGACAGGTTCCCGCCAGCGCTATCCACACCTGGTCGCTGCCAGCGGGAACAGCGCGGGAACGCTGTAACGCTTGCTGTAAATTTCTCTTATTCCACTGCAGCTAAGGTGTAATATTGAAACCCTGTAGTGAAACCTTGGTCCAGTTCCTCATGTAGAGAGGTCAAGGTCAATCCTAATTTCACCTAATAGTGTTTCTTAGGGAGGGTCTTGTTCCTTCGCTGGCCTTGTTGCTTATTCACTCGCTACTCCAAAAAATTGCCTTATTAAATCTCTTAATCAGAAACCTTCATTTTCATTTCATTTAACTGCCGGCCAAAGCCACTGAATCTTTTGCTGGTCCGTCAAAAATTCCATCCACCTGTAACGATTCCCGCAGTTTGTGGGTCCAGAACATCCCATCTCTAGTTTTTCCAGCATCAATTTTCCATTGTCTTCATAAATAATGATTCTCTGATGACTGGACCATTATTAAAACAATGGAATCCAAGCATTGCCGATTCACATACCATTGCAATAAAAAAAATAGGGCTTCATACCCATCCTCTTGATTTTAGCTTCGGAGTTAAAGAGTCAGCTAACTGTATTGTGAATGAGGTTCTCAGAAGAGTTGGAGAAGTGCAGCCATTAACACATGGGAAGAGTCATTTGCATTTTAATGACATCGTCAATACACGTCTAGATATGAAGATTAGCTGGGGGTCTTGTATTTTCATGTGTATTGGCAGGAAAGAAATAGTCACCTGAATTTGGCAGGCCCTTTGCAGTTTTATTTACCCAGTGAGCTCTTTGTGAAATGCCAAAGCTAAATGTGCAGAGGATAATGTAACTGCAGCAAGTTGTTGCGCATGAGCATGACATTATGTAAATTACTCTAAACAATTTCATCAAAGTAAGAAAATTAAATATGCCATTAGGCTGTCTGAACTAATTAAAGTAACAACTCCTATTAGTTTTTTCTTACTTAAGAAAACATACCCAGAAATTTGAGAACATTGGAAAAAGGAGGCATTTTTGGCATAAATTAAGTTCATATAAGCAACTGTGTATTAAGACAAGTGTCAACCATATTACTGACTATAACTATTTGGTGACATTCAATAAATCTCAAGCTAGCAGGTATGTAGGCTTCACAGACTTAGTGGACCCCTTTTCAACGAAATTTATCCTTGTACCACTTTAATTCCACAACACAATCACATAGCTTTCAGATTTGGAGCTGTTACTGTTGTTCTGCAGTGTGAGATGCGTGTACAAGTCACCAAGTGCCCTTTCAACTTGCTGCAGTTACTTTATCCTCTGCACATCTAGCTTTGGCATTTCACAAAAAGCTCACTCTGTAAACAAAACTGCAAGGACCTGCCAAATCCAAGCTCGGAATAAATGGCAAGAGTCTAAAGGGGGGAAACTGCTACCTCTAAGACTTAGGGAGAGCAAAGGACAGAGTGCTGACGTCACTGCACATGATGCTTGACCCCCTAAATCCTTCCACCCATCATGCCTTTTAACAGTTTGAAATGTCACCCATAAGCCTATAAACAAACAGGAGAACTTCACGGGTCAAAACCTACTGTCCTGATAACAAAAGATGGCTTTGTTGGTTTCCTGGGAAACGTTACCATTTGGCCAACTTTATTCTTGTTGTGGTTTTGCCGACAAGATGATGAGAACAAAATACGCATCTAGGTAAAGGTTACAATAGTCAAAGGGTTTTAACATTGAGAGGAAGGGATCATTGCCTGCTCCACAGCGTAGGGAGAAACATTCTGTTCAACTCCTTCACCTACAACTTGCTTTTTATTTTGTTTTTGAAAACTCCTTTACAGAAAATCATCAATGCATATAAATATGAATTATTTCTTTCTTGCTATGTAATCTTATATTTCAAAGTAGTTCACAGCCAATTAATATTTTGATGTGGACAGACTGTGGTTCTGTAGGCAAACACGTCAGCTCACTTATGCACAGCAAATTTCACAAACTGCCAAATAACTACTTGGTTGAACAGATTGCGGAGTAGGTGAACTCCCCTGCTCTTCTTCGACGAGCACCTTTCTTTCTTTCAATGGAGCGTGCAGATGGACCCTCTGTTTAACATCTCTTCTGAAAAATAGCTCCTCTGACATTGTGGTACCCACGCAGTGTTGAACTTGAGCATTGGCCTAAATTAGGTACTCCATTCCTGGAGCAGGACTTGAACTCCAGACATTCTGACCGAAGAGGCAAGATCACTCAACAAATGGAAAGATGTGGGGCAGGATTCTCCGACCCCCCGCTGGGTGGGAGAATCGCCGGGGGTCATCGTGAATCTTGCCCCCGCCGTCCTCCTAATCCTCCCGCCCCCCCCAAAACCGGCCCGGCGTAAGTCGCGCCGCCCGCCTCGGAGTATGGCGGGGACCAGCGCGACTCAATGGGTGCCGCAGCTGCCCGAAATCTCTGGCCCGCGACGGGCCGAAGAGTCCCGCCCGTCTGTTGCCGGTCCCGTCGGCGTAAATTAGAGTAGGCCCCTTACTGGCGGGACCTGGCGGCACGGGCGGGCTACGGGGTTCTTTGGGGGGGGGGGCAGGAGGATCTGGCCCTGGGAGGTGCCTCCACCGGGGGCCCACCGATCCGCGGGCGGGCCTGTACTGTGGGGGCACTCTATTGTTCCGCACCGGAGGCTGTGGTCCTCCGCCATTCCCAGTGCGGAAGCGAATCTCTCTGCGCATGCGCGGGGATGATGTCAGCACACATTGGCGCTCCTGCACATGCGCCGACTTGCGCCGGCCAGCGGAGGCCCTTTGACGCCAGTTGGTGTGGCGTCAAGTCCCTTTCCCGCTGGCCGGCGGGGCACACAGCAGGCCTAGTTGGGGCGGCCCGACGCCGGAGTGGTTCACGCCACTCCATCCCACCGGAACCCCCGCCCCGCAGGGGTGAATCCCACCCAAAATATTCCATTTCCAACAGGGATGATCTTTCACCCAAAAATAGAACTGCCAGAAAAATTTGTAATTTCTTTAAAACGTATGTGGGGCAGGATTCTCTGCTCCATTTTGCCGGCACCCGGGTGTTTCCCAACAGCGGGGGGCTGCCCCACAATGGGAAACCCCATTGACCGGCCGGCGTAACGGAAAATCCCGCCGGCGGGTTAGGGCAGAAATGTGGCGAGGCGGAGCGGAGAATCCAGCTCGCGGAATCTATAACGTGTAATTGTTTTTAAGAATGTTTCAAAATGACTTTTAAGAATTTGCATCAATTGTAAACGGATCGATTGAAATTTTCTTGGATAATAAGAAATTTCGGTACATGTAATCTTGTGACCCTTGACCTGGAAGTAGTATCAACAAGAAGGAAGTTAAGACCAGAAACCATGTGGCCACAGGCAAAGAACTACAAGCAGAGGAGCTGCAGATGTGATGTACCATCAATTGGACACGAGTCGAGATGAAGATCCAAACACTAGGCTTTAATCGACTAGTTGTGTGCCCGGCAGTCGGCTTACAGAGAAAGGCCGACTGCCGGGTCCTATGGGTTCTTATACCCCGCCTCATAGGCGGGACTACTTGCCTCCTGACCAATCGGTGAGTAGTCACATGAATAGTCTCAACCAACCAGCCGAGAGGCACATGATCGGCCTGAGCCAATGGGCAGCGAGTGTTCTGCACCAATGGCAGATAGGTACCGAAAACCTCCTGTTTCCACACGGCTGCTCGGCCCAACAAGGCCGGAGAATCGACGGCCCAACCGCTGACTGCGGCCCACAACCGACACCGCGCCGGAGCAAATGGCCCCGATTCTCCGCTCCTTGGAGAATTGCCTGCCGGCGCTGCGGGAAAAAATGGCGTGAACGGAGATTCTCCCATACGGCACGGCAAGGGAGAATCGCGCCGTGTGAATGGTGGTGGGAAAACAATGTTTATGTAAGATGACAGAGTCACTTTACAAAGGAGTCACAGAATCAACAAGGAACTTTTAAATTCACTTGAACAAGTGTGGGTGTGCGTGGGGTGGTTGTGCGTCACTTGTTGTCAGCTAACCTGGCCCAATGTATCCGCTGCATTCCATGGCTCATACCTTCATTAAATGGCCAAGTCAGAATTAGTCGAAAATGGGTCAACATGTCTAATGCAAATTAATTTAATGGTCTTTTGGGAAGCCAAAATTGAAGTGTACCAATAAAAAAAAAAATTGTAATAATGGCTTTCCAATTACATTGCCATTTTGTATTCTGCTCAGTTTGCTGTTGCATCGTGCTTTTATGCAAATGTTGGTCGGCATAACCCTAATGGAAAATGCTTACATTGTTGATGATAGAAGCCTGCTGTGCAAAGCAGACTAATTGGATGTTATCTCAAGAAATTAATTCAGAACACTCCCTATCGTTACAATGAGAGATTAACATCTAGAAATATTGGATGACAAACTCTGTCATCAGGGAATTATGCTACTGTTCGTGTCTTTTCATGCAGAACTGCATTTTGGCTCAGAAAAAACCAGAGATTGGCAGGAGAAGCAATTTGAAATTGATTGCCTGGGTTGACTGGTGGGAAAGGTTATGTTCGTGGCTTTAGAAGGAATTCTGTTCAGAGCTGTCAGTTGATCAAGTTCTCACCCAGATTTTACAAAGGTAGGGAGAAGTATTCTAACCCGTGGTTCTACGTGATGGCCGCGATCTAACCATATGGCAGCAGAATCCCGTGTCGAGTGCAATTAGCCGAGGGTTTCCCAGCACTCGCGGCGCCGAGAAAGACCACGCTATGCAAGATGACTTTGTTGCAATCTGAGGCCTCAGTGGGGAATCCCCGCCCAAGGCTGCATTTAGCCCATTTTCCTGTACTGAGGTGTTCTGCTCGCCGGAACACGTCAGTGCAGGAGGAGATTGGGACACCATCTTTAAATGATGTCCCCCTCTCTCGACCCACCAACAGGACTGCTGGACCCCCCCCCCCCCCCAAAATCACCTAAAAGGGGGTCCTCAGACCCTCCCACACTCCACCTCACATGGGCAGCCCCAGGCCCAATTCCTGGTCCGCAAATTAATGCCAGCCTGGCAGTGCCCCTGCCAGCTGATAGTGCCAATCTGGCACCAAGGTGGCACTTCCAGGGTGCAAGGCTAATCATGCAGGGTGGAACTGCCAAGGTGGTCATGTGACACCAGCAGTGCCAGGGTGTCACCCCGCCCAGAGGGCAACCACCTGGTGGTCTCCGATCTCTTGGGAGACCCCCAAAGGCCATTCCATCTGGTCTCTATTTGTGGAGACCAGCACTGAATGGCGCTCGCCTGAGGTCTCTGAGACAAAAGGCTTAGATTCCAGGGCCTCATCAGACGAGCTGCATTTTAGAGTGACACTAGCTGTCTTACTCTAAATATGCAAATTTTCCAAATACTGACCCCGTTCACAAGGGCGGGATTCAGATCTTGTGAGGTCCCGTTAGATCTCGCGAGGCGTGATGAACCGGGTAGATCCTGGGGATCTCCCGACATCCCGACCACACAGCGCTCCGGGCACAACGGGGCTGGTAGATTGCACGTGATATAATTGAGAATTGTTACCCAGGGAATTCTGGACCCGAATCCTCCCGCTGCCGGCAGAGAGAATTGCGATTGTGCCGCCCAATGGAAACAATTGCAAATACGCGCTGTGCGCCAATCCGATGCCATGCTCCAGTACACTGCTGGCACCGTTATCGAAGTTTGCGGCTCATGACCACAGGGCCTTGCAAAACAGTCATTTGCATGGATTTAAATCTCATCAGCAAGTCTGCCCCGAACTCCACCCCTCTGCACCCATAGAGTTCTAGGAAAGATGGGAACAGGTTTGGGAAGTAACACCATGTCAGAAGCGTTTGAAGAGGAAAGGGAAGGTGTATATGGGCCTGGACACCAAACTCCCTCCCCTACCTTCAGATTACCTGGGTGCTTGCCCTTTCCCCCAAGTAACAGGGAGACCACCCCCCCAGAATACCTGCAATAGAGAGATCCTTCATCCTTCCCCCCCACCAGCAACCCCCTAAGTAAAGGGACCCACACGGAGACCCCGAACTAAAAGGAACCCCCCCACCCTCCTCCCCCAGAAACAAGGCCCCTGTCTGGAAGCTAGAGAGCAGTCCAGACAGAGGAAGCGAAAAATATTACAACTTCCACAAACCAGCTGCAGCCCTAATTCATTCATCTCCCTTCATAGAACAGTGGCCCTAAGTGGCTAAACCCCAATATTGATAAATATTGATCAGATCAAAGAGAACATTCCAAGCAATAAGTGCATTCCAATCACTCCTTGTTCAAATGATTATTAAATGCCTAATTGAGTGGCCTAGCATGGGGTGTCCACTGAAAGCCAGCCCACGACCCTTGTTGCCAACTCCCCGGCGGCCGACTCTTCAGCCAGCACTCACCTCTGGCCTGCGATGCAGTAATGATCCTCGGCCTCGGGTGTGTGTTGTACCGACAGCAGCCACCACTTCACCTGTGGCACTGCCAGTAAATAAAGTTACCGGCCTCTGAATTAGCCCTCTGATTTCCTCAGGGGAATGCCCACCCTTGGGTTGTCAAGTCCGTGTTGAACAAGATGTGACGGGCCTTCCTGAAAAAAGGTGACATGAGGCTGTCACAGTTGGCAGGCCAGACCCCCCTTGGCTGGCCAGATCCCCATAGGCCACAAGATTCCATTGCAATCCCTCGATAGGAAACATTGGTGGAAAAGCTATCATGATGAAACTCAAATCTTATTTTTCCCCGTGGTAAAAAAAAGAATCATCCAGACTTGAAATGTTAGCTCCGTTCTCTCTCCACAGAAGCTGTCAGACCTGCTGAGATTGCCCAGTATTTTCTGTTATGGCTTCAGATTCCAGCATCTGCAGTAATTTGCTTTTACAATAATTATTGCTAAAGGCTACTATACCGATATACTGCAAGGTCCCCCAACTGTAGCTCAGCACAGCTGATGCGAGGACAAATAAATGCTACCCTCCAACCCACTTACAGGATCAACTGTATTAAATATATTGCCCAAGATAAATGGTTAACCTTAGTCTGGTACATGCCACATATTTCATACAGGTTGTGAAGCGACGTGAATGTCATAATAATGTAAAATGAGTATGATGTTCTGGCAACAATCAACATAAAAACATAACCCTTCACCCATGAGTAAAAGAGAAAGATACAAGTCCCATATAATTGAGATAATACGAATGTGTAAGAACTTGTCAAATGTCCATGTGTTCCTGTAATGGTGTTGATTGGACTGTCTTCCAGTCCATCTTACAGGTTGACTTTAATGAATAGAAATATCGGGGGGGGGGGGGGGGGGGGGGGGGGGGGGGGGGGGGGGGGGAAAGAGTGCAGCTGGCAGAAAAGGGAGGAGGACTACCAAGTCATCACATGGTGACCAAGTAAAAACACACGGGAGCAAGTATGCGGCGGTTTACTTTAGAAATAATTGTGTTTCAATGTGCAATCACTCACATGCGGGGGATAGATTCAAAAGGTGGTTGAAGGAAAGTCAGCTCAAAGCAGATGGGTACATAAAGTTATGATAACAGTTCAAGGCCATAACCTTCCAAACCTCTTTAGATACAGGGGTTGTGCCAGAGAATTGGAGACTTGCAAAAATGAAACTCATGTTCAAAAAAAGGGCACAAGGATAAACCCACAACAACTACAGGCCAAGGGTACCTGATCTGTCCTAAGAGGCTGACTAGATCTCCCCAAAAGGACACCCAACCTAGTCATACAACTTTGGTAGCTTTAGACTATTTGTTCAAAGGTCTACAGCCACAAGTTGTGTTTTGGACATCCCATTTTAAATGTGCAGCTGCCTTCATGAATCACAAATGTGAAAACTACAATCTATCCCTAAAAATGGTGGGTGACAGGTTCAGGGAGGGGGCATCCAAGATCAGGCCTCTGGCACCATTTCAGATACAGAGTCTTTCAGCTTAGCAAAAATTTGGGCCATGGTCTCCTAAATCTCAGGAAGGTGTTATGCATAAGCTTTGTACACAGTTACACTACAATATTTTTAGCAAACAGGGTTAAGGAAAATCCCAAAGCCTTTTATTCATATATAAGGAGCAAGAGGGTAACTAGAGAAAGGGTTGGCACATTCAAGGACAAAGGAGGAACGTTATGCGTGGAGTCAGAGAAAATGTGTGAGATTCTTAACGAGTACTTTGCATTGGTATTGACCAAGGAGAGGGACATGACGGATGTTGAGGTTAGGGATAGATATTTGATTACGCTAGGTCAAGTCGGCAGAAGGAGAGAGGATGTGTTGGGTATTCTAAGAGGCATTAAGGTGGACAAGTCCCCAGGTCCGGATGGGATCTATCCCAGGTTACTGAGGGAAGTGAGAGAGGAAATAGCTGGGGCCTTAACAGATACCTTTGCAGCATCCTTGAGCACGGGTGAGGTACCGGAGGACTGGAGAATTGCTAATGTTGTCCCCTTGTCTACGAAGGGTAGCATGGATAATCCAGGTAATTACAGGCCGGTGAGCCAGACGTCAGTGGTAGGGAGGCTGCTGGAGAAGATACTGAGGGATAGGATCTATTCCCATTTGGAAGAAAATGGGCTTATCAGTGATAGGCAACATGGTTTTGTTCAGGGAAGTTCATGTCTTACCAACTTAATAGAATTCTTTGAGGAAGTGACAAAGTTGATTAATGAGGGAAGGGCTGTAGATGTCATATACATGGACTTCAGTAAGGCATTTGATAAGGTTCCCCATGGTAGGCTGATGGAGAAAGTGAAGTCCAATGGGGTCCAGGGTGTACTAGCTAGATGGATAAAGAACTGGCTGGGCAACAGGAGACAGAGAGTCGTAGTGAAAGGGAGTTTTTCAAAATGGAGAACTGTGACCAGTGGTGTTCCACAGGGATCCGTGCTGGGACCACTGTTGTTTGTGATACACATAAATGATCTGGAGGAATGTATAGGTGGTCTGATTAGCAAGTTTGTAGATGACACTAAGATTGGTGGAGTAGCAGATAGTGAAGGGGACTGTCAGAGAATACAGCAGACTATAGATAGATTGGAGAGTTGGGCGGAGAAATGGCAGATGGAGTTCAATCCGGGCAAATGCGAGGTGATGCATTTTGGAAGATCCAATTCAAGAGCGAACTATACGGTAAATGAAAAAGTCCTGGGGAAAGTTGATGTACAGAGAGATCTGGGTGTTCAGGTCCATTGTACCCTGAAGGTGGCTACACAGGTCGATAGAGTAGTCAAGGCATACGGCATGCTTTCCTTCATCGGAAGGGTTATTGAGTACAAGAGTTGGCAGGTCATGTTACAGTTGTATAAGACTTTGGTTCGGCCACATTTGGAATACTGCGTACAGTTCTGGTTGCCACATTACCAAAGGATGTGGATGCTTTGGGGAGGGTGCAGAGGAGGTTGACCAGGATGTTGCCTGGTATGGAGGGTGCTAGCTATGAAGAGAGGTTGAGTAGATTAGGATTATTTTCATTAGAAAGACGGAGGTTGAGGGGGGACCTCATTGAGGTCTACAAATCATGAGAGGTATAGACAGGGTGGATAGTAAGAAGCTTTTTCCCCAGAGTGGGGGAATCAAGGTGAGAGGGGAAAAGTTTAAGGGAGATATGCGTGGAAAGTTCTTTACGCAGAGGGTGGTGGGTGCCTGGAACGCATTGCCGGCAGAGGTGGTAGAGGCGGGCACGATTGCGTCATTTAAGATGTATCTAGACAAATACATGAATGGGCAGGGAGCAGAGGGATACAGATCCTTAGAAAATGGGCGACAGTTTTAGATAGAGGATCTGGATTGACGCAGGCTTGGAGGGCTGTAGGGCCTGTTCCTGTGCTGTAATTTTTCTTTGTTCTTTGCTCTTGTCTGACCCAGATTCTGTCCACGGATCAGGTTCTCAGAGTTGGGAGATTTCAAACCATTAAAAATGACAGGTCAGATTTTCAGTTGGGTGAGATGGGCTTAAATAGAAGTCGAGATGGGCAAATTTGTAACAAAGGCACAGGATGCTGTGTGTAGAGGTGGGCTGGGCACAATGCATGCATCTGTACCATGGCACTTTAATAAAAATGATAATAAAACAAAAACAAAAAAAACAAATTCAACCCTTGCCTCACACTAGAATGTTTTACTGGGTGGGGTGCAGTGCTAAAATGTTGCATTTTTGAAACGCATGGACGGTATAGCTGGCATTCAGAGAGGAGGGTGTGGAATGTGTTAGGCCTGGATGCGATCACATAGGGGTGGACGTGTATAGTATTTGTCCGTAATCTTTGTTGTGATATTGTATGTATGACTGTTCAGACATCACCATGTGTAAGGCTGGAGGATAAAGAGTGCAGTCTCCATGTTTGATGATCACTATTACCTGTGACACCACTGCAGATATTCACTGCTGTCTATGACTTTCTATGTCTATCTATGACGCATCTACAGACGCTGAAAGATGCCCTCGTACGAACGGGATATGGCGCTCGACTCATCGATCGGCAGTTCCAACGCGCCACAGTAAAAAACCGTACTGACCTCCTCAGAAGACAAACATGGGACACAACCGACAGAGTACCCTTCGTCGTCCAGTACTTCCCCGGAGCAGAGAAACTATGACATCTTCTTCGCAGCCTTCAACATGTCATCGATGAAAATGAACATCTTGCCAAGGTCATCCCCACACCTCCACTACTTGCCTTAAACAACCGCGCAACCTCAAACAAACCATTGTTTGCAACAAACTACCCAGCCTTCAGAACAGCGAACACGACACCATACAACACTGCCATGGCAATCTCTGCCAGATCCTCGACGTGGGTACCATCATTACACGTGAGAAGACCACCCACCAGGTACGCGGTACATACTCGTGCGACTCGCCCAGCGTTGTCTACCTCATACGCTGCAGGAAAGGATGTCCCGAAGCATGGCACATTGGCGAGACCATGCAGACGCTGCGACAACGGATGTACGGACATCGCACGATAATTGCCAGACAGTAATGTTCCCTTCCAGTCGGGGAACACTTCAGCAGTCAAGGGCATTCAGCCTCTGATCTCCGGGTAAGCGTTCTCCAAGGCGCCCTTCAGGACGCCCGACAATGCAGAATCGCCGAGCAGAAACTTATAGCCAAATTCCGCACACATGAGTGCGGCCTCAACCGGGACCTGGGATTCATGTCGCATTACATTCATCCCCCACCATCTGGCCTGGTCTTGTGAAATCCTACCAACTGTCCTGTCTTGAGACAATTCACACCTCTTTAACCTGGGATTACCCCTATCTCTGGATCTGTAAAGACTTAATTACCTGCAAATGCTCGCATTCAAAGCATTGTCTTGCATCTTTGACTTTGTCTATATATATATGTTTCTGGAACATAGCTCTTCATTCACCTGAGGAAGGAGCAGTGCTCTGAAAGCTAGTGTTTGAAACAAACATGTTGGACTTTAACCTGGTGTTGTAAGACTTCTTACTGCGCTCACCCCAGTCAAACGCCGGCATCTCCACATCATGTCTGTGACTTTGTATCAGGAAGACTTCATGTATACCTTATGAATAAGGCAAGTGATCAACCTATGTAACTCTTAGGACTCGGACTAGGTCACCATCTGTGCAGAACTGTATATATAAAGTTGTTGCTAGCAATAAACTTCGTAGAATTGTATTCAACCAGAACCTTCATCATTCTCAATATCTTGCTTATCATAGATAGCATAGAGATAGATCTCTCAAGGTCTACATCGGGACCGTCAACATTTATGTTTGCAACAGACCGCAAGTGACCGTGACATCTTGGCGATGGATTGGGCATGAGTTTGAAGCTCAGCTCAGGGCCAACCAGCAGATCGAGCTTGAGTAACGAAGGGGTAGAAGTTGGAATTTGAATATCCAGTTTCTGGTGGTAGCAAAAGCCGCTTCAGATTTGCCCCTGCTGAGTTTTGGTAAGTTCTGGCTCATTGATGACCTGCCTTCGGATAGTTTGTCCACAGGCCAACACTGAATGTGGCTGCTAAAAGAGATGCACAATGGTGGTTTTCTTGACCTAGCAGCACTGGGCTATTGACCTCGACAAACCCTGTGGTCAGGGACTTTTGTAGCACCTGCAAATGTTCAATTCTCTCAACCACATATGCTACAAACAAATTAGTGGTCACTGTGATAAGTACATTTAAACAGGGAGGTAACTGAGCAACGAGCATCTATTGACTAAACAGAATGTTGATTGCTTCAGAATTATTATGCAGGAAATAAGCTAAATATTTTAAATTAAAAAGTAACATTCCAACATCAGGCTAAGTACAACTTTTCTGAAGGAGCCCTAAGCACAATTGTGAGAGAAAGGAAACAGTCAAGAGGTCAGAAGAGGGTCAAAATAATAGGACTTCCTCAAATTATTCTCTCTCTTAAATGTTTCCAATTAAGGGCAATTTAGTGTGGCCAATCCACCTACCCTGCACATCTTTGGGTTGTGGGGGATGAGATCCACACAGGCACAGAGAGAATGTGCAAACTCCACATAGGGGCCGGGATCGAAAACGGGTCCTCGGCATTGTGAGGTATTCCTCACCATTATTCTACATTCATTTGTGGTTAACACATGAGGTCCCGATCAAACATGTCCTATCGGAATACTTTCCCACACAGAATGTAATTCAATATGTGTCACTTGTAGCTCAGTTAGTATCATTGTTACCTTTTGAGTCAGACAGATCCAGGTTCAAGTTCCCAGGACCCATGCATGAAAATCAAGGCTGACACTCCAGTGCAGTATTCCTGGAATGTTGCACTGACAGATGAGCTGTTAAACCAAGGCTCCATCTTCCCTTTCAGGTATATGCAAAAGGACCCCATGGCATTACTTTGAAGAGCGGGGAAGTTATGAGCCCCGCCACCAGCCCCACTCCATCCAGTGTCCTGGTCAATATTTATCCCTCAATCAACATCACAAAAACACATTATCTGGTCATTGTCACAGGGCTGTTTGTGGGAGCTTGCTGTGCACAAATTTGCTGCTGTATTTCCTACGATACAACAAATGCCAAAGTACTTAATTGACTCTAAAGCTCTGAGTGCCCAGTGATCTGAAGGTGGAAGTCTTTTTCTTTCATTGATTTCATTCAAGATGGTAATAAAACTATCAGTATGGAGAAGATGCTACAAAGCAAGAACAACAAGTACGTAGATACACATTTTACAAAAAAAAAGGAAGGGAAATAACTCCCCTTGACTCGTGTTTGGTTTAGATTGTTTCTTGCACGTCTGATGGAAATAAAGGCTTTTTTTTTTCAAAAAGAGGAATTTTCCACCCGGCCTTGCTGATGAACCCTTCCTCATTCAGTACTTGATGTATAACTGCTTCGTTAGTAACTCTGAGCAGGAGAGGAATTCTGGAGCGTTTTCCAAACTATTCACAAGTGGAAACCCTATATACAAGCTCAGAGTATCCAAAGTTATGGCACCTAGTCAGGAAAAGCCAAGGAAATTTTGGGTGACAATAGAATCCCAAAGTGCAGAAGGAGGCCATTTGGGGCAGCATGGTAGCATAGTGGTTAGCGCAATTGCTTCACAGCTCCAGGGTCCCAGGTTCGATTCCCGGCTTGAGTCACTGTCTGTGCGGAGTCTGCACATTCTCCCCATGTGTGTGTGGGTTTCCTCCAGGTGTTTCGGTTTCCTCCCACTGTCTAAAGATGTGCAAGTTAGGTGGACTGGCTATTCTAAATTTCCCTTAGTGTCCAAAATTGCCCTTAGTGTTGGGTGGGGTTACTGGGCTATGGGGATAGGGTGGAGGCGTGGGTTTGGGTAGGGTGCTCTTTCAAGGAGCCGGTGAAACGCTGGAGGAAACGCAGGCATGCAGAGACGGGGAGAAAATGGGCAATGTGGTGGCAAGTACTGCTGCCTTACAGCGCCAGGAACCCATGTTCAATTCTGGCCTTGGGTTACTGTCTGTGTGGAGTTTATACGTTCTCCCATGTGCTCTGGTTTCTTCCTAGTCAAAAGATGTGCAGGTTAGGTGGATTGGCCATGCTAAATTGCCCTTTAGTGTCCAAAAGATTAGGTGGGGTTACAGGATTAGTAATAATTTAATAATCTTTATTGTCACAAGTAGGCTTACATTAAGACTACAATGAAGTTACTGTGAAAAGTCCCTAGGCACCACATTCCGGCGCCTGTTTGGGTGCACAGAGGGAGAATTCAGAATGTCCAAATTACCAACAGCACGTCTTTCAGGACTTGTGGGGGGAAACCGGAGCACCTGGAGGAAATCCATGCAGACATGGGGAGAATGTGCAGACTCAATACAGACAGTGACCCAAGCCAGGAATCGAACCTGGGACCCTGGAGCTGTGAAGCAACAGTGCTACCCACTGTGGCGTTGTGGTCCTAGGTAGGGTACTCTTTCAGAGGGTTGGTGCAGACTCGATGGGCCAAATGGCCTCCTTCTGCACTGTAGGGATTCTATTCTATGAAAGTGGAAACTCCAACAGATTCTCCCAAGGCCGCAACTCACCCAGGTCCCTGGCGCAGAGATTAACAAATGTGGAAATCAGCAAGCCACATCTCGGTTTAATAGGAGTGAGTAAAAAGGGAGGTTTAATGCCTGAAGGGCTGCTCCTTTCCTGGTGTGGAGCCAAGCTAGTGCTGAGTGTGATAGCAGAGATTACCAGTATAACATAATCCCTGATGTTATGATCAATGTTTGTCACTAGAAGAGTTCCACATCTTGCACATTCACCCTCTTGGAGGTATTGCGCCCAAGGTTACTTCCACCACAGTTCTTTTTCTGATCCAGCCTAAAGTTCTCCTATCCCCAAACCTTTTTGATGCGCCCCCTACCCCCTTTTGTGGCTGTCATCTTGTTTTGCAATGCTCTCTGGAACTCCTGCTTTAAGCTTCACTCTACTCCTACGTACCTCAGGTCAGACCTTGAATGATTTCTTCCCTTCCCTCTTCTTTTTCATAGCTGTTGCATAATGCCTTCACTGAGATCAGCTGACTCAGAACGGACTGGATCTCAGCTGTGGGATTGTATTTTCATGCTCTACCAACTAAACCACTGAGGAAAATTCCCCTGAGAGTATGTGACAATCCTTTCAACTACAAGAACAGATCACGGCTTTAAATTGACATCCTTCTGGTATTTTCATAATTTTTAATGAATTCATTTAGTCCTGCATACTGGTTGGAGTGGTGTTATTGCTGACAGTTTATGTTATCTTCATCAGAATAAGATACAAACACCATGTGAGGTCGATCAACAGCATTGCCAAGTTTGCATATATACAGACATTGTGGTCATCAACTGCAAAAGTGACCGAAAACTGTGTCTTTTAATTCACCTGCACCCCATCATTCTGTGTCAAACTATCTAATCATTTTCTACCATTATTAATATGATTTGCTGTGTAACTTTACATTCTCAAATTCAAGAACGTCAATATTGGAACATTTAGATCGCCCAGTGAGCTCAATCACAGGATATTTCTGGCGGCATGGTAGCACAATGGTTAGCACTGCTGCTTCACAGCGCCAGGGTCGGAGGTTCGATTCCCGGCTTGGGTCACTGTCTGTGTGGAGTCTGCATGTTCTCCCCGTGGCTGCGTAGGTTCCCCCCCGGTGCTCTGGTTTCCTCCCACAAGTCCCGAATGACGTGCTGTTAGGTGAATTGGACATTCTGAATTCTCCCTCTGTGTACCTGAACAGGCGCCGGAATGTGGTGACCCAGGGCTTTTGTAAGGCCACATGTGACAATAGATTATTATTATGAGTACTGATTTTATAACATTCTAGCCGAATCCTAATTAATAAAAAGCTGCTTACAAGTACAGAAAACATGGCAAACGGAGTTTTTTCTCAATATTAAAATATTTCAAAGTCGTAGGCACAGCTTTGTAGGACTATGTCACTGAAGGTCAGTACACAATAGATTTGACAAACGGTTGGTATGTCCGTGTCAATGCATTTGTATCTGGGAAGTCGAAGTTTCAATCGGTTGGTTTATTACAAAGTAAAATGATGTAATAATGAGCTTTTCCAACAATAAATGAAGTTACCACAAGACATATGCTAATTTACTCCTCAGGTATTTTCTCCTCGGGTCAAGGGCAAGCTCCCGGCTTCTGCCTGCTTTGGTTGGCCCAGTGGTAAATGAAACATTTGCAAATGTACAAAGACTAAGGCTGCAAATTCCATGCAGGTCTTGCAGTTGGTAAAATCTACATGGTTTTTAAAATGATATGCATTCTACTAATTCTTTTCTTGGTAATAATGTGAAGTCTTATTCCGAGTTCCTCCATCATTCATTGTCTCCCAGCCGTGAGGCTGTTAAATCCAGAGCTTTCATTGGGCCAGTGTCACTGGGTTCACCACAAGCCAAATGTAAAACTGCAGAAATCTAAGGCTGGATGCTGGCCAGACCTTTGATAAGTCGTTCTTCTGGACCACCAGTTTCATGAGGTCCTGGTTTGTGCAAAACTCACACTTTGGTAACCAGGCAACACTGGCACGACATTAAAAAAAAAACACGTTTGCTGTCATGTCATCAGAAAGTGAATTAACTGATTGAAGGCTAGGTTCTGGCCTACAAATACTAGGCACAGTAAGAAACCTGAAAGACTCAATACAGCAGGATATACTGCCGGATAAACAGCAGGATATACTGGATGGAACAAGTGTAATGAATATAGATATCACATACAATTACATTATAAAATCCCTGTGACCAAAGACATGTACACATTGTGTTTAAAGTGTGAATTATGGGTTGATTAAACGGTGGGTGAAATTCACCCAACCAGCAGGTGGTCCTCAGTTTAACAGAGGCTTTGAGAGGAGTACAACAAAGCCTTTCTGCCATGATGCTATCTGCTAATCTGCTAATGATGTGCTGTTCACCACTGTACCATAACAAACCAGTTCCTGTCCTCCCATCTCCATACCAAGCTGGTCTTCATGGACAGCACCGTGCTTCTGGACCCATGGACCCTCCTGTGTCACCGTCGCAGTTCAGTACTGAGGCGGGGGGGGGGGGGGGGGGGGGGGGGGTTAGGACGAGGGCCCATGATGGCAGGCAGAGAGGCAAGTAGGTGGATGAAGATGACGAACAATGGAGGACAGAAGAAAGACCGAGGAGATGGAAGTTGGACCCTGACAAGGCTGCATGAAAACCTCTCAAAGGGGTCAATGGGATATCACATAATTTAATGGAAGGGAATAGATGATGACTCCAGTTAATGAGGTTCCAGGCACAGAATCCCACCATTCAGCTCGGCGGGACAGGTACCACCGGAGCCACCCGCTACCACAGAGTCAAAACGGGGGAATTCGCCCAGTATGCATCATCAATTCATTTTCACTGTCGGAACTCCTCCGGCATACCCAAATACTTCTGTTGGATATTTGCACCTTTAATATGATACAGGTCTCCCAAGAGGCCCATGCTAACTGTCTGTAGGAATGTTTGCACAAGTGTCAGGCGAAGTGTTTCACAAAACATCCTCAAAAAGCTTCGGAAAAATGTCCACCTCTTTGTTCATTTTTCATAATTGCTGATTATTTTTAATTATAGGAGCTTTTTGTCTTAACTCCATGTGGTCAGTGGGAGCCCCTTGTTTGCTGTCCTGCCCAATATTTATCCCTTAGCCATCGCCACCAAAACACATGGCAGTATCTGGTTATTATCATGTTGCAGTTTGTGGAAACACACTGTTCAAATTGGCAGCCTCATTTTCGACAATAGCGGCTGCACTTCAAAAGTACTCTCTTGACAGTGAACTACTTTGGGATATCCTGAGAACGTGAAAATAGATGCATGTTGGTCAACATGGTAGTGCAGTGGTTAGCACTGCTGCCTCATGGCACTGAGGGCCCGGGTTCGATCTCAACCCGTTTGTTTGCAAATTCTCCCCGTGTCTGCGTGGGTCTCACACCCACAACCCAAAGATGTGCAGGCTAACTGAATTGGCCACACTAAATTGCCCCTTAGTTGAAAAAAAAGAATTGGGTACTTTAAATTTATTGCTAAAAACATAGACGTGTGGGACAGGATTCTCCCATTCGGTGGCAGAGTGCACGACGGCGTGAACGGGCCGCTGCAAGTACTGATTCTGGCCCCGATAGGGGGCCAGCACGGTGCTGGAGGGGTTCACGCCGCTCCAGCCTCCCATCCCGGCGCAAACTGTGCGCCACGGGATCCGCACATGCGCAGTGGCGCCAACACGCGCATGCGTGGTGGCCTCCCTCAATGCGCCGGCCACGACGCAACATGGCGCAGGCGTTCAGGGGCTGGCGCGGAAGAAAATAGGCCCAGGGAGCGAGAGGCCGGCCCGCCAATTGGTGGGCCCGAATCGCAGGCCAGGCCCCATCAGAGATCTCCCCCCCCCCCCCCCCCCCCCCCCCCCGGACCTTGCGCGCAGAGTTCCCGCCGGCTGCGACCAGGTGTGGACGGCGCCGGCCAGGACACTGCCTTTTTAGAGCGGCCGCTTGGCCCATCCGTGCCAGAGAATTGGCTGCCCGGCCGCGTATAGTGGCCCGCAACCAGTGCTGCGCCAAACGCACCGGCGCTAATGGCGCCAATTCTCTGCTCCTCGGAGAATTGCGTGCCAGCGCGGGGCAACGTGGCCCAGTTGCGGGGATTCTCCGACCCAGCCCTGGGCTGGGAGAATCCCGCCCATGCTTTTCTAATTGTACATTGAATGATCAGAAAATTATCCAATTCTAAATTACTAATGTGCTTCCCTTCTTGTCTACTCTCTTGGATTTCAGCATAAGAGCATAACATCATTCTGCAAAAATGTTTTACCAATATTTCCTGCTCCTATAATTCATTGGCCTTAATGTCAAAAATCCTCCCTCCCTCCCAGCTGAATGTTTTATTCTGAAACTCAACTTGCTTCTGGTCCTGATTGCCATCAGCAAAAGGAGCTTTTTTGTTCTCAGCCTATGTTAGAGTCATAACTAGGCCTTCAAGAAAGAAAAGGACAAGGTGCAAATCAAATTGATTTGGCTTTGAAGATACTGATCTGAAATCATATTAATTGAACCTCGCTGTGTGGTTGTATGTATTCTATTATGGCCTGTAAAACAGACAAGGTGTGACATGCTTTGATTCTACTGCGGAGTGAGTCATTATGAAGGAGATGAAAGATGCTGGCATTCTAATAAGTAATGTATATTTCATTTATAACGACACAGTCAGATACCAACACTAAGAAAGGGAAGCATATGGAGAAAAACCAGTGGCATAGATTTTAGCTACTTATGGGAAATAAAGTGGAAACGGGGTTAAGATAATGCAAGGTAATTGTGGCACATTCTCCACATGTTGCCACTACCATAACTCAGCAAAGAGGAGGAACAGGACCGTCATGTCAGACACATGTCTACTTTACATAGAATCTACAGTGCAGAAGGCTACAGTGCAGAAGGCTACAGTGCAGAAGGAGGCCATTCGGCGCATCGAGTCTGCACCGGCCCTTGGAAAGAGCACCCCACCCAAGCCCAAACCTCTACCCTATCCCCGTAACCCCACCTAACCTTTTTTGGACACGATGCAAAATTTATCAAGGCCAATCCAACTAACCTGCACATCTTTGGACTGTGGGAGGAAACCGGAGCACCCGGAGGAAACCCACGCACACACGGGGAAGATGTGCAGACTCTCACAGACAGTGACCCAAGCCAGAATCAAACCTGGGACCCTGGAGCTGTGAAGCATCACTGTTAACCACTGTGCTACTGTGCTGCCCCATTACATTGGAAAGATGAAGCAACCTGATGACATTGGCTGGATTTCTCCAGAGGAGCACTGTCGGCGGGATTTTCTGGTCCTGTGGGCAGTGTACCTTTGCCCGTGGGTTTCCCGGTGGTGGGCTGTGGCTTCAACGGAAATTCCCATTGACAATAGCGGGAGCAGAGAACCCCCCCACCAGCGAATGGCGTGCCACCTCAAAATATACGGCTGGGAGGAATCACACCCATTGTATTAACTTCCATATTTGGGAGGGCCACATGACCATCCCAAAACAGCAACCTTTGAAGTCTGGGGAGTGACATGAAGAGGCCAAGGTACATTAGAAACATTTACTTCTGTGTGGACCAGGAAGAGCGCTCTTCTTGGATCCTTTGGGCCCTCTTGCACACAGGTTGATCCCTGTCCATGCTTGCTGCTGATCGCTGCTCCCTGCCATCATGTTTATTTGGCTTTCCACTGATTCTGCGCTGGGAGCCTGACCTCCTGATTTTCTACATCATTCCCGCTGCCTTTGAGTGGGAGCCAACACGATGAACTGATAGTGGGGCCTTTGTTAAAATATCGCAAGCCTCAGGCTCCACCTTGGCCCTGCATATTCAATCGCCAGCCCAAAAAAACTGACCTCATAGTCAAAGAAAGACACGGATGCAGAGGTAATGCACACAGGCCAAACACTGTATGCTAGCATACATCATTGTGTATGTTTCTTCTTTTGTTTCAATCCATGCCACAAATAACCCAGGTCACCATCTGTACTGCAGATTTCAAAATAAGCATTTTCTTCAAAATTTTAATTTGCACTTTTATGGTGCAGAAATGAATGAGTGGACTGGTCTGGAAAAACACTTTTGCCAGGATTTTATAGCCCCTCCCCATGGCGTATTTTCCTGCGGCAGAGGCAGCTGCCATTGGCCACTGACTGGATCTTCCAGTCCCGCTAAAACCTGCTGGCAGGAAGGGCTGGAAAACCCACCCATTTGATGTTTTTCCGTGCTCATTCTACTTTTCCCAGGTTCAACTGCATCTCTGGTCACATACTTTTCCAGGCATATCTCATCATCTAGGATTTAAATTTTCCAGAGAACTGAATTGCATCATTGCATTTCTTCTATTTACTGCTGGCAGACATTTCAGCGTGGGCTGGTTGAAAATGACGCATTTAAAATATCCCCTCAGAAGTGAAATCAAAGATGGGCATTTTGTTTAACCTCAGGCAGTAGGCCGCGCTCATCATTATCGAGAAATTAAATTCAGACTAACCAGTTGTCTTGGGAGTGAAGTGAAAAAGTCCCCACAGCACAGCAAGTAGAAAAAGCTTTGATGGCTTTAAACAAATTGTTTGTTAACTCCTTTAATTTTCTGCACTGGGGTGCTTATTAAACAGCTGTGATATTAAATCTATTTACCCTTTAAACAAATATCAACCCACATAGATACTAGAATGCATAGTCCCAGTACTGACCATTACAAAGCAAGGGCGCATGGTGGCACATGGTTAGCACTGCTGCCTCACAGCACCAGGGACCCAGGTTCAATCTGGCCTTGAGTGACTGTGTGGAGTTTGCACTTTCTCCCCATATCTGCGTAGGTTTCCTCTGGGTGCTTGGGGACAAGGTGGGGGAGTGGGCCTAGATAGGGTGCTCTTTCATAAGTTCAGTGCAGAGTCGATGGGCCAAATGGCCTCCTTCTGCACTGTGGGGATTCTATGCACATTTGGGAAACGACAGGCAGCTGATGAGCGATTTCCAGATCCTTGGGGCTATGGTGAGACCTGCTGTGAGGGATATGGCAGGCTAGCCTACTCGGTGGGGCCGGTAAATCCCACCTTGCTCCAGAGTATGTGAGGGTCTATCCTGAAAGCACACAACTTGCAAAACCTATCCTATCATTTAGCAGGTACATTTTTCAAGTGTGAGGCTAGTTGAGGGATTGACAGCCCATTGTTTTTTTTCTACAAAAATAACAAGATGTTGCATTTATATAGCACCTTTAACATAGTAAAACATCCCAAGGTACTTTGCACGAGAATTAAAAACACAAAACTTTGACTTGGAACCATGTAAGGAGATATTAAGGCAGGTGACTAAAAGCTCAGTCAAACAGATAAGTGTTAAGAAATGTCATGAAAGGAGGAGAATGGAAAGATATAGGGAGTGAATTCAGAGTTCAGGCCAAAGACAACGGAAGGCACACAGCTGCCAATGGTGGAATGTAGGAAGTGGAGGAGGTGCCGGATGCCAAAATTGGAAGAGCAAGAGCACAAAGCTCTCAGGGGACATAGGTCACAGAGACAGGTTAAAATTCCGGTTTCAATGGTACCATGGCAGACACTGGTAAAGTTCTACTCTCAGAGTGAATGGGGGTTTAAATACATTAATTGTGCCCCATTGTTATAACCCAGTTTAATAATCTTCAGCATTTGGTTGATTCAACTGAACTGGCAAAAAGCAAAGACCTCTCTCATTCTATGGGGCGGAAACTAGTTCAAAGTTCAAAGGGCAGCACGGTAGCATGGTGGTTAGCATAAATGCTTCACAGCTCCAGGGTCCCAGGTTAGATTCCCGGTTGGGTCACTGTCTGTGCGGAGTCTGCACGTCCTCCCCGTGTGTGCGTGGGTTTCCTCCGGGTGCTCCGGTTTCCTCCCACAGTCCAAAGATGTACGGGTTAGGTGGATTGGCCATGCTAAATTGCCCGTAGTGTCCTAAAAAGTAAGGTTAAGGGGGGGATTGTTGGGTTACGGGTATAGGGTGGATACGTGGGTTTGAGTAGGGTGATCATGGCTCGGCACAACATCGAGGGCCGAAGGACCTGTTCTGTGCTGTACTGTTCTATGTTTCCCTGGCAATAGCATATTTGACGACGCTGTGTTTGCAGCTGCTGCACCCAGTTCCTGTACTGACCCTCCTTAATGTTATCAAAACTTTTCTTTAAAAGATTCCTTAAGTGAAATATAATTGCTGATGAAAACTCTTATGACCCAACACAAATGGCCGCTGGCTAAGTTAACATGGCCGCAATTAATTTATTTACTGGAGCTTTCATCTGGGCACCTATCTGTATTCAGTGAAACCTTATTACTGATTGCACCCAGTACATTGGTGCAATTGCAAGGGACAACTGGGCGACAACATCTGTATTGGGCAATGAGACGGAAAATTAATTGGAAAGTGATGTTTGTGGGACCAGGACTGAGAATGAGAATAACATGGGTAATTGTAGTGTGGTAATGTGTAAAGCACTTATATTTGGAAAGTGCCGTCATGGGTCAAATATTGTAATGTAGATAAAGTTTAGTCCAATAGGCTTGCTACCTTTTAAATTCGGCAGATTGGAAACAGAACTTTTGCTTCCAATTCTGATGCATTGCGGTTTCAGGGAACGTTTGCATCATTTAATGAAGTAATCTGATTTTTTAATGATTTGTTTCTTTTAAAAATAAAACTACCCAACTCATAATCCTTACAGACTTGCATTTGTGCGTGAAAGAATCATTGGTTACTTAAGTATTTCCATCCCTGTTAAGTTACTGCCTGCCACATGCCACACCCTGGCTAGAGGACAGTCTGATCCCAGACCACTATTGATTTACATGCTGGGTATGTGTTCAGAGCAATGCAAAGGCACCTCAGGGGTTCAATAACCTACAGAGTCTCCTTCCCTTCTTGCGGTGGTGGTAAAGGGGGGGGGGGGGGGGGGGGGGGGAAGAGGGGGAGCACAGACAAATTCACTGATCATCTACTTCCAACAGGAGCCTGTGATCGTTAACTCACGTGGGAAATCTTCCAAAGCTTCTTTCTCCACTAGTCCGTATCGCAACAAGTACCAGAAAATTCATAATTATAATAAATTGTTCCCTTGTGATCAATACAACAGCCTAAGCCATCTTACTGACAGATATGTGGATGTGCTGTTCCCTTATTGAATGCCACAAACTTTGTTTCAATCATTGGATTCCCTTAAAACAATGTGCTTCCAATGCCCATCACAAACCAGATGGTCCAGTAATATTTTCAAACAACATCCCCCTCCTCACTTAAGGGGCTCAGTCACAGGAGCTTTCCAATAAGCAGGAGGTTATCTGTTTCCTTGCAGAGTTAAATAGCTGAGGTTAGAACATAGAAACATACAGCACAGAAATACTTTTTTTGTATCTCATGTGTGCACATCATGAAGATTGAATAATTTTCTGATGTCAGTCTATGACCAAAGGAATATAAATCCCACCTGTTCTTATTCATCCTTCCAGGCAAAGATGACCATGGCCATTGCCTGCAGTGCTGCAAATAGGGCATGTTACCACAGACTATTTGGGCGGTATTCTCCCCCCCCTCGCCGGGTGGGAGAATCGCTGGGGCGGCCGGGCGAATCGCGCCACCCCGCCCCGACCCCCGCACGCAATTCTCCCACCCCCACCCCCGAACCCAGCGCCACGTGAATTGCGCCAGGCCGCTTGGAGAATCGTCGCAAACGGCGAGCGGCGATTCTCCGGCCTGGATGGGCCGAACGGCCGCTCCGACACGATAGGGTCGCGCCGGCGCTGTCCACCCCTGGTCGCTGCCGATGGGAACTCTGCGGGAACGCTCGGGGAGGTGGGCCTCCGAAGGGGTCTGGCCCGCGATCGGGGCCCACCGATCCGCGGGCCGGCCTCTTCCCCCGCCCCTCCGGGCCTACATTCCGCCGCTGCCGCACCCGGAACACCTACGCCATATTGCGTTGGGGCGGGCGCACGTAAGAAGTTCCCCGCGCATGCGCAGGATGGCGCGGCCCAACCGCACATGCGCAGGATTGAGCTGCCCCAACTGCGCATGCGCGGGTTGGTGCAGCACAAGGACGCTGGAGTGGCGTGAACCGCTCCAGGGCCGTGCTGGCCCACTGTGGGAGCCAGAATAGGTCGTGCCCGGGCCCTGTTCACGCCGTCGTGAAACGCGACGCCATTCACGACAATGCGGGCACTTGGTCCGCGGAGCAGAGAATCGCCCCCTTTGAGTTTTGGATGCGTTTCTGGCTTGGGATTTCCAGGACTCTGGTATGTGCTTGCTTTTGAAGGAAGCTACACTCTTATTTGGCTGCACTAGGTACAGCATTTCCGGGCGACCTTCTCCTGGGATTTAAAATTGAAATCAAAACGCCAAAGTGAAACCTTGAGAGTGTCCTTGGAGCACTTCCTCAAGAGAAGGTGCAGCAGGCTCAAGCTCTTCATAAAGGATTGGCTTTTGTGTTGGAGTGTCAAGGCATTCTGGCTTACATGACCATACCAACTCGGTTGTGGGTGTCTTAGTATGGTGTAGACACTTGGCATGCCAGCTTTGGTGAAGCACCTCAAGTATCTGGTATTTTAACATAGATAACATAGAACATACAGTGCAGAAGGAGGCCATTCAGCCCATGACCCTCTGAAAGAGCATCCTACCTAGGCCCATGACCCCACATAACCTGCGCATCTTTGAATGCTAAGGTCAATTTAGCATGGCCAATGCACCTAACCTGCACTTCTTTGGACAGTAAAGTCTGAAGTGCTCTCTGTACTATTCAGGCAAGATTTGCACTGTGTACTAGCATCATGCCAAGAAGCTTTTCTTGAGCTGCCTTCAGGAACTTCTGAAGATCAGATCCTCTGCCCGGAGGACTGCCACTACACGGCTTTTGAGGCAGACGGCCGCCTTTTCCACTTACTCCGGCTCCCCTTTGGCGTCACGAACGGGGTTTCGGTGTTCCAAAGAACAATGGACCGAATGGTGGACTAGTACGGGCTGCGGGCTACATTTCCGTACTTGGACAATGTCACCATCTGTGGCCATGATCAGCAGGATCACGACATCAACCTCCACAGATTTCTCCAAACTGCCCAAACCCTAAACCTCAAGGTACAACAAGGAGAAATGCGTTTTCCGCACAACCAGACTAGCCATCCTCGGCTACATCATGGAAAACGGGGTTCTAGTACCTGACCCTGACCGTATGTGCCCACTCCTGCAACTTCCCCTTCCCCACTGCCCCAAGGCCTTGAAGAGGTGCCTCAGGTTCTTTTCATATTCTGCCCAGTGGGTCCCCAACTATGCGGACAAAGCCCGCCCATTAATCAAGGCCACCATCTTCCCACTGGCAACTGAGGCCCGCCAGGCCTTCAGCTGCAGGCGGACATCACCAAAGCCGCGATGCGCGTGGTGGGACGAGTCCGTGCCCTTCCAGGTGGAGAGCGACGCATCAGAGGTCGCTCTCACTGCTACCCTCAATCAAGCAGGCAGACCGGTAGAGTTTTTTTCGCGCACCCTCACCACCTCCGAAATTCGGCACTCCTCAGTCGAGAAGGAGGTCCAAGCCATCGTGGAAGCCATACGGCACTGGAGGCACTACCTCGCTGGTAGGAGGTTTACCCTCGTCATCGACCAACGATTGGTAGCCTTCATGTTTGACAATACACAGCGGGGCAAAATTAAGAATGATAAGATCTTGAGGTGGAGGATCGAACTCTCCACCTATAATTATGATATAGTATATCGTCCTGGGAAGCTCAATGAGCCCCCAGATGCCCTGTCCTGCGGCACATGCGCCAGCGCGCAAGATGACTGACTACGGGCCATCCACGATGATCTTTGCCACCCGGAGGTCACCCGGCTTATCCACTATATCAAGGCCCGCAACCTGCCCTACTCCATCGAGGAGGTCAGAGCCACGGTTTACTTCTACTCTTGGCTCGAATTAATTAATGATCGCATGGTGGTCGCGGAAGATCAGCACGGTAGCACAGTGGATAGCATTGTGGCTTCACAGCGCCAGGGTCCCAGGTTCGATTCCCCACTGGGTCATTGTCTGTGCGGAGTCTGCACCTTCTTCCTGTGTCTGCATGGGTTTCCTCCGGGTGCTCCGGTTTCCTACCACAATCCAAAGACCTGCAGGTTAGGTGGTTTGGCCATGCTAAATTGCCCTTAGTATCCAAAAAGGTTGGGAGGGGTTATTGGGTTATGGGGATAGAGTGGAAATGAGGGCTTAAGTGGGTCTCACTTAGTGCACAGTCAATCGGCAAACAGACAAATCGTGAAGTATGCCCTTGGAGATCTTGTATTGTACTACGGTAGCACAGTAGTTAGAACAGTTGCTTCACAGCGTCAGGGTCCCAGGTTCCATTCCCGGCTTGGGTCACTGTCTCTGCGGAGTCTGCACATTCTCCCTGTGTCTGCGTGGGTTTCCTCCGGAATCTCCGGTTTCCTCCCACAATTCCCAAAAGATGTGCTGTTAGGTATTTGAACATTCTGAATTCTCCCTTTGTGTACCCGAACAGGCGCCGGAATGTGGCCATTTTCACAGTAACTTCATTGCAGTGTTAAAATAAGCCTACTTGTGACAATGAAGATTATTTTTTTTAAATTAAAAGATTGAGTAGCTTCCCATCCAACAGAATCTGAATTTGCACCAGGATCACCATCATGGAAGACATTGGAGAACACGGTGAAGAAAAAGGTGGAGCGTTGGGGCTAACTCATGGCCTTATTTAACTCCATTAGTAATTGAGTCAGAAGACACATCATGTTCCAGCACATGCGTGAGCGTGCTGTCATGGAACTGTCAAACCAATATGAGGAATTTCTCAGGGCAGCCAAATTTCTCCATTACCTTCCAATGGCCTTAATGGTTGACTGTGTCAAAGACCTTGGTCAGGTCAACAAACATGGTGTAGAGATTCATGTTCTGTTCTTGGCATTTCTCTTGCAGCTATATAAATGCAAGCACCATAATAGTGGTTCCTCTACCATTTCAGAAACCACAAGGCATTGACCATCACTCTCGTAGACCTCAGCTGGGATAGCATCAGCTCCTGGAGCTTTGCCACTAGACAGGAGTTTGATTGCATTATCATTTTTAACAGTGTATGTAGGAGATTCGTCAAGAGGGAATTTGTCAAGAGAGATTCATTAATGGCAACCTGGTGATTGCTTCTTGAATGATGGATGAACTAATTGAGTGTATGGTTAAAGGGCTCTGCCCATCCTTTTATGATCTGGGCTTTTTCCTAATAAGTATGACTTGTCGGCATCGAAGGTTGGTGCTGAACCAGAGCACCGATTTCAGAGCATCGTACAATCCCTTCCAATCTCTGTGATCTGCATATGACTGAAGTTCATTAAAGGATTATAAATAATCACAACTGTTAAAAATCCTAGGAAGCCCCACATGGAATCTCTGACTCAAACCCAGAGTCCGCCCACATGCCAACACCTACACACCCTTGATCAACTCTAGCCAAAATAAACTGCCCCAATCTTGCACGTCATCTCCTGAATCATAAAACCCAATTAAAAGGGGCTGGTTTAGCATAGGGCTAAATCACTGGCCTTGAAAGCAGACCAAGGCAGGCCAGCAGCACGGTTCATTTCTCGTACCAGCCTCCCCGAACAGGCGCTGGAATGTGGCGACTAGGGGCTTTTCACAGTAACTTAATTTGAAGCCTACTTGTGACAATAAGCAATTTTCATTTCATTTTCAAAATATTTTTAATGCAGCTTACAAATCGTTGATCTGTGTCTATGACTTTGTTTGTATTCATGTAGTACCTTCAGAAATATTGAAGGGAGGACCAGTAATTACTTAATTTGAAGGCGTCAATTAAATTGCAGCTCAAAAGCACAGTATTTCTTAAGAGGAACCTCATCACGATGTAATGATTTTGCTGCCACTAATTTTCAGAGATCATATGGATTAGATTGTTCTGGCATTAGACAGCCACAGGCCTAGTCACAATGATACCCGACACCGAGAGTGATTACTTTTTACATGGTTACAGAGTCTCATCATTTACATTGCCTGTAGAAACAGGTCAGGAGCATGGCTAGTGTTTTAGTTAGAACATAGAACATAGAACAGTACAGCACAGAACAGGCCCTTCGGCCCTCGATGTTGTGCCGAGCAATGATCACCCCACTTAAACCCACGTAACCCGTATACCCGTAACCCAACAATCCCCCCATTAACCTTACACTACGGGCAATTTAGCATGGCCAATCCACCTAACCCGCACATCTTTGGACTGTGGGAGGAAACCGGAGCACCCGGAGGAAACCCACGCACACACGGGGAGGACGTGCAGACTCCACACAGACAGTGACCCAGCCGGGAATCGAACCTGGGACCCTGGAGCTGTGAAGCATTGATGCTAACCACCATGCTACCGTGAGGCCCCAAATGGCCTTTGCCATTAAGGTGGCAATTAGCACCCTCCAAATTTCAGAGGAGATTGATGCATTTGGTGGACGGAAATTTGTTTCCAAAATGTCCAACAACACATTTTTTTCCACAGTTAAAAGGTAACAATTATACTGAAATTTGTAGCTACTTCAAAAGAGATCCACAATAAGGGGATGGAATCCTCAAGACAAACTTGCTTAAAATGACAGCAGTATCCTGTCCTACTTATAGGCCCCAGGCAGCTCTGACAAGGTGCAGCACCCAAAATTAGGAGAAGTCTAACCAAGTTATCATTAACTGATGATATTGTGACAATATATGTTGCATTTGAAGCTTACATTTCAGCAGTTTCATCTTTAGTGTTCAATCCAGGCTGCTCTCCACAAGTGCTCTCAAAACAACCTATTCATCTTATCCAAAAAGAATCAAGGAAGTTAATTAAGGAAAGGTTATTACATGGCCACTGTAGCGTTTGGTAGTGAGAGCAAGAAGAAAATTATTGATAGAAGATAAAGGAAAAGCTTTTGGCCTGCCGGAGGATCACAGACATCCTAACCTATCCTCTCTTTATTAGTTCCTGCCGCAAATCTCTAGAATATTCTATATTTACTGAAATATTGATTAATTGTTAGAACAGTGCTTGAATTGTTGTTAGAAACAGTACTTGTAGGAATACAGGAATGTACAGGGTTCGCAGCCCATTTGGCCCATGCCAAAAGCTAATATCCCCCCCATTATTCACTGCCTGGAATCCCAATCTCATTCTCCAACAATGTTTCTCCTACTGCCTCCATGGGCAGTCTGGTCTACACATTCACCACTGAGCGAAGCTAGTTAACGATAAACTCTCTGTGCACCTTCATTCTTCTATGGCCTACACTTCGGAATGCTGCTTCCCAGCTGGGATTTTCTGACCCCGCCAAATTCCCAGTCATTACGGCAACTTAATATATCTTAGCTTGAAGAATATCATCCAGAAAAGTTATCTGCTCTGAAGTAAAACTCCACAATCTCTACCCACCCCACCCCACTCCCTTACAGTTTGCATGTCTTAAGCTGGGTATCAGTTTGATTGCCCTGTTCTGCAGTATTCCGATATCTGGATATCCTTGCTGCCGTTAGGAATGCAGAAGTGCACACAATGTGGTCATGCCAGTGCCTTGCACAGATTCATTATCACTTCCAAAAGATTAGTGTGCTGCCCTTTTGCCCACACATAGCAAGGCCTGCATTGGCTTTCCTAATTGCAGTCTCAGAAATACTGGGCAATGATTGGATTGGATTTGTTTATTGTCACATGTACCGAGATACAGTGAAAGATCAACAGAATTGTTATTAATAAATCTCATCACTGCCCCATTAGGTGCAGTGACCTACAGTGGCGACTAACCATGAAACTTTGAGAGGTTAAAACAAGTCAAAGCACACCATCATTTCTAGAAAAGCAGTTTCCTAGTAATTAAATCTAAATCTTTTCCTGCAACATAGACCAATCCAATGCAATCCAATCCAGACTCCCAAATCTCTGTATCGAAACAGCACTCACATCATTGGAAAGCCTTTAAATGGTTAGGTGGAAAGTTTCATGGAATACTTTGTAACACAGTGATGAGTAACCTAGGCTATGAGTGGGCCACATGAGTGGCCGTCCTTCATCTAAGTGGGCTGCAAGATTAAAATCAGGCTTGTTCACTCGCCATAACCCCTTGAATATGATTAGATACATTTAAAACATGCTGAATATTTCGTACTGTGTTGTGATTGTACTGTGTCATTTATATATTAATAGAACTATCAACTTCAAGAGGTTAAAAACAAAGGAAATATTTACACTTTGGACACCGAGGGAGTGCGCAGCTCTCACAGTTGTGAGCAATCAGCACGCACCTTGCTTTAATTGCATATCACTTCAATTATACCGGTATTCTGTGTAGACAGAAATTAGCAGAATGGGGCAATCCTGCACCTGGCCAATGGCCGCACTCAGAACCCAGATCGGCCGCATGTGGTCCCCAGGCTGCAAGTTGCCCACCTTTGGTGTAAAAGGTTATATGGCTGTGGTACGTTCTACTGTTCTCTGATAACAGAAAAGCAACAAACAACCTGAAAAGCTGTACACTTTCCAGCATTACAGAATGTGATAACAAGTAAAATTAGGAGACTGATCCATTTCACATTTTCTACTTGGCAACCATGTTCATACAATAATTAGGAATTCAGTAAATGTAGAAGGCCAGAAAGTACAGACTCCATGGTCCATCTGGTTGCTCTCAAAAACTAAAAAGCGCCAATTTTAGACACCCAAGTAGAGAGCAGGTGGTCCAGTAGAGTGCCGAGAAAGAAGCCTGGTGCATTTAATTTTATAACGTTTTTCTTGTGGACCAGGAGTACCACCCCCCAAACAGGAGTTAATGGCCCTGGACTGCCCGTCACTCCACTGGCCCTATATTGACCCTTTGGAGCCAGTTAAAATCATGCTTAATACACTTCAATCATTCATTCCCTCATCCAACTCTGCCACACTAGAGACCTGCAATGCCTCACTGTGCAGTCCATTCTACACACGTGCAACCCTCTGCATAAAAGTAGTTAAATCTAACCTCTACTTTCCCACTTCTAAAGGTTTTGGCAATCTCAGGCCAAGGGCTACATGTTAACTTTCACCAATTATTAACTTCATCAGAATGACTGATTTGTGGAGTGTGGTACTTGCATGTTGTTAACTGAACACTAGGTGGCTCCCTTTTGGGAGTTAGCACATTGCATAACCTCCAAGGTTCCTTGTGCTGCTTTTGTTATTAATTTGATAGAATACTCTAGGGGGTCTGGAAATAAAAGCAGTTAGTTATAACCACGGTAATCTGAGTGCGTATCTGTCAAAAGAATTTATGGTTAAACACCTGTTAGTACAGTCAAATATTACGCCAGTACTCTAGAGTGAAAGTATCCCTCAGCCAACGAGCACTTAACATAAAGCGGATAGTTGAGCGATACAGTTTGTTAGAGTGCCAGCACACTGCACCCTTGAGGAGAGGAACATCTGAACCTTCCATCCCCTCAGCAAGAGTCCCTGATTTTAGTGGAGAAGATTAGGAGTGGAGGCAGATACTTTTGTAAAGGGAAAGCTTGAGTTGCTTATCATTACACCCACCACCACATCAACATCTCCTCCCCCCACCCCCCACATGCCCGGCAAATGCAGCTCCTTATGTAGTAACGTCAAAGTACTTTTGCCTGTATGGACCACAATTAATAAAACAGAGCCTTGATGGGGGGTAGGAGGTAGAATGTGCAAGTTTTAAATCTATGTCCCCATTAAATTGCCAAGTTGCTGACCCCAACAGGTCTTGGCATTCTGTCTTAGGATTGACCCACCAATGTGTCAACTGTACCATGAAATTCAAAGAGGGAACATTTGCAAACGAAAACATGTACAAGCACAAGTAGTATGGAGTTGCAAAGACAAGACAGTCAGGGATCAAGGGCACTTGTTAATTCCAGACACAGCAGCAAAGGCCGAGGAGCAGCCGACCTCTGTAACCAGAGGAGGTGAAAAATCAGTACCTGAAAGTAATTGATCACTGCCTTGGCGATCGTGTTAACCTTTATCAATCAAAAGGCTGTACTTAACAGAACCGCCTTGGGAGTCAATTCAGTAATATTTAAGAGGGCCTTGGCCCATGGAAACAGCCAGTTTACATCCTATAGAATTGTAACAACAACAACAACAACGATGTGTCCTTGCACAAGGTGTGACTTGACCTAGAGGCTGAGTAAGTCTGTAGAATCTAATGAATGAAAACCTGCACTTCTGGCCTTAATGGATGGATTCAGACAGTCTTGGCGATGGGCAGAATAAACAGCGAGCATTGTTTATGTTGCTGTATTGGAGGGGAAGATGGAGACTTTGGGGCTGTAATCTTGATGCTTCTTTGGCAGAGGACAAGAGGCAGGACCTGGTTCTGCTGGATCTCCATGCATGTTTAACCCCTTCCCCGCCATGGTGTTGACATCAGACAGCAAGTTGGAACTGGTGGGATTTCTGGAGAGTGATGACATAGATCTCTGTACAGAGCAATGTGATAAAGACAATGCCGCATTTATAATGGCATCTTTCACGACCTCCAGGTATTCCAGACACTTTAAAGCCAATGAGTTACTTTCTGAAGTGAAGTGACCATTGTGATATAGGGAAGGGGTTAAAAATACAGTTACTCCAAAATCAATTTTTAACTCTTTGAAAATCATTGTCTGGTACAATCCCACAACAAAGTACTGTTCCAAATATCTTAGGCTTCCATTGGTGCAGTTGCCAAGACAATGTCATAAATAGTGCCGGGACCTGTCCCATTCATGTAAATGACTCCATCCTCAGGACTTGGAATGTCAGACAGACTGGCCGACCAGAAGTCCCATGATTTTGGTGGAATTTCAGAGCCCACCTCCTCTTTATGTGGATCGAGGAAGCATTCATAGGTGCCACCTTGAGACTCTTAGCTTGTTTTTTGTTGCTTTAAAATAACCATTTATAAAGCCATTAATGCTGCAATGAGAAACTCAACAGTATGCCAGCTTCAGCAAAGATAAAAGTCGAGATAAAAGTGGTGCAGGTGCTTTTCTCTTCAAAACTGAAAATAGAACTATTTATCCATCTGTCAATTTAAAATGAATATAAACCAAAAACAAACTGCAATGTCCTCCACTAACTGACTGGGATCCAAGCAATGAGTTAAATGCTAGTCATGTGTGCAGAGTGTCCCAATGCAACACACAGCATGCACATGCGCGCACACTTATTTTTACTCTATGTCATATCTGTGGTTTCAGGCGGATCCTGAAGATGAGTGGGGCAAGTGCTGATTGCATAAGATGTTCAAACCACAGCACAATTCCACCAGTGCGAATTCAGCTCAGCCAATTTATCTGAACTAATTGACACACTTTGACTTGTACATCTATCTCCTGCTGCCTATAAATGATTCACAGAGTCCCTCCGAATTCAGAACCCCCCCCCCTCCCCGCCCCCCATGGTGGGGTACAGTTATGGCGATGGCAACATTCTGTTTACCGAAGTGGCCATTTGGGTGAATAGAAACAAAATTACTGTTGGTTATTTGAACTGCCATGGGCAAATAATAACCGGACATATATTTAGCTAGACAGAGATCGGAACAGTAATCCTGATTAGCACGAGAATGCTGAGGCTGATCATAATGCCCTCACTTTTACCCTGAAATCAGCACAGATAGGGGATGGAACCTGGCATTCTGTGAGTCAGTGTGAGTGTGGTCCAGGTCACATTATCCAGGGTGTCACTCCCCACAGTAAAAACAATGGAGAAATGTCTAATTTTCAAGGATCAGAATGAGCACCATGCATAAGCAGGGATAATCATTCAACAGATGGCAAGACAACAGAGAAATGCTACCAGCTCTTCCAACCTCAATTCCTGAACACAACGTCACAGGCCAGGCCCAACTTTTTCTTTTGTCCATTAAGTGGAGTGGGTCCATTGACTCAGTTGTGTGGTGGATTGTGGTAATAATACTTAGTGCCAAATGGAATTCACATCCATGACTTGCTATATGAAGTATTTTTTTAAAAACACATAAATCTAACACTAAAACGGCATTTGGGAGAGCAAGTGCCACCCTAGCTAACTCCAGTAGATGAGTTGAGAGAGGTCATTCTGAAATAAAACATGGGCGAGATCAGATGTGTGGAGATCTGTGAGATTCTCACTTATTTTAAAAAGGATATTTAAACCTTGGCAGGGGCGAGATTGATTCCAGAACACGAGGGGGGCAGAACTATATGGCCATTCATGGACTTTATCTTGAGGGGGGGGGGGGGGGGCTGATCTGATGCATGAAGATTATGGCGAGGTTTTCAGGATGTGGGTTTTGTCTTCTATGTCTGAAAATAAAAAATTAAAACACAGAAGGAGATTCTGGTTTGGAATGAGGCAAAGCATAGAGTAAATGTAAAGGAAGATTCAAGCAAATGGGGTGATAGAAACTGAAAGATTGGACCATCGACGATGGTAATGGAGCGAGAGACAGTGATGGGGTTTAGAATGCAAATACTCAGCGAGGTGGATTCAGCAATTTCTGTGCGAAAATAACCAATTGGTGTGGGAAGACGCCACAGACCAGTCTACGCCTCTGCTCCTGTTTCTTCTATTACTTAAACCAGGCTGCTGTGGAACACCTCTTCAGGGGCAGTATTTGTACAGCATCATGTTGCCTCCACTTGGGGGAAGTGTATGGGAAAGTGAGGAAAGGCAAGATGCCCAGCTAAACAGCGCAGTCACAGAATGCCACATCAACTTGTGAAACTGCAGAGCCCCTACCCCTGTCCCACTACACTACACGCTTAGGAAATGTTTTTCTCTTCCAATGCAAGTATACTGCAAGGAAACCGACTTCCTTTTAACGGAGACACAGAGATGCAAGTGAAGTTACACAATCTCTCTGCCCTTTGGGACTGAAATAAACAAAGTGCAATGGCAATCCACTAACTTACCCCCCCCCCCCCCCCCCCCGCGCGCCTTCTTCCTACAGCCGAGCAACGGCAATCTGACACAGCGCTCAATGTGGAAAGTTCGCATTTCGCAGTTAAAAAGAGAGCCTGTGGAAATAACTTGCCAGCCCCTTTTGCAGTTGGGGCTTTCAATCAAGCAGGGCTCTCCGCAGCGCTTGAACCCAGCAAACAAGACAGGCAGCAAAGAAAAGAGTATAAAAGAAAAACTCCAATTTTACCTTCCGCTTCATTTTAATGATCCTCGCGGTGTGTCAAGACTAACCCTCGGTGCGCGCAGGGTGCATTCAGCACTGTCTCGGAGGTATCACAAGCCGGTCATTGCTGCAAGTTGTGTGTGTGTAGCTGCTCCTTATAGCGCTCCCCTCTACTCTCTCCCTCTCTGCTCCTGTGAAACACACACGGCAGCAAAACTCTACTTTATTTGCATGATGTGCACAGAGCGGCCTCCCATTGGCTCGGAGGGGGAGCTCGAAGAGTTGCATCGGCAAAAGGTAGTGCTTCAAAGTGACCAGCAAAGGGAGCTTGAACAAGAACATTCTGAGTACAACACAAGCTCTCGACGGAAGGAATTCTCTGTCAGATTAGTCAGGTTTAAATAAGAATTATTTTTTTTTGGGGGGGGGGGGATAAGCCCACATAGATAATTCTGAAAATCTTTATTCCTGTGCCCTAGCAACCAACCGAACAGCCCCACTAAAATGCATTCATTTCGAAGCCTCATGCAACTGACATCAGATGGCCCCAAGAAACAATACGTTTTCTGTTTACAATCTCTTCCATTGACCTCCCCCGCTGACATTTCTTTTTGAGTGCAGTTTCTCCCTTGTTCGGTGTGAATTCAAAGCGGTGTGAGCCGTTAGATTCCACGGCACAGCCTCTTGACAACAGGCCCTGTTCACTGAAGGAACTGTCCCCCCCACAGACACACACACCTGGCTCCACAATTTCCATATGGTCAACACATTCATTAAAATTACTCTGATCAAGCTGACTATATAATTCTCCAACACACATGCACTCTCCTAATTGTATTTCAGCTCGAATTGCCCACTTATTCTTGGCTTCTCCACCGCCACAGCATTCACCTGAACTCCCTCTGCCTAATTTGCCACGTGGGGAATGGGACAGCCAGCCTTACCTGTCCTCTCCTGAGATCTACATGTATGGGCATGGGATGATTATGTAGATCAGGGGTGGGCAAACTTTTCCGTACAAGGGCCACATTCAGAAATTCACAATTTTAAAGGGCCGCATAGTATATTAATTAATAGTCCCGGTTGTAACCAATTAGCGTGCGGCATATACCTCAGCGCTTCCCCCGGCGGCATCCTGCCTTTAGCCCTCTTTTTGTCTACTTTTCAAAAATGGCGCTTCAGCCGGTTATGATTCTGGGCACCTCATATAGAACATAGAACATAGAACAGTACAGCAGAGAACAGGCCCTTCGGCCCTCGATGTTGTGCCGAGCAATGATCACCCTACTCAAGTCAACGTATCCACCCTATACCAGTAACCCAAGAACTAAATTGCTGCCTTTTCCATTTCCCTATTCAGGGTCCAATAATACAATTTCTGTCCTAGCTGAGATCAATACAGCAGAGATCGGGGGGGGGGGGGGGGGGGGGGCAGCAGGACCGCCCTGAAGATACTGCTGGCAGATGAAAACGTCACCCACCTATCAGCCACTGGCAGGACTACATTGCCTTTCATCTAGAGGATAGTGAACAAAATCACTTTTTCTTCTCTATTGGTTCCAATTTCTAAATGAGAGTACATACCTATGGTGGATTCTAGATTGAGTCTGCCAGCCTTGGAGGTTCAATCAAAGTGTGGAGCTTTATTTGGAAGATATTAACACTACAGGCTGTGATGTTAGACTGCCCATTTGCCCAAGTAAATGGCCAATGATGTCATCTCCGATGGCGTCACACAATCGTTCTCTTAAAGTGCCCCTGTTCAGCTACAAGGCTGCTCATGAGGAAACACTAAAATCTCTCTGAATACACATTTCCTCCCCCTTTAAATCAAAGATCCCTAACATGTACTGTATCACGGTGACATACGGTAGCACAATGGTTCGCCCTGCTGCCTCACAGCACCAGGGACCCGGGTTCAATTCCAGCCTCGGGTGGCTATCTGTGTGGAGTTTGCACATTCTCCCCGTGTCTGCTTGGGTTTCCTCCGGGTGCTCCAGAATTCTTCCACAGTCCAAAGATATGCAGTTTAGGTGGATTGGCCATGCTAAATTGTCCCTTAGTGTCCAAAAGGTAGGTGGGGATATTGGGTTACAGGGATAGGGTGAGGATAGATAGGGTGCTCTTTCAGAGTGGCGGCAAATTCGATGGGCTAAATGGCCTCTTTCTGCTCTGTACTGTCGTGATTTTTTGACACAATAAACAACACCTTATCTGAACTGGAATCAAGGTAGTGATCTGAGGTTGACTCGGTGTTTGATTTGCAATTGAAGTGCTGCTTTCCCCAATTGGTTCTGTTAGTGTCAGGATTTCGGGAAGGTCCAGGTGGACTCTTGGCACAGCTGGATTTGGAATCTGTCAATTCTGCCACTGGTGGATTGGTTCTTGTCGCCAAAGGTTGACCCGCATACCTTCTCCATATTACATCATCTCGGGTTTGTAAGGTGTAGGAGACCAGTCTTGACTGTGCCAAGATGGTGACAGGTATCCACTTTTCACTTGTGGTTTCACTTGCCAGAACGTCTTGACCCTGGTGAAAAACACAACATTTTGCCTTGTTCTCCCGTTGTATGACCTCATCCTGCTGTTTTTTCACTGTAATTCTTTTGTTTTGGGTGGTTTTAGCAAATTGAATGCTGTGCATAGTTGATGTTTAACTATTAGCAATGCCTGAGAAACTTGGGTTGTTGAGTGCGCAGTATTCATGTACGTGAGCAGGAATTCACTCAAACATTTACAAATGAACCTTGTTCTCTGGTTACCTTTAATGAATGTTTCATCATCTGTACAGAATGTTCTACCAGCCCATTTGTGGCAGGGTGATAAGGAGCGGACCTGATGTGTTGTGTGCAATTACATTCTCCTTCAAGTAGGCTATGAATTCATGAAATATGAACTGCGGCCCATTATCGCTCACCAGTTGTTCAGGGTAACCAAATCTGCTGAAGATTTCACCCAATCTATCAATTGCTTTCTCCAATGATGTTGATTTCATGACGGCAACTTCAAGCCATTTTGAGTGAGCATTGACCAGAATGAGAAACGTATGCCCTTCAAACAGCCCGGTGTAATCAACATATACCCATTGCCTGGCCTCTTCTGGCCATTCCCACGGGTGTAGTGGGGCTATTGGCAGCAGGTTCCAAACTTTTGCACAAGACAAACACATTTCTGCCTTCTCCTCAATTTTGGCATCTAGCCCTGGCCACCGAAAATAGCTTCCGGCTATCTTCTTCATTACTACAATACCACAGTGGCCTCCATGTAACTGATTAATACACGTTTTCTTAATAATGGTGGAATGATGACTATAATTCCCCAGAGGAGACAACCAGCCTATACAGAACTCAAGTCTTCAGGTGGAATATGGCTTTAACTCAGGGTTGCTCCTGATATCTTACTTAAAGCACCATGTCCATAACCTGTGACCGTACTGGATTACTTCTGGTATGCTTTTTCACCAGTCCTGTGGTTACAGGAGTGTTAGCCACTTGCTCGAAGTAGAAAATGTTTCCACACAAACTGCGTATGGATGAACTATTTGGTAAGAACAGTCGGGAGAGTCCATCTCCGTTCCCATGAAGGTTTGACTGATGATATTTGATTGTGTTGTGTATGCTGACAAGAGCACTACCCACGTCTGCATTTTGCTCACTGTCAGTGCTGGAATCCTGGTATGAGATCCAAAAATAATTGTTAGTGAATAATGGTCCGTCAATAAAGTGAATTTCCTCCTGTCGAACCATTTTATTCAAAAATGTTTCCACAGCTTCTTTTTCTATTTGCGCACAATTGCTTTCGGCTTTATTCAAGGTCCTCGAAGCGAATGCTATCAGCTTCTCTTCATCTGTGAGCATTGTGTGGAAAATCACCACCCCAAACTCATGAGATGATGCATCACCTGCCAGTTTCAGAGGTAAATTTGGATCAAAATGTGTCAGGATATCTGACTTGAGTGGTGCCTCTTTGGCTTGCATGAATCCTCTCATTTCCACTTTTTACTTTGACACAGCAGATTGTGCAAGGGTTTTAGAATAGTTGTCAGATTAGGGACAAACCTTCCGTAGTAATGACGTAACCCGAAGAAAGATCGAAGTTGGTTGACATTTTGAGGTGCAGGTGCCTCAGTAATGGCTTTGACTTTCGAAGATGACTTATACAGTACCTTGGTGTCGATGACATGACCCAGATATTCAATTGAAGGTTGGAAAAATTCATATTTGTCTTTTTGGACTTTCAATCCATAATCTTCTAATCTCTGGAGTGTGACATCCAGGTTGCTGAGATATTTTTCCTTATTCTTCCCAGTAATTAAAGTATAATCCAGGTAACACTGGGCTTCGTCCACTCCACTTAAGATTTCCTCCATAGCTCGTTGGAACAACGCTGATGTTGAAGTGATGCCAAAAGCTAATTTTTTGTTTCAAAACAACCATTTGTGTGTTACGATCATCAGGAACTGTTGTGAATTCTTATCTGCTTTCATTTGAAGGTATGCTTGACTGAGGTCAATTTTACTGAAATGTTGTCCACCAGTGAACCAGGACTAGAGTGCACTGCTCTGCACACAGTACAGGATTAATAGTGACTTTAAAATTGCCACAAATGCATAAAGATCCATCTTTTTCATCATGGGTACAATCACTCATGTTAATGGGTTCAGAGATTCCCATGGCATGTTTCTTGAAGATTTTGGGTAGGCCTGATTCGGAATCTGTCGTCATTAATGCTGGATAATTTCTTTTTACTATGTGAAAGGACAAATCTGTTGTCTGTCCATTTAATTGCCCCTCAATGGAACCGTTTCTCCAGTGTAGGTTTTTAACACTATCTTCAAGGGCAGAGCAATATGGCAGATTTTTTCTTGATACACCGTCTCTGGCACCAGTGAAACAGCTCCCCAGTGTCCACCTCCATCTTCGCCCATTCACTCTCCAATAATTGAGTGGCCCAATATTGGTTTGTTGCACCAGCAATAGCTAGTATATTTAATGAGAGTTCATTTTGGACTGTAAATCAAATTCCTTCTCACCTCCTTTTTGTACCACGTGGGCACTTTTTCCTTGATTCACCTTGCCATTTCTTTTATTTGGCTCTTGCTTCCTGAAATTTTTGCCTGATCCTTGTTTCTTTTGCCAACAAGCTTGCTCAATGTGGCCCTTTTTCCCTCAATTTTTTCACATGACATCTTTGCACCGAAATCTGCTACTGAGTGACTGGTTTTTGCACACATATGGCAAGTGTAAGACTGTGTTTGCATTCAAATTTCAGCCAACATCTTGTGAATTCTTGTGCTTGAACTCTAACTGCTGAGCTTCTTTGGCTGTTAATTCCATGGACAGAGCAACTTCCAAAGCTTTCTACAAGTCAGGTTGTTTTTGGTTAACAACCACTTTTAAATAGCTTTGCTCCCTAAACCACAGACTAATCTGTCTCTGATGGTATCATTTAACACATCCCCAATTCGCAGTGTTCAGCCAGTCTTTGATTCATCCTTTTCTTGGTTGCGCTTATGAAACCTAAAGCTTTCTGCGATGACTAAAAGTTTTGGAAATAGTGACCCTGCAAAATTTCCACTATTTCTTTGTATGTTTTTGTGGCTGGCTTTTTCGACTGTACCAGACTCCAAGGAGATTAAATGTTCCCCCTCTCATTATGCTCAGGAACATTCAGACTTTTATATCTGTTGCTACCTTGCTAACCTGAACAAAATAGTTGAATTATTCTGTCTAAGAGCTCCATCACTGTATTCTCATCAAACAATCCCAGGGTGCCAAGAAATGCCACCATTTTTCTCTAAGGAAGGAACTGATGAATGAGATACGCTCTGAAAGCTAGTGACTCCAAACAAACCTGTTGGACTTTACCTGGTGTTGTAAGACTTCTTACTGTGCCCACCCCAATGCCGGCATCTGCACTCCATAAAACAAGGCACAACACGAGCTCAGCTTGTTTTCCTTTGTGTTTTGCAACACCTCCACATCTAATGGCTACTCATATCCTCCAAATTCATTTCAGGTGGAGTACATGGCGGGCTCCTCTCCAAGGTTGTTTCCTTCTGATTTTGTGGTGAATTTTCAATCCCTCCGGCGACTTGAATCATTGTTTGGCTCCCCCCCGTTGCCAGCTTTCATCTAGCGATGATTTCAATTATTTCCTATTCTTTCGGGTGCCTGCAAACGCTGTTCATCTACCTCGTCGCCAGTTTTTATGTGGTGGATTCAAGATTGAGTCTGCAGGCCTTGGAGGTTCAACCAAAACGTGGAGCTTTATTTAGAAGATGTTAACACTACAGGCTGTGATGTTAGACTGCCTGTTTGCCCACGCTAATGGCTGGTGATGTGATGACATCAAGTGACCCAGTTCAGCTACATGGCTGCTTGTGAGGAAGCACTAAAACACCTTGGAACAATAACAATACAAACAAAAGAATTAGGAGCAGATGTCGGCCATTCAACCCCTCGAGCCTGCTCGGCCATTCAAGAAGAACATGGTTGATCCGATTGTGGCTTCAAATCCACATTTTGATTATCCCCAATAACTTTTGAACTTTGATTCCCTTTTTAGTCAAAAATCTATCCACCTCTGCCTTAAAAATCTGAATTGACCCTGCCTGGGAAAGAGAGTTTGAAAGACACATGGGTCTCAGAGAAAGAAATTCTCCTCATCTCCATCTTAAATATTAGACCCCTCATTTTTAAACTGTGTCCCCTAGTTCTAGTCTCTACCACGATGGGAAATATGCTATCAACATCCACGCTGTCAAGCCTACTCAGGATCTTATGTCTTTCAATAAGATCCCCTCTCAATTTTCTACAAACTAATTGATATAGTTCCAGCCTGTCCAACCTTTCCTTATAAGATAAGCACCCCATCAGGTATCAGTTGAGTGAACCTTCTCTGAAGCTATTCGAATGCATTCATGTCCTTAGAAATCAAAGCACAGCTCATACTCAGGTTGCTTGTTCCCATGTTGCTTGTTATTTCCTCAAAGAACTCTAATAAATTAATTCAAACATGCTTCCCCTTTCACAAATCCATGTTGACTCTCCCTGATTCCATTGAGACTTTCCAAGTGTCCCACTACAATCTCCTTAATAATTATAATGGCCCTTCCTGTTGATTCCCTTATTTCCTATTTCTTTTATTTGTTGTCATCATTTTGATCCATGGATATTTCATGGACATTTCCTTTAAGTCGAACAGAGGAAGTGAGGAACTCAAAAGTTGCAAAAGAGTATACCTATTGGAGATTTAGCTTTTGAACAGCAGAACTCAGACATTCTGGCATCCGCGAGATCGGAGGGATTCGGTTTGTTTGGTTGGCTGGTGGTCAATTAATTGGCCAAAGACTGTGAGCTGGATTCTCCGATGCTGCCGTCCACAGGATCCGTCTTATGACTAGAAAGTTGGCGGCGGCCGCGCCATACAGCATGGTGCCAGCCGCGTGTGGACACAGCCAACCAAAAGCTGCTCCCCTGTAACCCCCCCTTGCCCCCCTAGACCACTCCCCACCAGTCCTTCCAGCCTCCGCCAAAGACCTCCCTGCCAGCGGAACGGACCCCCAACCCCAGACTGTGGTGGCGCTGGATGCTGTCTGCAACCACCACATGAGGTCGCTGAATGGTGTGAACACAATTGAGCGATGCCATCGGAGACTCGGCTCATCGGGGGTGGAGCATCGGGGAAGTGCCTCAGACAACATCCTGACATCGGCCATACGGCATGCGGTGTACTCCCCGAGTACGCTGTTCTTCAGGAGGTGGAGCATCGCAAAAAATGTCACTTCACCCGATTCCAGTGTAAACATGGCCAATCGGCGAAAGCGATTTCGGCATCAGCGATCGGAGAATCCCATCCTGTATTCTGCCCAGCGACAGGCGGTGATTGGGTCCTACCCGTGTGGGATGGTTTTCAGATAACCCAGGGAGTGACAGTCTGGCCCTGGATGCTGAGAGAAGAAGGTGTGAGCTGCTGTCTCTCTCTCTCTCTCTCTCTCTCTCTCACTCTTTCTCCAGAAATGCTGCTTAACTGCTGTTTTTGAAAATGTTGAGAACTTTCTGAATCTAGAGTGGAAACCATTACAGCCTGAAAGCATAAAACCTTCAACTGAATGTCTAAACTGAAGAAAGGTGTACTGGAAGACATCCATCTGAAAATAAACTTTTATCCTTTTTATTTTTGATTTATTTTCCTTCACACCCCTCTTTCCCCTTTGTGTTTGTCTGTCTTGTGTGTGTGTGTAGAGGGTGGGATCAGTTAAAGAAGGAGGGATTAGGGACTAGATAATGGTTAACCAGTTGTATTTGCTGCCTATTTATACACTGTTATTAATCAAAATTAAGTGTGAATAAATTTACGAAACCTGGTGACAGTAGTTATTGCGCAGTCAAAGACCAAAGACTGCGGGTATTTTCTAAGAATTCATTGTTAATTTCAATTGTGTTGTGACTCTGGCTCAAGTGGGCCTGGAATTAACTGCGGACTAGCCCAGGGTGCCGTAGCATAATACATTCCAGCAAATTCCCTATGACAGATGGTAAGCTAATTGGCCTGTAGTTTTCTGCTTTCTGTCTCACTCCTTTCTTGAATAAAAAATTAACGTTTGCTATTTTCCAATCTGATAGACCTTCCCAGAATGTAGGGTATATTTTAAAATTAAAATTAACCCACCTACTATCTCAGCAACCATCTTTTAAGACTTCAGGATGAAATTCATCAGGACCTGGGGACTTGTCAGCTTTTAGTTCCAATAATTTTCTCAGTGACCCTTTTTCTGGTGATTGGAATTGATTTAAGTTCCTCCCTCCCTTTCACCCCTGATTATGTCTGGGATTTTGCATCCTTTACAGTAAAGATTGATGCAAAATATTTGTTCAATTCATCGACCATTTTCTTATTTTCTATTATTACTTCCCCATTCTCACTCTCTCGAGGACCAGCACTCACTTGACTTACTCTTTTCCTTTATAAACCTGTAGCAACTCTTACTCTTTGCATTTTAGGGCACTATCCAATGGCCACTCTGCACCCGGAAAACAGCTCGCCCAGTGGCGCCGCATGGCTGATAGAAGCTGGGAGATCCTGCTCCCGGGATCAACCCAGCTTGCAATGCCTCGCGAGATCTAATGCGATCTCGTGAGATGTTGCGATTTAAAATCTGCATATTAAAGGAGACAGCTAGTCTCACTTTCATCAGATTCCCGAGGTACCCGAGGTATTGGAATCTATCCCCTTTGTGTCGGAGACCTCGGGTGTGCGCCATTCAGCACTGGTCCCCAGAAACATGGAACAGCACTCGTGGGAATCTTTCAGGGGATCGGAGGCCTCTATGTGCATGCCCTTTGGGCAGGATGGTACCCTGGCACTGCTGGTATCACCCAGGCACTGCCAGCCTGGGGCAGTGCCACCTGAGTGTCAGCATGGCACTGCCAAGGTGCCCAGCTGGCAGGGGCACTGCCAGGGTGCCAATCTAGCACTTTGTGTGTGCTGGCGATGGGGCCAGGGTACCCTGCGTAGGATCCGGGAGGAGGGGGGGTGTCCTCTCCCTCCCTCCCTCCCATAGTGCTGTGGGGGTCAGGGGTCATGTGGGGAGCCTTGGAAATCCGGACACCATTTTAAAATGGGGCTGTGTGCAGCCTCGGCAGATGTTCCCGCTGAGGTTCCTTATTTAACGCGAGAGGCATTGTATAGCCATGTGTTTCTCGGTGCTATGAGCGCTGGAAAACATGTGGCTAAATTCACTCGCTATGGGGCTATGTTTCCATTTAGTTGAATCATGCCATATGTTTCCAGCTGGCCTTTGATCATTCTCCAATTTCTCTCTCCTTATGAATCTTTGCCATTTGGGGCAGCATGGTAGCACAAGTGGATAGCACTGTGGCTTCACAGCGCCAGGGTCCCAGGTTCGATTCCCTGCTGGGTCACTGTCTGTGCGGAGTCTGCACGTTCTCCCCGTGTCTGCGTGGGTTTCCTCTGGGTGCTCCGGTTTCCTCCCACAGTCCAAAGACGTGCAGGTTAGGTGGATTGGCCATGATAAATTGCCCTTAGTGACCAAAAAGGTTGGGAGGGGTTATTGGGTTATGGGGATAGGGTGGAAGTGAGGGCTTAAGTGGCTGGTGCAGACTCGATGGGCCGAAAGGCTTCCTTCTGCACTGGATGTTCTATGTTCTTTGCTGTTCTCTATATTCTGTCCAATTTTCTGACCTGCCATTTATCTTTGCGGAATTATTGCTTTTTCTTTCAACTTGGTACAACGTTAACCTGCCTAGTTAGCCACAGATGGTCAGTCCGTCCTTTCGTAGCTATCTTTCTCACCGGAATGTATCTTTCCTCTGGATTCTGAGGTATGCTTAAATGTCTGCTGTTGCATCTCTACTCATTGATCCCTTAATCTCATTTCCAGGTGCACTTTTGCCAGCTCTGTTTTCATGTCCTTTTAATTGGCCTTATTTAAATTTAAAACACTGACCTTCAATCCGCTCCCCTCTCCCTCAAACATATTGTGAAATTCAATCATATAATGATCACTAGGAGTGCCATCACTATGAGGCCATTAATTGATCCTGTCACATTACACATTGCCAGATCTAGTATTGCCTTCTCTGTGGTCTTGCTAAAAGGTGCCGCTCTAAGAAACACTCCTGAATACACTCTGTGAACTCATTATCCAGGCAGCCTTTGCCAATCGGATTATCCAATCTAATTGCAGGACTAAATCACCCATGATTATCACTATAACTTTCTCACAAGCCCCCATTACTTCTTCCTGTATCCCATCATACAGAGTGGCCTACACTCCCACTAGTGACCTCCTACCTTTATTATTTCTTATCTCTACCCCAAATTGATTCTACATCTTGACCTCCAAAACTAAGATACTCTTTCAATTGTATCAATGTCATCTTTATTTAAGTAAGAAGTCTTACAACACCAGGTTAAAGTCCAACAGGTTTGTTTCAAACACGAGCTTTCGGAGCACGGCTCCTTCTTCAGATTCACCTGAAGAAGGAGCCGTGCTCCGAAAGCTCGTGTTTGAAACAAACCTGTTGGACTTTAACCTGGTGTTGTAAGACTTCTTACTGTGCTCACCCCAGTCCAACGCCGGCATCTCCACATCATCTTTATTTAACAGAGCTATCACTCCATCCTTTCCTAGTTTCCTGTCGTTCCTCGGTGTCATGTAGTCGTAAATATTCAGATCCCAGTCTTTGTCATCCTGCAATGCCATCACAGCATACATATTTATTTCTATTTGTGCTGTTAATTCATCTGTTTTTGTTAGGAATGGTCCGGGCATTCAGACAGAGTCTTTAGTTCTTTTTTTTAACTATTTTTGTAACCTTTAGCCTTATCTGCTGCACTCTTCGGTTTGTTTGTACAATCTGCCCTTCCTGTGGGTATGGGAACACAGAAGCAGTGGCGGTTCTGATTATAAATTCCCTTATTCATATCTTGCTCACTTGCTTTGTCTATTTAATTATTTATCACATCTTGCCAAACTTGTTCCCTTGCCCCCACTATTTAATTTAAAGCCCTTGCTACTGCCTTAGATATACAACACAGCAGAACACTCATCCCAGCACGATACAAGTGAAGATTGTCCCAATGGTACCACTTCTACTTTCCTCAGTACTAGTGCCAGTGCCTCATGTGTCAAAACCCATTTCCCCCACACCGCTGTTTCTGCCACGCATTTAACTCTCTCATCTTCTTTACCCTAAATCAAATTGTTTGTGGCTCAGTTAGTAATCCAGACATGATCACTTTTGAGGTTCTGCTTTTAAATTTAGCCCCTCGCTGCTCGTACTCCCTCAGCAGAACCTCTTTCCTAGTTCTATCTCTGTGGTTGGTACCAACTTGGAACAAGACCAATGGTTTCTCTCGCTCTCACTGAAAGTTCCTCTTTAGCCCAGAGCAGATGTCCTGAACACTGGCACAGGCTGGCAACATAGTTGTTTAACCCTGGCTCTTGGCTACATAGAACTGTGTCTATCCCCTGACTATAATCAACTGCCACTAATTTCTATTAATTGTCCCTCACTGATTTCCGGTACTCTGGTGCAATGGTCAGTTTTCTTATCCACACTGCAGTCTTCACCCATACAGGCTGCAAGAACCTGAAATCTGTTGGGCAATTGCAAAGGTTGAGGCTCCTCCATTGCTACCTTCTGTGTTCCCACATTTGTCTCATTTACAGTCACACCTTTCTGTCCCTGACCAAATCAGAAGACCCTGCCCTAAGAGGTGTAACTTCCTCCTGGTACAAAGGATCTGGGTAGCATTGCAGTGCCTGCAGCTCGGCCTCCAGCGCAATGACTCCAAGTCCTGAGGAAACACAAGTGTTGGGGCAAGGTTAAAAAAAATGTCACATTGGGACTTGGAAATGTGCTGATTGAAAAGTAGCTGCTGAGGTTTATGAATAAATCTTTGATTTATTGGACTAACTAAACTTAACAGAAATAAATTAAGGGGCGCGATTCTCCGCACCCCACGCCGGGTGGGGGAATCGCGGGAGGGCCGGGAGAATCACGCCATGCCGCCCTGGCACCCCCCCGCGATTCTCCCACCCCCCCAAAATGGCGTGTCGTATTTTGCGACAGGCCACTCAGAGAATTGGCGCTCGTCGTTTCACACGGCGACCGGCGATTCTCCGGCCCGGATGGGCCGAGCGGCCTGCCGAACCCGACCGGTTCACACCGGCGCCAACCACACCTGGTCGCTGCCGGTGTGAACAGCGCGCGACCGGTGAATGTGGGGCCTGTGGGGGGTGGAGGGAAGATCGAGCACCACGGGCGTGCTCAGCAGATGTCTGGCCCACGATCGGTGCCCACCGATCGTCGGGCCGACGCTCTATAAGACGCACTCTTTTCCCTCTGCCGCACCGCCAGATCAAGCCGCCATGTCTTGTGGGGCAGCTGAGGGGAAGACGCCAACCGCGCATGCGCGGGTTGGCACTGGCCAACCTGCGCATGCGCGGCTGACGTCACTTCGGCGCCACCGGCCGCGTCATTCCCGGCGCGCCGCTTTGACGCAAGCGTCAAGGCCCAGCACGCGGAATTCACACGCCGCCGCTCCTAGCCCCCTGGGGGGGGGGGGAGAATAGGGGGCGAGGAGCGGCCTCCAACGCCGGAGTGAAACACTCCGGGTTTCACTCCGGCGTTGGCTGTTTGTCTCCCTTTGGGAGAATTTCGCCCAAGGTACTTCAACTCTGTGGTGCAATGTGGGAACTCCAGGATGCATCTCATGTTATGGATAACCAGGGGGGAAGGAAGTGTCATCAGCTCGAGGCATTCGAGCTGTGGATTTCAGATCTTCAGCAGGAGCTGGTGTGAGCACCATGCATCCTCTGGGCTGACAGCTACATCCTGCATGTGAATATCTCACAGTTGAAGGGTGTGCAGGCAGATAGGGAATGAGTGCCCACCAGACAGTCAAACAGGGCCATCCAACTAGTACAGGAGTTCCTTGAATGCATCTTCCTCTCCAGCTGGTATGAATACTTATGAGAGTCATAGAGTCATCGATGTTTACAGCAGGGAAACAGGCCCTTCGGCCCAGCTTGTCCATGCCGCCCAGTTTCTATTCCTAAGCTAGTCCCACTTGCCCACATTTGGCCCATATCCCTCTTTACCCACCCTGCCCATGTAACTGTCTAACTGTTTTTAAAATAAATAATTGCACCTGTCTCTACCACTGCCTCTGGCAGCTCGTTTCAGATGCTCACCACCCTCTGTGTGAAGAAATTTCCCCTCTGGTTTCTTTTGTATCTCTCCCCTCTCACCTGAAACCTATGCCCTCTAGTTCTAGACTCCTCTATCTACTGGAGTGTGGCGACTAAGGGATTTTTACAGTAACTTCATTGCAGTATTAATGTAAACCTACTTGTGACATTAATAAAGATTATTATTGTTAACTTGAACAAGCTGATGGTTTGCACTTCAATGAGGCCAGGATCAATACCTTGGCAGGATGCCATTGGGGAGAATTTAAACGTGATTGGCAGTAGGAGAAGCCAAACGGGAAATAGAAAGCAGAAAATTAGTAAGCGAGTATGGAAGGTTGCAGAAACAAAGGCTAGGTTAGAAAACAGACAGCAAAAGAATTGTTCAGTGCAAGGATTCCTTCACTGCAAGGTGTCCCGTGAATAAGGTAGATGGTCTGAGGACTCAAATAAGCACTTACGTATTATGATATCATTGCTATGACTGAAACACAGCTTAAAGAAGGGCAGGAAAGACAGTTCAAGGTACTTGGTGCTCTAGAGGTCTTTTGCCCCCCCCCTCCCCCCCCCCCCCTCGCTTTATTGACTGTTGGTTCCAGGTCCTGGAACAAGTTGGTGAATGGCTTCCATGTCTTGTGGAAGTCCTCTTCCGACCCTTGGATGGTGAAGTTGATTTTCTCCAGGTGAAGTAATTCCGAGAGTGGAAAGGGTGGGGGGAAGGGTAGAGCATAGAACAGCATAGAACAGTACAGCACAGAACAGGCCCTTCGGCCCTCAATGTTGTGCCGAACAATGATCACCCTACTCATCCACCCTATACTTGTAACCCAACAATCCCCCCCTTAACCTTACTTTTATTAGGACACTACGGGCAATTTAGCATGGCCAATCCACCTAACACGCACATCTTTGGACTGTGGGAGGAAACCGGAGCACCCGGAGGAAACCCACGCACACAGGGGGAGGACGTGCAGACTCCACACAGACAGTGACCCAGCCGGAAATTGAACCTGGGACCCTGGTAGAGACGGGGACGACGGGGAGGAGGGGATGGAAACACACTGGGCAGAGGGTGGGAGGCCGAGAACAAGTCCACAGAGTTAGGACCCTATAGCAGGGGCGAAGGGTCCCAGGTCAGAAAGGGGGCAAGTAAGACCGAATTAACCCTGATGGGGAGGGGCATCACCCTGCCCCCCGCCCGACAGGTGGGAACATGCAAATGGAACCAGCAAACGAACCGAGCCATTCTATGCTGAAGGGGGGGGGGAGGTACAGAAATGGAGGTGGGGTACACCATATGTAATGACTCCCTCTCCAACCTTTGTTATTCTTTTTGTTGGGACTGACACAAGTAAATCTCTGTAAATACGCAAGATAAAACAAGATGGAAATGAAACACCTAAGCAATTAACGGGGTGGAGAAGGGTGTTATTCGACATTAGGGGAAGGGAAGGGGAAGGGGCTAGTCCAACTGTGATACGTAAATGTATGGGGCTGTATTCTCTGCTCCCCGACGCCTAAATCGCGTTCGGCAACAGGGCGGAGAATTCGCTTTGGCGCCGAAATCGAGAGCAGCACGTTTTTTAAGTTCTCCGCCCCTCGAAAATTGGCATACTCATGGAGTACCTGCTCCAAGTAGCTACCAACTCAGGTCATTGCCTGAGGCCTGCCCCACAATGCTCCGTTGCTGACCAGCCAAATTCCCGACGGCATGGCCTAGGTGTGCTCACACTTTCCGGGATCCTTGCTTGGCGGCTGCGGACTCAGTCCGGGGCTGCTCCAGTCAGGAAAGGGCCAATCGGCGGGCTTCATTCGGGGTTGGGGGAAATGTGGTTGGGCCGTCTGGGGTGCGCGAGCTGCCGATGCGGGGCACTACTTTGCCGGTCCAGGTCTGCGGGCTGAGTCCTCCATGGAGCACAGCTCGGCCGCTGCAGGCCGCCGCTGTGTGCACGCGTGGCCTCTGATCTGGAAGAGCTGGGGGGGGGGGGCATATCTGCAGCTAGAGCTGCGAGCTCTACAACAGCTGCCTGCTAGCCCCCAGCAAACAGGGAATCTGTGGCCTTTTAATGCCAGTTTTCCTGGCGTAAAAGAGCACAGTTTTCACAACGGCGTGGGGAATAGTCCCAAAGGTCGTTTTGTAAACTTCGTTCAAAAAATCTCTAAAATCTCAATAAAAATATTTTTAGAAAAACATTCCAGGTTGGACGAATTTCAGACAGGAAAGAGAGTGGAATAAATAGGAGGGGAGGTCACAAAATTGGTTAAAGAAACCAACGAGGAAGAATGATGGGCAGGATTCTCTGATCCTGAGGCTAAATGTTAACCCTGTTGGAAACGCCGTCGCATCAACATGGCCTCAGGATCAGCAATTCTGGCCCCTACAGGGGGCCAGCACAGCACTGGAGTGACCCTCGCCGCTCCAGCTGCTGATCCCGTCAACAACTGGGCACCGTATGGTCTATGCATGCGCAGTGGCACCAGCGGCAACTCGCGCATGTGCAGTGGCACTGGGACCAATGCGCTCATGTGCAGTGGCTCCCTTCTCCGCGCCGGCCCCGACGCAACATGGCGCCGGCCCTGATCGCGGGCCAGGCCACAAGGGAGGCCCTCTCAGAGGTCGATCCCCGCTCCCCACCCCCACCCCACCCCCCCACACAGGCCGCCCCCTGACCCTTCCACACCGAGGTCCCGCCGGCTAAGAGCAGATTAGAATGGCACCGGCGGGTTTTTTGCTACAACTGCTCAGCCCACCCCGCCCTGCGGAGAATCACATCTCGGCGTCGGGGTGGCGTGGCGCGATTCGCGCTGGTCGCAGGGATTCTCCGACCCAGCCCTTGGCTGAGAGAATCCCGCCTGCTATGTCAGAGAAGCATTAAATGAAGCCATAATGGTAGAACTGAGAAAGTAAAACGGATCACACTGCTGGGAGAAGACTATGGCCATCAGCAGCTGAGAAGTGCAGAAACCAAAGGGTAATAATCAGAGGGGTATTTCAACTTTCCTTAAATTAACTGGGACGAATGCAGTGTAAAAGATACAGAGGTTGCAGAATTCTTAAAATACACCTGGAGAAAGCTTCTAGCCAACATGTAGGAAACTCAACAAGAGAAGGGGCAGTTGTTGGCTTACCTGTAAGAATAATTAAGGAAGGTGTAGTGAGTATTGGAGGGAGAGCATTTAACAATAGACCATAAGACGTAGGAGCAAAAGTAGGCCATTTGGCCCATTGGGTTTGCTACACCATTCAATGAGATCATAACTGATCTGAAATTATAATCCTGAACTCCATTTTCCTGCCTTATCCCCATGACCCTTTGATTCCTTTCCTGATTCAAAATCTGTCTATTTCAGCTGTGAATATATTTAAAAACACTGCGGTAGAGAATTCCCGAGATTTGCTACTCTCTGAGAGAAGTGATCATCGTACAATTAGATTTAGTGTCGTTCTTGAAGAGGATAGTATTGTCCAAGAGTAAATGTTTTAAATTGCAGAATGGTTAATTTTACTGAGTTGAGATGTGAGTTGGCAAAACTTGACGTGATAGCACTGGAAAGGGTGCAGAGGAGATTTACCAGGATGTTGCCTGGGCTGGAGAGTTTTGGTTATGAAAAGAGATTGGATAGACTTGGATTGTTTTCCTTGGAGCAGAGGAGTCTGAGGGGGGACATGGTTGAGATGTATAAAATTATGAGGGGCATAGATAGAGTAGACAAGAAGAAACCTTTCCTCTTGGGGAGGGATTAATGACCAGGGAGCATTGATTTAATGTATGACACAGGAAGTTTAGAGGGGATGTGAGGGGAAACTATTTTACCCAGAGAGTGGAAGGTGCTTGGAATTTGTGGCCTGAAAGGGTGGTGAAGGCAGAGACCTTATAACATTAAAGAAGTATTTAGATGTACACTTGCGATTACAGGCTTATAGGCTATGGACCAAGTGCTGGAAAATGGGATTAGAATGGTTAGGTGGTTGTTTTTGACTAGCACAAACACAATGGGCTGAAGGGCCTTTTCTGTGATGTATGACTCTATGGACTGGAAAAAGCTATTGAGGCTCTCAACAAATTTTTTATTAATAAATTTAGAGTACCCAATTCATTTTCTTCCAATTAAGGGGCAATTTAGTGTGGCCAATCCACCTAACCTGCACATCTTTGGGTTGTGGGGGCGAAACCCAAGCAACACGGGGAGAATGTGCAAACTCGACACAAAGTGACCCAGAGCCAGGATCGAACCTGGGACCTCGGCGCAGTGAGGCAGCAGGGCTAACCCACTGTGCCACCGTGCTGCCCTCGGCTCTCAACAAATGTGCTGCCACAAAGAAAATTGGATAGATGGACTAGATGTCACAAAGCTAGAACCACCACCGTCCCTCGCCCCCGAATGTTAAACAGCATGCAGAGTGCAATAAGGCAAAAAGACCCAACCTCAATGATGGGTATATTGTTGGAAAAAACTCTGAGAGACAACATAAATTGTCATTTAGAGAGGCACAAATTAATCAAGAATGGTCAGCATGGATTTGTTAACCAAACATCATGTCTGACAAACTTGACTGAATTTTCTGAAGACATTACAGGGAGGGTCAATAAGGGTCATTTGACGTTATGTATATGGATTCTAGCAAGGCTTTCACCAAGCTCCAACATGGAAGACTGGTCAGAAAATTAAAAGTTCAGGCGATACAAGACAAAATGACAAGTTGGACTCAAAATTGGTTCAGTAGCAGGGAGCTAAATGTTGTGGTTATTGGGCATTCATGTGACTGCATGGCTGTTTCGTGTGAGGTTCCATTGGGCTGTGTATTGGGTTCCTTGCTGTTCGTGATATACATTAATGAATTAAACTTCCAAAGATGTGCAGGTTAGGTGGATTGGCCATGATAAATTGCCCTTAGAGTCCAAAATTGCCCTTAGTGTTGGGTGGGGTTACTGGGTTATGGGGATAGGGTGGAGTTGTTGACCTTGGGTAGGATGCTCTTTCCAAGAGCCGGTGCAGACTCGATGGGCTGAATGGCCTCCTTCTGCACTCTAAATTCTATGATTCTATGATTCTATGAAACTTAAATGTAAGGAACATGAGCTGTGTAGTTGATAGTGAGGAAGAAAGCTGAAGTTTGCAGAGGGGTTTCAATCAACTGCTGGCTGGTTAACATTGTGGCAAATGGAATTCAGTCTCGAGAAGTGGGAATGAATGCATTTCAGGATGATAAAAATAAATGGTAGCATACCGAGACGTGTAGAGTGTTAAGTAATGGGTTAAGAGACATTGCAATTAGTTTTCTCATTTATGTTAAGTGTCCAATAATTGGCACTGATATGTAAAGGGGCTTCAGGTGGCCTTTGGGTCAGGTGATGTGTAGAGTTTTGTGCAGAGTCTGTTGGGAGAAATAAAGGTGTGTTGGTGAAAAAGGAACAAAACTTTTGTCTCTTCATGCCACAGCATCGAATACGTCTAACAATTGGTAGCAGAGGATGGTTGCTGTGCAAGTGTGAAGGGTTGAAAGATACAATTTTTCCAGATGAAGCCGAGGAGTGAGTGAAAAAAAAAAGGGGATATATGGCTGAACCCAAGATGAAGATGGCTGGATATGACTATCCTCCCTTATTTTCTGAAAGGGAATCGTACGACCAACGGAGAAGTGCCGTAGTTATGTGGACTAAGGTGACTGCTTTGGGAAAGAGAAAACAAGATATGGCATTGGCTCTTTCTTTACCATATGGCAGTAAAATCCGAAACAAAGTGCTTTCTGAGCTGGAATTGGAAGAGTTAGACTCAGAAGATTGTCTGGCGACTTTATTACATTATATGGATAAGATTTATAAGAAAGATGACTTGTTAAGTGCGTATGAAGCATGGTCGGATTTTGATAAGTTCCGTAAAATGGAGGATTTATCCATGGAAGACTATATAATGGAATTTGGCAGACTGTATAAAAGGCTGCAGAAACATAACCTGGAATTTCCACAGTCTGTGTTGGCCTTTAAATTACTTGACTGTGCTAGAGTGAGCAACATGGATAGACTCCTGGTTTTGACAGGAGTTTAGTTTACGGATAAGGATACCTTATTCGAACAGGTGACAAAAGCTTTACAAAAGTTTCTGGGGAAACATTCAATTCCGATGGCTCTGATGACCCAAATATGTCAGCCTGCAATAAGGCAGAATATGGAAGATACACTACTAACAGGATGGCGAATTCGTATGGCCACGAACAGGCCTCAAGACTATAAAAGGAGACTGAGACAAGGAAATTATGAAGACAGAAACCCAGTTAGAACCTACAATATATAAATAAATGACGTGTTTTTTTTAGGGATTCTGGCAGTGATTTGTTGAGATTGTTATCCGCTTTCAAATTATTTTTGAAGTATTTTAATGGCTGATGAGGCAAGAAACCAACTGTCATTTCAGGGCAACACGGTAGCATGGTGGTTAGCATAAATGCTTCACAGCTCCAGGGTCCCAGGTTCGATTCCCGGCTGGGTCACTGTCTGTGCGGAGTCTGCACGTCCTCCCCGTGTGTGCGTGGGTTTCCTCCGGGTGCTCCGGTTTCCCACATGTCCAAAGATGTGCGGGTTAGGTGGATTGGCCATGCGAAATTCCTTACGGACAATGGGGGATAACTTGCTAATGATGAGTTTAGGGATATGTGTGAAAACATGAATATCAAAGTTATGAACACGGCTGCAGAAAGCCCATTTAGTAATGGTGTCTGAGAAAGAAATCATGCTGTCATCGATGACATGCTTCGGAAAATTTTGGCAGATCGACCAAACTGCATGCTCAATTCAGCTTTAGCATGGGCGGTACATGCAAATAATTAATTGCAGATGGTTGGAGGCTATAGTCCTTATCAATTAGTATTTGGTAGAAATCCTACAATTCCGTCCATTTTGGATGACCAGCGTCCAGCATGGTAGGGGACTACAATTAGCTCTGGTTTTGCTGAACATTTAAATGCATTACATAGCAGTAGAGAAGCTTTTTTGGAAGCAGAAGTCTCTGAAAGAATTCGCAGAGCTTTAAGACATAATGTATGGCCATCAGATGCCGTTTTTCAGCAAGGAGACATGGTATACTACAAGAGAGACAATTGTTATGAATGGAAATGTCCAGGGAAGATCATAGGCATAGATCATAGTTTTATTTTTCATGGAAATCAAACTGTTAGGGTACATTCATCAAGGATAATGGGTACCATTTTCAAATTTAGACAAGGCAGACAGACATGACGAGGAACCAGAGTCATCTGGTACGCATGTGTTACAGAACTATGAGGACCAGTAAACTGATATAGACAGGGTTTCTGTCGAGGAACACGACACTTCTGATAAATTAGAACAGGCCATTTTTTCGAAAGGGCAACTGCCAAAAGTTGGTACAAAAGTGACATACTTGCCTGAAGGGTCTAGTCAATGAAAGGATGCAACTGTTATTAGTAGAGCAGGGAAGGCCATTGGAAAGTATAAACATTGGTTGAATGTACAGCATTCAGGGGAGAGAGTTAAAACAATGGATTGGGAAAACGAAGTTCAAAAATGGAGGGCACAGAAACGCAGTGCCAGTTCAGATAGTACATCGGATAGTGAACAGGTTCACAGGAAAAGGTTGAGAACTATTGAAAGGACATCCCACAACAGAAGGGAAAGATCAAGCAGTAGCAGTACAGAACGAGATACCAGGCGGGAGAGGGGACGTAGTTTATCAAGATCTCGGAACATGAGTAGGACTACGAATACTAATAGGAGTAGAAGCCCACATGCACGTGAGATTTTGGTGGCTTCAAATAAATTAGATGAAAATGTTATCAAAGATGCTAAACAGGGGGCAGCACGGTGGCACAGTGGTTAGCATTGCTGCCTACGGCGCTGAGGACCCGGGTTGGAATCCCGGCCCTGGGTCACTGTCCGTGTGGAGTTTGCACATTCTCCCCATGTCTGCGTGGGTTTCGCCCCCACAACCCAAAGATGTGCAGGTTAGGTGGATTGGCCATGCTAAATTGCCCCTTAATTGGAAAAAAATAATTGGGTACTCTAAATTTAAAAAAAAAGTTTTTAAAAAAAAGATGCTGAACAGCAAGAATTGCATAGTTGGAGTGAATTTGGGATATACACGGAAGTACCGGATAGGGGACAAAAAGCTCTATCCCACAGATGGATTTGCATGGAAAAGGTTCTTCCGGATGGAACTTATAAGGCAAAGGCCAGGCTTGTGGCAAGGGGATTTGAAGAAAACTTAGACGATCAGGATTTAAGAGTAGATTCACCTACACCAGGAAAGGTTATTTTAAAGATATTCTTGGCTCTATTAGCCACAAAAGCATGGGAATGCAAATCTATAGATATAAAAGCTGCCTTTTTGCTGGGGCATCAGCTCCAGAGAGACATTTTTCTCCGTCCTCCTAAAGAAGCAGCTAACACAGAAGGGGTACCCTGGAAGTTGAACAAATGTGTATATGGATTAAATTATGCATCTAGAGTGTGGTACTTTTCGGTAAGGTCAGTTTTGTTAAAGTTAGGCTGTTGCCAGTTGAAAGCAGATCCTGCAATGTTTTACTGGCACTATAAAGGAAATCTTTCTGGCATCTTTATGATGCATGTCGATGATTTTTTGTGGGGTGGGACTAGTGATTTTGAAGCTATTGTAATCTCTGGTTTGAGGAAAGAATTCAGGATTGGAAGTCAGGCTTCCGGTGCATTTAAATATATTGGACTGGAAATCGGACAGACTCAGTTTGGGGTAACTTTACGTCAGCAATCTTATTTGGAAAGCATAGGCCCAATAGCAATTAGTCGTGGCCGGGTTTCACAAAAAGACGCAATGGTTTCAAAGATAGAAAAAGAGCAACAGCGAAGTTTAATTGGGCAACTGAACTGGTTAGGTAGACAGACTAGACCGGACGCAAGTTTTGATGTCTTAGAGTTAAGTACAAAAATGAATGATCCCAAAGTGGAAGACATAATAAGCACAAATAAAGCGTTGGCCAAACTAAAAATGCAGGAGTGTGTTTTGAGGTTCCCGGTTTTAGGTGACCTTAGGCATTTGAAACTCATAGTTTATAGTGATGCGTCCTATGCAAATTTATGTGATGGAGTTTCAAGCGCAGGAGGTTTTATAATTTTCCTTTTGGGGAACAATGGTAAATGTTGCCCTCTTGTGTGGGAAACAAAGAAAATAAGGAGAGTGGTCAAAAGCACTTTGGCTGCTGAAACGTTAAGCTTAGTGGAAGCGGTGGATATGGCCTTTTATATAAGTCAGATATTGACAGAAATTTTGGGATTAGGGGATTTGGGTAATATACCTATTGACTGTCACATTGACAATAAATCCCTGTGGGAAAATGTGCACTCTACAAAAAGTGTCAATGAAAAGAGGTTACGGATAGACATCGCAAGTTTGAAGCAGATGTTGGACAGAGGGGAAATAACAAAAATTAAATGGGTCAACAGTAGCTATCAACTGTCAGAATGTTTTACGAAAAGAGGGGCTAGTTCACGGAAACTTTTAGATATTGTTAATGAAGAGCGCCTGTTTCTGTGATTTTTTTTCTCCTAAAGAAAACTGGGAAAAAAATGGGGGAAATCACGTGTGTGTTTTAGCTTCTAGAAATGTTGTTTTCACCTAATTGCTTTTTTTTCTCCAAGGAAGGGGAGACTGTTAAGTAATGGGTTAAGAGACATTGCAATTAGTTTTCTCATTTATGTTAAGTGTCCAATAATTGGCACTGATATGTAAAGGGGCTTCAGGTGGCCTTTGGGTCAGGTAATGTGTAGAGTTTTGTGCAGAGTCTGTTGGGAGAAATAAAGGTGTGTTGGTGAAAAAGGAACAGAACTTTTGTCTCTTCATACCACAGCATCGAATACGTCTAACATAGAGGAACCTTGAAGTGTATTCCTGCAGATCCCTGATAGCAGGATGGGTAGATAAGATGATAAAGAAGGTGTACGGAATACGTATGTGCCTGGAATGGAGAATTTTAGCTATGAAGAAAGATTAGAGAGGCTCCTTTGGTACAGAGGAGGCTAAGGGGAGATTTAATTATGAGGGGACTAGGTAGAGTGAATAGGAATAACCTATTTTTGTTAGCAGAGAGGTTAATAACCATGGGGTCATCACATTTAAATAAAGCACTTAGATGTACACTAAACTGGAAGATGGGGTCAGATTGGATAGTTCCTTTTTGGCCAGCACTGATGGAATGGGGTGAATAGTTTCCCTCTCTGCCATAATTGCTCTATGCTCCATTTTCCATTTAAAATGAACTCTGATTTTTCTTCATGCATTGAAGGGTTCATCAATTTGGGAGCTGAGGAGGCTGTCTTTGAGGCTTTAGACGCTCATTTGCAATTTGAATGAGACCTTTGGGTCCTTGTATTTTGTCTGTGACTTATAGTCACTCCTATTTTGACACCATCGAATCCTGTCACAATTTTTCCTAAGTATTAAACAGCTCACATTCTAAATGTTGTACAGGAAAGATTGTCAGGAAGTTAAATGACAATACTCAGAAACATGCATGTGTTAGTAAATTCCCATAGTGCTAAACTTATCTGAATGTACCAAAAAGAAAGGGAGGGGAGAGCCCCAGTGGAGAACAGCACTAATTTTTGTGATCGGAAAGCAGTGCATAAACCTCAGCAATTCTTTCACTTATTATCGACTTCACACATGAGCTTGCATGCCTTTATACACTTCTGTTCAATCGATGAATAATTAACTGCAGTGTCTTTTTTTGCATTATCTGGACAAAACATAACATGAATAGGTAATTCAGCCCCTCCAACCTGTTCTGTAACACAATTTTGCCTGATCTGTTTATGAATTTCATTTACCTGTGCTCGTTCTATATTCCCCGATACCCTTGCTTAACAATTGTCTATTAAACTCAGTATTGAAAATTTCAGTTAACCCGCATCCACAGACCTTTGATTGAATGACACTTGCACTAGCCTTTGTGTGAAGAAGTGCTTCCTGATTTCATTCCTAAACAAACTATCTCCAACTTTAAGATTATGTCCTCTTGTTCTAGATGCACTGGAGGAAATAACTTTTCCGTATCTTCTCTATCAAATCCATTAGCCATTTTAAAATCTTCAATCAGATCACTCCCCAGCCTTCTGAACTCAAGGGAATAAAACTGAAGTTTATACAACCTGCCCTTAATTCTTTAAGCCCTGGAATCAATCTGGTGAATCTGACACTGCACACACTCTAAGGCCCAGAGGTTCACAGTACTCCAGATAGGGTCAGTCCAAGTCTCTTTACAACTGAAACACAATTTCCCCACTTTTGAATTCCAAAGTCCTGGAGATAAAAGCCATAATCCAGTCACGGTTTAGATTATGTTTTGTACTTGTGAACTTCATACCTGTCATCGTACACCATTTTTTTTTTAGAACAGTATTTTGGGGCAGCACGGTAGCATGGTGGTTAGCATCAATGCTTCACAGCTCCAGGGTCCCAGGTTCGATTCCCGGCTGGGTCATTGTCTGTGCGGAGTCTGCACGTCCTCCCCGTGTGTGCGTGGGTTTCCTGCGGGTGCTCCGGTTTCCTCCCACAGTCCAAAGATGTGTGGGTTAGGTGGATTGGCCAGGCTAAATTGCCCTTAGTGTCCTAAAAAATAAGGTTAATGGGGGTTGTTGGGTTGCTGGTATAGGGTGGATACGTGGGCTTGAGTGGGGTGATCATTGCTCGGCACAACATCGAGGGCCGAAGGGCCTGTTCTGTGCTGTACTGTTCTAATTCTAATTCTAATTCTAATTCTAAGTACAGCACAGAACAGGCCCTTCGGCCCTCGATGTTGTGCCGAGCAATGATCACCCTACTCAAACCCACATATCCACCCTATACCCGTAACCCAACACCCCCCCCCCCCCTCCCATAACCTTTAGGACACTACGGGCAATTTAGCATGGCCAATCCACCTATCCCGCACATCTTTGGACTGTGGGAGGAAACCGGAGCACCCGGAGGAAACCCACGCAGACATGGGGAGGACGTGCAGACTCCGCACAGACAGTGACCCAGCCGGGAATCGAACCTGGGACCCTGGAACTGTGAAGCATTTATGCTAACCACCATGCTACTGTGCTGCCCCTTTCACGGGCAGTCCTTGCGTCATTTTCTTCTGTAGTTATTACGACTCTAACTTTATGCATCTTATTGCACGTTTTTTATTCGAGAGACGTGATAATCATCCGATGCCAACAAGTCAAGCAAAATGAAGACAATGACCCAGACTTACCTAGAGTTGCATTTGGGTGCGGTTTAACCACGGTGTTACCCCTGGCGCAGATCTGAGCTCATCGGTTAAATAGTGGGAAAGGCCAAATTCGATATTCGCGCCGGGCGGAAATCAGTTTGCTATCTAACTGGCCCTCTCTGGGTGACGAGTTCCGGATCACACCCAAATATGGGGAGCCTATCATTAGCCCAGTTTGCATTAATTTGGATCTCATTAGCGAGATTGAAGTCGAATATGACGGCCTCCCGGGATTTGAACGGCTCCCCAGCCGGAAGTCACGCAGGCGTCGTTTAGTATTCCTTTTTAAAAATGTGAAGCCGGCACCATGGCTGCTGAGGGTAACTGAGGAGGTGAGTAGCCGTTTTCATTTTCTGACATGCAGCTCTAGGGCACTCGAACTGATGACCCGGGGGGGGGGGGGGGGGGGGGTTTGCCCGCTCGCGTGGTTGTCTTAGTCAGAGGGTTGAATCGTTTCAGGTTGGGAAGCGACCCTGGTCCAGGGGGTTGAAGGGCTTTTCATCCCTGACGCATTCAAGCCATCTTTAAATATTGTGGAGACCCATAACAGGGGCATCTACGATTGCTGCCTGTCTGTCCTACCAATATCTTCCGGGATAGAGCCCTGTTCTTAGTTATAGGCTGGTGGTCATTTTAACTCCCTTTGACTTTGAGCTTCACAGTTGAAAGCTATTGTTGATTAGGAATTGGCCTGGTTAGTTGTGAGAGCACTTCCCAGCTGTCGGTTGTGTTGTGCTTGCTCCTGCTGGTGGCTGCAAATGCCTGGAGGCTGCTGTTGCTGTTTCCTTCCTTTTCTGCAGCCGGAAATAAGGCCATTTTGTTCTAAAACACCTGGGACCTGGAACATCGGGCTCAGGGGGACGTATGAGTCCAGAAGGCAATGTGGTTTGAAACAAGACGACGCTGCTGGACCTGATGTGAGATATTGATCGAAATGGGCCGCCTGATGACGCCGTTGAAGAAATGCTTTCACAAATTGCTGATGCTTTTGTTGCTGGTGTGGTGGATGCTGCATGTAACTGGCATGTCACACATGGTTAAACACGCTGGAAGTCAAGGATGTTCAACTGCACCTTGAGCGCCAGTGGAATATGTGGATGCCAGGATTTGGTTCTGGTGAGATTGGGTTGTGTGGGAGGTCCGCACAGCTGCGGCTCCTGGATGGAGAATGGCACTGATACGTGGAATGAATGACACATTCATGCACAGCTCATTTCTACGACAAAGGTCTGGATAACACATTCTCTGCCTTATCCTCCATTTCTGTTGAAGAACCTTCGAGCGGAGATCGAGTGTTTGTTTTTCTTTGTGAAAATTTGATGATATATCTTTGTGTTGGTACCAATACGGTGACATTTCCTTGTGATTTAATGGTTAGTGTGATCTGTGGAATGTTATTTAATTGATTTTCAAATCTTTGTTCCTGTTGACCGTTTAATAAACAAAATATTCTCAAGTGGCTTCTGGTGGGTACACATATCTCAGCCAATGATTATTGCATCGCATTTTAATCAAACTTTGAAGCTTGAACAGTGTGCCTGAACTCTAGAAGCATCAGCACCATAGAGGCAGCTGCTAAAAATCAAACACCCAAGAGCTGGGCTTCAGCACTGGGGATATACTCGCGATCAAAGGGTGAGGCTGTGGATCAGGGGAGGGCACTTGAGTACGGTCCCCTAATGTTCCCAGAATGGGTCTGGGGATTGGGGTCTGGGGTCTCGGGGCTCCTGCTGTGGCCGGGGGTGAATGTGCAGAGCCAGGTTCTCCAGCACAACTGGCTCACTGGATGGTATTTAAGGTGGACGCCCCAACTGATTGTCAGTCTATCTCTTTCTGCAATTCCTCACAGATACCAAAATGGATAGTGGTGGCGGTTCCTCGCAGTGCTGGTGGCAGCTCAGGTGGCCAGACGCCAGGGAAGGCAGCAGCGTCAACGCAGGCTGGAGGTGGTACCCCATGGGCAGGGGGCCGCTGCACACCCTGAAGACTCGGCCACCCATCAGGCTTAGGAGGAACCCAGAGGGGGACGGCAGCACCAGCCCAAGGTGTACAGGTGTCGTTGGCCTTTCGAGGAAATGATGGACAGCATGTGCTGCAGGACACTCCGGCGCAACAAGGAGACAGTGCGGCACATGTGGCATGTGGAGAAGGATACCTGCTCCCTGTGCCCGTGAAGGTCACCGCAGCCCTGAACGTTTATCTAACCCATTCATTCCAGGGCTCGAGTGGGGACTGTTGCGGCATTTCCCAAGCTACAGCCCACAAGTGCATCCGGGAGGTCACAGATGCTGTGTATGCCCAGGCATTAGCCATTATCAACTTTAAGCTGGACCAGGCCCACCAAGATGCCCGGGCAGCAGGATTCCCCACCATTGCCATGATGCCCTAGGTAATTGATGAAACATATGTTGCATTGTATGAACTGGGGCATTAGGCAGTGCCCTTCATTAACAGGAAGGGGTTCCACTCTCTGAATGTTCAACTAATATACGACCATCACATCAAGATCATGCACGTGTGTACATGCTTCCCAGGAGGGTGCATGACAGCTACATCCTGGGACACTCTGAGATCTCCAGCATTTTAGAGGACCACTACAAGATGACAGATTGGCTCTTGGGGGTTAAGGGGTACATGCTGAGGTCCTGGCTGATGATGCAGTGCAGAGGCCGGAGACCGAGGTGGAGACCTGAGGACCATATTGCCACCTGTGCTGTCACTGAGCGGTGCATTAGACTGCTAAAAATGCTATTCGTGCCAGGACCACTCTGGTGCCCTGCAGTACATCTCCCAGAGGGTCTTCTGCTTTGTCGTGGTTGGCTGTGTCCACCATAACCTGGCACAGCAGGGGGTCTTTGTGGTCTTTGATGCTGGAGGTGGAGGAGGAGGAGGGGGATGCGGCCTTGGCTGAGGAAGCGGAGGAGGAGCCAGACCAGGAGGGAATGGTGGACGAGCCTGGGAAGGAGCCACAGGAGGAGCTGGAGGATGGAGGACAGCCAGCGGCGAAGGTCCGGCTTGCCCAGAGGACCAGGGAGACCCTCCTGTTTACCCGCTTCTCATCGGAAGAGGCTTTGTTTGTCAGCTCACCCTCTCTTCTCCCATTTCCCGCCTTCCCCCATTCTCCTCCCCCTCATTCCCCTTATTCCTCATGTTCCCCCCATTCCCCTCCTTCCTCTTACCCCATTGCCCGACCCTCCCATCCCCACCCCCTCCCTCAATATCCTGTTCCACCCTCTGAGAGTCTGGTAACATCACTCCAGGGCGATGGGTTTGTGTTGGCACGGTCAGTGGGTCAATATACACTGCAGGAGAGTGATGATCACTCGCTGTGAGGTTAGCTCTGGTGCTCCTCAGTTTATGTCCAAGTCTGACTGCTGTCTTTCTGCTGACAGCAGGCTCACATTCATCCTTTGAACATCGGGGGCATTTGATCTTGGAACGCTGTGCCCAGGGAGTGGGGTTGGGGGGGGAGCAGAGGACAACAGGGAGTGGGGTGCAGGCAGACCCAGTGTGAAGTTTAATGTGACAGAGGCTTCACATGTATCAGGTGTAATATGTTTTAATCGTGATCATTGGATATTTCCATTCCCCCTAGATAGTGAACCCCCCAGTGCACACTCAGTGCTCGTCAATCTTCTTAACCTTACGTGGTTTACTGCCACGTCTACATGTGCCCCAGAATGCACATCAGAGGCTTTACCTGCCCTGTGGTCTTTGATGCCCACAGCAGATACCTCTGGACGGCCTGGAGCTGGAGGACCCTGGCCAACTTACCTGTGTCACAGGCTTCGCGATACCACCCTGTTCTGCCCGCTGCCCTTGAGGTGAGTCGGTGCCAGGTGGGGAAGATTCAGAAGAACTGGAGACCGCTGTTGTCGCGTTAGCGGCAGGCCCCAGCTTGGCCACCAGTGCCTCCTCCTCCCTGACAGTGTCCGTAGGGTCCTGGGGATCTCCGTGGGATGGAGGGGCAGATAGAGTGAGATCCAAAGGCCTTCGCGGCATCTGGCTCTGCAAATCCTGGCACCTACCTGTTGTCTGCACCATGGTGTCGATGCCCTCAGCGATGCTCTTCAGTGAGTGGGCCACACTCTGCAGATCCCCAGCAATGTCCACCTGCGTCTGGGACCTACCCCTCAGCCATGGTCATCACAGACTGAACCACACCTTGGGAACCACCACTCAACATGCTGACCTCATGCTCTCTGCTTTCCACTTCGGTCACCACCTCAATGGTGTTGGCCTCAGTGCCACGCATTGTTGGCATCATTCCCTGCGTCCGTAGCCTTTGGGATTCCTCCAATCGGCTATGCACTCGCTGGAATGTCATTGTTGTTGTTATCTACATAGACCATGATGACTAGGCCCTCCCCCTCCCACTGCAAGTTCCTCTCCAGCCTGGAACAAATGTCCCGAACCCTGGCACCACACAGGCAATCCAACTAACTCCACTCATGCTCTTTGTGGCAGAGAATGGTGTCAAACAGTGAATATTCTGACCCCTACTACTCTTAAATACCTTTTCACTCCCCCTACTTCAATGGCTTCCTGTATCACAGTGCTATGGTCCGTTTGCTCATCCACCCTGCAGCCCCCACTCTCATCTAAACAAGCTGAAAAAATGTCAAACCTGATGCCCCTCCTGCCCTCTCAGTCCCCTTACCTGCCCCCCTTTCAATCACATTGCCTTCTCCTTGGCCACTGAGCAAATCAAAAGATCCTGTCCTAAGTGGTGTGACTGCCTCCTGGTAGAAAGAGTCCAAGTAAATTTCCCCTCCCTGATACATTGCAGTCTTTGTAGCTCCGCCTCCGATTGATAAACCCTGAATTGAAGGCTGCTCGAACATCAAACACTTACTGTAGACATATTTGCCCTGGATCAAACTGACATCCAGCTCTCATATGCTGCAGCTATGACACATCACCTGTCCTGACATCCTTAATGGAGAATCATAGAATTCCTACAGTGCAGAAGGAGGCCATTCAGCCCATCGAGTCTGCACCAACCTTTCGAATGTGTACCGGTACTCTATCCATGTCTACCCCACTCTATCCTCATAACCTGCATATCCTTGTACACTAAGGAAGAGAATAAGTATTGCTCACTTACTGGACAATCATCAAATAACTAATTTTTTCTCCTGTAGCAGAATAAGACCACTTCCTGAAGGCTGAGAAAACTTAAAAACAAAAAGCCGAAGAGCGTCAGAGACCCGGGCTCGATGCCGACCTTGGGTTACTGTGCCGAGTCTGCATGTTCTCCCCATGTCTGCATGGGTTTCCTCCGGGTGCTCCAGTTTCTTCCCACAGTCCAAAGATGTGCAGAGTTAGGTGGATTGGTCATGGCAAATTGCCCCTAAGTGTCCAAAGGTTAGTTGGGGTTACTGGGTTAATAGGATAGGGTGGGGATTGGGCCTAGGTAGGGTGATCTTTCAGAGCGTCGGTGCAGACTTGATGGGCCGAATGGTCTCCATTTGCAATGTAGGAATTCTATGATTCTATTCTATCGATTCCCATCTATCAACTCAAATCTTTCACTTGGTGGAAAATTAGCCACTTCTGTGTGATTTGTAATGACGTTAGAACTTTCAGTAAGATTTGTTCTGCCTCTCATGAGTCTAAGAGACAAACACAACAGGAGACGGCTTTGTTGTATAAGTGATTAAAGGAAATTAATGACGTGGGTAGCAATTAACCCTGTAGTTTGAGGAAAAGTGAAAAATGCATATGAAAGAGATGATGCAGCATGTCCCATACTGTATGAAGGCTCAGAGAAACTTGCTACCACCTTACTTTACAGGCATTCTGGCTTATGACTGTGCACAGAATGAAGATTGCTTAAGTCTGCTGCACATGTCGGCCAAGATAACACTTGGCTAATAAGTAGTAGTCTGGCCCATTGCAGATGGCAGCAGGAATTTGAGGCATGCTTAAGCAACAGCATAGGAATGCGCACAAGGGCCTGATGGCTGACAGTTTTTTCTCCACGGTAGTAACTCTTCAAGCTTTATGCACTCAGTGTTTTGATTCTTGAGATTATTTATATTATCGACACAATCATTCCAGAGTTGCTAATTTTCATAATTTTGCATTTTCCCCTGTGAGAACATTGTGAAATAGTGGAAGGATTCATAGGTTGATTAACAATCTGATGGTGCAAATGCTCCCTCTATGGTTGTAGCCATCTGACAGGGTAGATCGTCCAAAACAGTGGGGACGTTTTATGGGCTCACACAACCTATACAATGAAGTGGGGTTCACCCGGAATCACCTTATGTGAATATCCCAACAAATCTTGAATCAGAGCACGGCTAAACGGAGCAGGATTGTACCTTCTGACCAAGATGCGGGAGCTAAGTCAAAGGTCGGCTCCCTCGGTGACGTGCCAAGGAAAGAAGGAAAGTTCAGGCACTCACCTGATAGTTGTAGTGGATTGATCATTTTGTTATCAAGGATAATAGTGTCATCATTATTAATATGTTACCATGTTGATACAGATTTTTTTTTAAAAATAATTTTTATTGAAATTTTTACAAAATACAATACAAAATATAAACATACATAAACTGGGGCAGCAGGGTAGCATGGTGGTTAGCATAAATGCTTCACAGCTCCAGGGTCCCAGGTTCGATTCCCGGCTGGGTCACTGTCTGTGTGGAGTCTGCACGTCCTCCCCGTGTGTGCGTGGGTTTCCTCCGGGTGCTCCGGTTTCCTCCCATAGTCCAAAGATGTGCGGGTTAGGTGGATTGGCCATGCTAAATTGCCCGTAGTGTCCTAAAAGTAAGGTTAAGGGGGGGGAGGGGGGGTTGTTGGGTTAGGGGTATAGCGTGGGTTTGAGTAGGGTGATCATGGCTCGGCACAACATTGAGGGCCGAAGGGCCTGTTCTGTGCTGTACTGTTCTATGTTCTATGTTCTATCTTAGCTCTATTAACATACAACCGCGGTAACACCCCATGAACAATACCCCCCAGCTTCAATAGCAACTTCAAACAAAAAGAAAAAACAACAACTAAGAAAAAGAAAAAAAAACAAACAAGATGGAGATAGCACCCTCCACAAACCCATGTGCACAGTTCTCCCTCCCCCCCAATCCTTAACCCCCCCCCCCCCCCGGGCTGCTGCTGTCGGCCTGTTTCCCTACTGTTCCGCCAGGAAATCCAGAAACGGCTGCCACCGCCTGAAAAACCCTTGTACTGATCCCCTCAGGGCAAATTTCACCCTCTCCAATTTAATGAACCCCTCCATATCCGAGATCCAGGCCTCCACGCTTGGGGGCCTCGCATCCTTCCATTGAAGCAAGATCCTCCGCCGGGCTACTAGGGACGCAAAGGCCAGGACCCCGGCCTCTATTGCCTCCTGCACTCCCGGCTCCACTGCCACCCCAAAAATTGCGAGTCCCCAGCCTGGCTCGACCCTGGATCCCACCACCCTCGACACCGTCTTTGCTCCTCAATCTCCTCACCCAGCTCCTCTTCCCATTTACCCTTCAGTTCCTCCACCGAGGCCTCGTCTACCTCCTGCATCACCCGGTATATGTCCGAGATCCTCCCTCCTCCGACCCACACCCCCGAGAGCACCCTATCCCGCACCCCTGTGGGGGCAGCAAGGGGAACCCCTCCACCTGCTGCCTGGCAAACGCCCTCACCTGGATGTACCTAAACATTCTCCCCGGGGGGAGCCCAAACTTCCCCTCTAACTCCCCCAAGCTCGCGAACCTCCCCTCCACAAACAGGTCCCTCAACCTCCTAACCCCTGCCCTGTGCCAGCCCCGGAATCCGCCATCAATGCTCCCTGGGACGAACCGATGGTTCCCCCGTATCGGGGTCTCCATCGAGCCCCCCATTTCTCCTCTGTGCCGTCTCCATTGCCCCCAAATTTTGAGGGTAGCTGCCACCACCAGGCTCGTGGTATACCTCGTTGGAGGGTGCGGCAACGGTGCCGTTGCCAGCGCCTCCAGGCTCGTGCCCACACATGACGCCGCCTCTATCCTCTTCCATGCTGCCCCTTCCTCGTCCATTACCCACTTACGCACCATCGCTGCGTTGGCCGCCCAGTAGTACCCACAGAGGTTGGGCAACGCCAGCCCCCCCCTATCCCTGCCTCATTTCAGGAACACTCTTCAAACCCTTGGAGTCCCATGCGCCCACACAAATCCCGTAATACTGCTGTTGACCCTCCTGAAAAAGGCCTTTGGGATAAAGATGGGGAGGCACTGGAACAAGAACAAAAGCCTCGGGAGCACCGTCATCTTGACGGACTGCACCCTACCCGCTAGTGACAGTGGTAACATATCCCACCCCTTAAACTCCTCCTCCATCTGCTCCACCAACCTTGTGAGGTTGAACTTGTGCAGGGCCCCCCAACTCCCAGCCACCTGGACCCCTAGGTACCTGAAGCTCTTCCCTGCCTGCTTCAGTGGGAACCTACCAATCCCCTCCTCTTGATCCCCCGGGTGCACCACAAACACCTCGCTCTTGCCCAGGTTCAACTTATACCCCGAGAAACCCCCGAATTCCCCAAGGATCCTCATCACCTCCGGCATCCCCCCCCACCGGGTCCGCCACATACAGCAGCAGGTCGTTCGCGTACAGTGACACTCGATTCTCCTCCCCCCAGCACCAGGCCCCTCCAGTTCCCTGACTCCCTCAATGCCATGGCCAGGGGCTCAATTGCCAATGCGAAGAGCAAGGGGGACAGGGGGGACCCCTGTCTCGTCCCCCGATGCAGCCAAAAGTACTCCGACCTCTTCCTATTCATGGCTACACTTGCCATCGGGGCCTCGTAGAGCAGCCTCACCCACCGAATAAACCCCACCCCAAACCCGAACCTCTCCAACACCTCCCACAAGTACTCCCACTCCACCCTATCGAAGGCCTTCTCCGCGTCTAACGCCACCACTATCTCCGCCTCCCCTTCCACCGCCGGCATCATAATGACATTGAGGAGTCTTCGCACATTTATGTTCAGCTGCCTTCCCTTCACAAACCCCGTCTGGCCCTCATGTATGACCCCCGGCACACAATCCTCTATTCTAGTGGCCAGGATCTTTGCCAGCAGCTTAGCGTCGGCATTCAGCAACGAAATCGGCCTATATGATCCACACTGCAGAGGGTCCTTGTCCCGCTTCAGGATCAAGGAAATCAGCGCCCTCGACATAGTTGGTGGCAAAGCCCCCCCCTCCCTTGCCTCGTTAAAGGTCCGGACCAACAGGGGGCCCAACAGGTCCAAATACTTTTTATAGAATTCCGCCGGAAACCCGTCCGGCCCCGGCGCCTTCCCAGACTGCATGCTCCCTATCCCTTTGACAACCTCCTCCAACTCGATCGGCGCCCCTAGTCCCTCCACCCGCTCCTCTTCCACCCTCGGGAAACGCAACCTGTCCAGGAAGCGCCCCATTCCACCCTCCTCCACCGGGGGCTCAGACCGGTACAGTTCCCCATAAAAGTCCCTGAAGACCCCATTGACCTCTACCCCCCTCCGCACCACCTTCCCGGCACTATCCCTCACTCCCCCAATCTCCCTGGCCGCGTCTCGCTTCCGGAGCTGGTGCGCCAGCATCCTGCTCGCCTTCTCCCCGTGTTCATACACCGCCCCCTGTGCTTTCCTCCACTGGGCTTCTGCCTTTCTGGTCAGCAGTAGGCCAAATCTGGCCTGAAGGCTACGCCTCTCCCCCAGCAATCCCTCCTCTGGGGCCTCCGCATATCTCCTATCCACCTGCACCATCTCCCCTATCAGTCTTTCCCTTTCCCTCTGCTCCCCCCTCTCCCTATGGGCTCGGATGGAGATCAATTCCCCCCTCATCACCGCCTTCAATGCCTCCCAGACCGTCCCCACCCGAACCTCCCCGTTGTCATTGGCCTCGAGGTATCTCTCAATACACCCCCGGACCCTCCCGGCCACCTCCTGCTCTGCCAGCAGCCCCACCTCCATGCGCCAGAGCGGACGTTGGTCCCTCTCTTCCCGCAGCCCGAGGTCCATCCAGTGCGGGGCATGGTCCGAAATGGCAATGGCGGAGTATTCCACATCCTCCACCCTCGACACCAGCCCCCTGCTCAGGACAAAAAAGTCAATCCTCGAGTAAGCCTTATGTACATGGGAGAAAAACGAGTATTCCCTGGCCCTTGGCCTCGCAAGCCTCCAAGGGTCCACCCCCCCCCATCTGGTCCATAAATCCCCTCAGCACCTTAGCCGCCGCCGACCTCCTACCCGTCCGGGACTTGGATCGATCCAATGGGGGATCCAGCACAGTGTTAAAGTCTCCCCCCCATGATCAGGCCCCCCACCTCCAGGTCCGGAATGCGGCCCTTGATACAGATCTAAATACCTGCAGCTCAATGCTTTCTGTAGTAAAAATAAAATAAAATAATATTCTAATCCCAGTCTTCCCTGACATTGCCCCCTTGGGCAAGAGGCCAGGCAACACTTGAAAAGAAAGAGAACACGAGTGAATGGGAGAATGTAGGTGCAAGGGATTGGAAAAGAAAGAATGATAAATAAACAACAGCATAAACAAGGAATGGAACTTCAGGAAGATTTTAAAAAAAAATTGTTCTTTGGATGTAGGCATCGCTGGCTGGTCCAGCATTTGATGCCCATCTCTAATTGCCCTTGAACTGAGCAGCTTGCTCGACCATTTCAGAGTGGGGCAGTTAAGAGTCAACCACATTGCTCTGTGGGTCTGGAGTCACACGTAGGCCAGACCGGGTAATGACAGCAGATTGTTTTTCCCCAGAAGGACATTAGTGAACCAGATGGATTTTAACGACAATGGGCAATGAGTTTCATGGTCTTTCAGCACAAGGTCAGTGGTGTGAGTGGTGGTGCTCAAGGTATGGCTCAGTTGTGATGGCCCTTGCTGAGGGCCTCAACATCATATCTCACTTGCTGAGGGAGGGGTCCCAGGCACAGGCAGGTGGACATTGCCGAGGCAGTACAGAGTGCTGTCCAGTCGCTGAGTGATGTGTCCTTGATGCAGATGGTCATTGCCGGGGCTCTGCGAAGTGTGGCCCAGTCATTGAGGATCATTGCTGAGGTCGTCAATACCATGGTGCAGACAACGGGGAGATGCCAGGATGCAGAGGCCTCTGGAACTCACTCCAGCTGCTCCTCTGTCCCATGGAGACCCCCATAGCCCTCCAGGCAATGTCTTGGAGGTGGACGTGCTGGAGACCAACCCAGGGCCTGCCACCCAAGGAGACGACAGCGGTCTCCAGTTCTTCCAAATTCCTCCCCTCCTGACACTGATGCATCTCAAGTGCTGCGGGCAGATCAGGGTGGCCTGGCAAAGCCAGTGGCACCGGTAAGTCAGCCGGGGCCCTTCAGCTCCAGGCCCTCCAGAAGAGATCCGCCAAGGGCATCAAAGGCCATAAGACATGGAAAGCAGCAGGCTGTTTCCACCTGTGCTGCCCTTCCCCCCACCCCACCCAAACACTAGGGCAGTAGCTCCGGTGCCCTTGAGCTGCATGTCCAAAAATGGAAATGGCTACTCACCTCCTCAGTTCCCCTTAACAGCCATTGCACCAGCTTCACGTTTTTAAAAAGGAGTACTAAATAATGCCCACGTGATTTCTCGCTGGGGTTAATTCCTGGGAGGCCGTCACATTCGACTTCAATCTCACTAATGAGATTGACATTAATGCAAATGAGGGTTAATAACATGTTTACCATATGAAGTTACTAAAGCCCCTAGTCGCCACATTCCGCCGCCTGTTCTGGGAGCCAGTATGGAAATTGAACCCGGGCTGCTGGCATTGTTCGGCATTGCAAGCCAGCTATTTAGCCCACTGTGCTAAACTAGCCCCTATTTGGGCATGGATCTGGAACTCGCCATCAGGAGTGGGCCATTTAGAGAACAAACTGATTTGTGCCCAGCGTGAATCTCGAGTTTTTTCCCGCCATTTAACTGCATCGGGCGTAGTGCAGTGATTAAATCATGTCCAACATTTCAGATCAATGACTATTCACCAGGACAAATAAAATGCGCTCATCTGTTCTGATATCAATTGGTATGGAGCAGGCTATCAAGTGACTCTTAGAACACCAGTTCCAATCTCAATCAAGCTGTTGTAGACATTGTACCGACCGTTCATAACAATAAGCTCTATCACATGGGCTGCAGCTGAATTGAAATCATCTGGACCACATCGAGCCCCCAAAGTCAGATTTCTTTGTGCGCCACTGCTGTAACATTTGGCAAAATCTCTCAAATTAATTACATTTGACTGGATGATATTAAAAAACCAGTAGGCGTGTGTTTCTGCTCTTGATTCATAACCTGAGTAATAATTTACTACGAACAGAAACACCTAATAAAAAAACACCAATTTTGGGCCCGATTCAGGGACCCTGTTGCACCAGATGTCAGAGCTGGGCCCAATGGGTTAATCATGAAAGAGCCCCAATACAGACTTTGCGCCGGGCGCTGGGCTGATCGCGAGTCATCCCCCGCATCTTGCCCTCGCTGGGCATGATCCAGACCTGAATACTTAAATTAACCTAATAGCTCATTTAAATACTCAGGCGCCAGACTCACCTGGCGCCCGGGACTCAGCGGCTGCACCTGGGAGACTTTGCCAGGGCGCCATTTAGTATTGGTCCATACAATAGTGGACCAGATGTAAGGGCACCTGGGGGGTGGGTCTCTCAGGCCATTGGAGACGTCTGGCTTGTTGGGGATGAGATAAGGGGGGTGGTATCCTGGCACTCCCATGGCACCTGTGTACTTTTGCACTGCCTGTATGGAACCCTGACAGTGTCACCCGGCCAACCTGGCCGTGCCACCCTAGCATTGCCAAGGTGCCCATGTGGCACTGCCAGGGTACGGGAAGGGGGAACCATGCCACTTCAAGGGGGCTGAGGGAGGGTTCCCAGGGGCCTTGCCAAGGTTAGGGTGGGTCACAAAAGCCGTGGGGGGGGGGGGGGGGTGCTTGAAAGAAGGGGTGAAAGATCAGGGCAATCAAAATGGCATTAAAGTGATTCACCTGAGGAAGGAGCTGCGCTCCGAAAGCTAGCGATTCGAAACAAACCTGTTGGACTTTAACCTGGTGTTGTAAGACTTCTTACTGTGCTCACCCCAGTCCAACGCTGGCATCTCCACATCATATACATACTATAACCAATATCAGCCTCACCTATACATACTATAACTGATATACAGGCCCAATATACACACTATAACTGATATGCAGCCTCAACTATACATACTATAACCGATATACAGACCCAACTAGACACACTATAACTGCCATGCAGCCCTAACTATACATATTATAACCGATATACAGCAACTATGCATACTATAACTGATATACAGCCCCAATATACAGTCCCATTCATACATATTGTAACCAATATACAGCCCCATTCATACATACTATAACCGATATAAAATAATAGAATCTTTATTATTGTCACAAGTAGGCTTGCATTAACACTGCAATGAAGTTACTGTGAAAATCTCCTCGTCGCCACACTCCGGCGCCTGTTCGGGTACACGGAGGGAGAATTCAGAATGTCCAATTTACCTCACAGCACGTCTTTCAGGACTTGTGGGAGGAAACCGGAGCACCCGGAGGAAACCCATACAGACACAGGGAGAACATTGGGGCAGCAGGGTAGCATGGTGGTTAGCATAAATGCTTCACAGCTCCAGGGTCCCAGGTTCGATTCCCGGCTGGGTCACTGTCTGTGTGGAGTCTGCACGTCCTCCCCCTGTGTGCGTGGGTTTCCTCCGGGTGCTCCGGTTTCCTCCCACAGTCCAAAGATGTGCGGGTTAGGTGGATTGGCCATGATAAATTGCCCGTAGTGTCCTAATAAAAGTAAGGTTAAGGGGGGGTTGTTGGGTTGCGGGTATAGGCTGGATACGTGGGTTTGAGTAGGGTGATCATGGCTCGGCACAACATTTGAGGGCCGAAGGGCCTGTTCTGTGCTGTACTGTTCTATGTTCTATGCAGACACTGCACAGACAGTGACCCAAGCCGGGAATTGAACCTGGGACCCTGGCACTCTGAAGCAACAATGCTAACCACTGTGCTACCGTGCCGCCTGGGGATATACAGCCCCAACTATAAATACTATGACCATTATACAGTCCCAAATATACATACTATAACCAATATTCAGCTCCAGAAATGCACAGGGCAGCGCGGTAGCCCAGTGGTTAGCATAGTTGCTTCACAGCTCCAGGTTCCCAGGTTCGATTTGCGGCTTGGGTCACTTTCTGTGCGGAGTCTGCACATTCTCCTCGTGTCTGCGTGGGTTTCCTCCTGGTCCTCCGGTTTCCTCCCACAGTCCAAAGATGTGCAGGTTAGGTGGATTGGCCATGCTAAATTACCCTTCGTGTCCAAAAAGGTTAGGTGGGGTTACTGGGTTACAGGGATAAAGGGGATAGGGTAGAGGTGTGGGGCTTAAGTGGGGTGCTCTTTCCAAGGGCCAGTGCAGACTTGATGGGCTGAATGGCCTCTTTCTGCACTGTAAATTCTATGATTCTATACTACAGTATAACCGATATACAACCCTAACAGAGATGGATTTACACTTTGTGGGGCCTCGCGCTCACCTTTGTTTCAAAGGCGCTCCCCGATGACATCATGCCCCTCCCAACCACAGCCACCCTCGGTCCACAGAACGCAAAGGCGCAAGTCACAAAAAATGCGCAAATTGATCACTGCTTTAGTGCTTTTTAACTTGTAAAAACACAACCGTATGAATCGTTGCTGAATTGAAACCCAGGCTTATCTCTTGTCAGAATGGCGGTAAAGATGATTAACATTGCAATGTGTGCGTTGAGGTGAGTAAACATGGAACTTGCTGATGAGCAACGTGATGGAAAAAGCAGCCGGTGTCATCACTGCAGCACAGGCCAATGCAGAATGGGCCAGTCCAGCACAGGAGCAAATACTCCAATCAACAAGAGGCATACACTGCCTATCAGTACATTTCACAGAGTCGCATTCACTTTCAAAAGTTAAGTTCCATACTTCCTCTCACAAAATCAAATACGTTTCGATTAGGGGCTGGTTTTTCTCAGTGGGCTAGACAGCTGGTTCGTGGTGCAGAACAAGGCCAGCAGTGCGGGTTCAATTCCCATACCAGCTGAGAATTCTGAATTCTCCCTCTGTATACCCGAACAGGCTCCGGAATGTGGCGACTAGGGGCTTTTCATAGTAATTCACAGTGTTAATGTAAGCCTACTTGTGACAATAAAGGATCTTTATCTTCATCTTATTGCTGCAAATTGACCTGAGTGGAGTATCCAGGCAGTCCAAGCCCAATCTCAGTGACTCTGTCAGCAGGATTCTGCTCTTTTTCCTGAAGAGACTTTCTGAAGGTCAGTCTGGAGAGTGATGGTGGTTATCATAGTGTTATCATAGAATTTACAGTGCAGAAGGAGGCCATTCGGCCCATTGAGTCTGCACCGGCTCTTGGAAAGAGCACCCTACCCAAGGTCAACACCTCCACCCTATCCCCATAATCCAGCAACCCCACGCAACACTAAGGGCAATTTTGGACACTAAGGGCAATTTAGCATGGCCAATCCACCTAACCTGCACATCTTTGGACTGTGGGAGGAAACTGGAACACCCGGAGGAAACCCACGCACACAGAGGATGTGCAGACTCCGCATAGACAGTGACCCAAGCAGGAATCGAACCTGGGACCCTGGAGCTGTGAAGCAATTGTGCTATCCACAATGCTACCGTGCTTCCCCTGTGAACAGATGGGTTTTTACAACAAACAATAGTAATTTCATGGTCACCATTACCATTCAATTCCAGATTTTAAAAAAAATTAATTGAATTTAAATTCCTCAGCTGCCATATTGGGATTTGAACCTACACCTAGGTTGGAACTATCAGTATGTGACCAGCAGCAGCCAATATATCAGACCAGCAATGGTCCATTTAAAAAAACAGAATTTAAACAAGAGAATATGGAAGACGGGCAGATTCTTAAGATTTTCTTGCTTTATTCCTTGTTGATATGACAATTAAATAGACTTTTTCTTCACAAAGACATTAATTACATTATCATAGGTAAAAAAGACGTACTTCCAATCATCAATATTGTTGCATTTGTCAAATGCTCCTGACTCAACAAGCTTCGCAAATAATAACTTTTCGATACAGAAAAATAATATTCATCAGAAGCATTTGTGTCAGGTATTGTTAACAAATATTTTCAGAATGGTTTCCACAATTTGAAAGGTTGTCTGCAAATCATCACATACAGGTCTGTACAAATCACCTGGTGACCTCAAAGCACAGAGCTCATCATTACCAATGAAATGAATGAATTGTTTCACTTCATCGTCAAAAACATTTGGGTTTATATCCCTCTTATATGCAACAATATTGATGATTGGAAGTACGTCTTTATTACCTATGATAATGTAATTCATATTTTTTTGAAGAAAAGGTCTCGGAAAAAATCTATTTATTTGCCATATCAACAAGGAATAAAGCAAGAAAATCTTAAGAATTTGGAATTGACTTAATTTCTTACTGCAGTGGCTTTTAGCATTTTCATCCAAACTCTGCTAAAAAACACGAAAAATAAATCAAGTTTTTTTTCAGAGATTCACTTCTATTCTGCAATTACATCATTATTGTGTCACAAGTAACATTGACAGTCTCAATGATGATCTTCTCTTTCCTTCTTAAAGTGATTTGAGTGTCTCTAGTTTTATTGAAAAATAACTTCCTACGTCTTGTAAGCTTTTCATCATCAGAGAACTTGTATTTTCTGTTAATGTTAGTGCCTCTGCTTCCACTGAGCTGCAGTCATTTCAAACTTCCATGACAAAATTGTTCCACAAAAGAGAAAAACAGCAATATTGTTCTTTTCAAACTTCCCTGCTAAGGTTTTTGCCTCAGTTTTAAAACATCTTTTTTTCAGCCATACTATAATCAATATGCAGCGCCATCCATACATACTGGGCGGGATTCTCTGTAGCCCAATGGCAAAATCGGGTTCGGCGATCAGGCGGAGAATGGATTTTCACATCAAAATCAGGGCCGGCGCCGGTTTGACACCGCTCTGCCATGCTCTGCACCATCTAGGGATCCACCTTGGCATAGCGTTAGGGACCGTAAGGCCAGAAAAGTAGACACCAGTTAAGTTGACACGGGTATAGGGCACAGTATATCATCAGGAGCTAGGGTACAAACCTGTATATATTTGTTCACATTAAACATCTGTGCACAATGTTACGACCTGCCTTGGTGCTCTGTCAGAAGGGTGTGAGGGGTGGGCTGGTCTGGGCCACCCGCAGAGGGAGCATGGAGGATGGGCTGACATTGAGGGTGGGCTTGGCCAGGGGCCATAGTTTAGCCAGCGCTCACCACTCCGGTGTCCCCCCCAACTGTCCCCACCTCCACCACCCTAGGGAATCGATGGGACCATGTGATGGAACGACCAGCTCGCATGCAAGGATCACCCAGGTGGACAGTGGAAAGTGCTATCGTGGGCAGGAGTCAGACATTGTCCAACGATGCGGAGCACCAGATCTCATTGCAGAGCAGGTTGTCACCGTACTTTATCCCATGGTGCAGATCCGCTGTTACTGCCAACCCAGGGCCCGCATGTCATCTGCAGGTACTCGTAACCCTAACCCTAACCTTAACCCTAACCCTAATCCATATACATTCAGCTCCATATATATTGTGTCTTATATGTAGCCTCATAGAGACCATAACTCATATACAGTCAGGTCCTCACATGCTGTGTACTAAACTATATACAGATATCTTTGTATGCACTGGACCTGATTTTAATTCTGCTCAAGTAGCTGCTTTTGAATGGGTTAACTGTGACCAGCCAGCTCTGCACATGATGTAAGCTATACACAGCCACCTCAGTTACATACATGTAATTAACACAAGAATGTAAATTTTACAAATATGTACTTGAGTTGATCAAAAAAAGTGCATTGTAAAACCCTCATTCCAGGAATTGGTGCCTCTTTCAAAACAGATTCACCACCTAATCGCATAAACAGTGTTTCTGTTTGGCGTGTCCTAAATCTGTCTGCTTCTATTACTGTTATTTTCCAGCCTGAAAGTTATCTTTTTGATCTTTTCATTGCTATTCCACAGCACCTCTTCCTGTTTCTAATGAATGGCATTTCCTTGTCTAGTGTCACACAGTTTACTTGCAGCACTTAAACCACAGCTTACTTTCACTCTTGTCTATTTTAATAATGCTGCGGACAATCTGCTCCTCTCAGACTCCCCCGAGAGTTGTCTCTTCACTGACCTCAGCCCCTGATCTTTGACAATTGCCACCATATTTTACAAAGGGAAAACAGAGCATTCCATTGATTCCGCGAAGAGTGAGCCAGATTGCTGTGATCAACATTTGCAAACACTGTAAAGGATTCCAGGGCTCTGCTCTTTGTTGCTGTTGCCCACATTCAGTTCAGTAAAAATTCACAGGAATATCTGCAGGGCCTTTGCACCACTGGGAAGATTTTCCTGGGTCTGTGCTCCAGGTGCACTGTATCGCTGGGCTGCAGCAAGTACCAAGAATCCTGCCGGTTCAGATTTCCTGACGCTAAAGGAATCTGCCCCATCTCCCATCCAAACCTGAACGAAAATAAGAAAGTTCCTCGACAACCCAATGCTATGACTCACCCAATTTCTGATATTTGCTTAATGATCCTGAGACCCAGAATAATCTCTGGCAATGAGGAGAAGAAGAGAGAAAATGGGAACGAAGCAGATGCATGGTGTTATATTACCTGACATAATACATATATTACTCTTTGAACCAGCCAAGTTGATGAAATTGTAAGGATGAACTAATTTATTGAGTAATATAAATAATATTTGTGAGTCCTTTGTACTCAATACTCAACTAGTAAAATAAATAAAATACAGTAAAGATAACTAACTAATTATATAATGTAATAATGAAATAAATTATAACCTCTCTCTCCAGCTATTCTGTCTCGTCTGTTCACTCTCCTGAAGCACATTCTCTCAGAAAGAGCGGGAAAGTCTTTCTTATACCATCTTATAGTGAGACATCCAGTGTTGAATTGACTATACTAGTTTTACATACATTGCTCATGTATATTGATATACAGAGATCACTACAGATGGCAACGGACATATTCACAATTGTTTAATGCTTGTGCTCGATTTCATATCAGGAAAGGAAGGGCTTTTTAAAGTTTAATTTTTCATGACTGTTTTTATGTAGCCTATGAGAATGGTTTTATTTGTACAATACATACAAACTCCTGTTTCTGATACTCTATTTACCAAGATAATACACTTATAATAATCTTTATTATTGTCACAAGTAGGCTAACATTAACACTGCAATTAAGTTACTGTGAAAATCCCCTAGTGGCCACACTCCGGCGCCTGTTCGGGTACACTGATGGAGGATTCAGAATAATTCACCTAACAGCACTTCTTTCGGGGCTTATGGGAGGAAACCGGAGCATCTGGAGGAAACCTACGCAGGCACGGAGAAAATGTGCAGACTCCACACAGACAGTGACCCAAGTGGGAACTGAACCCGGGACCCTGGCGCTGTGAAGTAACAGTGCTAACCACTATGCTACTGTGCCCCCCTTCAAAAAAAAACTCTTTGGGGCCCCTGCGGATGCTAAATAAATGAATGTTCTTCCATCCTTACCTAATCTAGCTCATAGAATCTGAGATCATGTTCTGGGATCTCTGCTCTTTGTGGTTTTTATAAATGACTTGGATGAGGAAGTGGAAGGGTGGGTTAGTAAGTTTGCCGATGACATGAAGGTTGGTGGAGTTGTAGATAATGTCGGGGACTGTTGCAGGTTACAACAGGACATTGACAGGATGCAGAGCTGGGCTGAGACGTGACAGATGGAGTTCAACCTAGATAAATGTGATGTGATTAATTTTGGAAGTTCGAATTTGAATGCTGAATACAGAGTTAAAAGCAGGATTCTTGGAAGTGTGGAGGAACAGAGGGATCTTGAGGTCCACGTACATAGATCCCTCAAAGTTGTCACCCAGGTTTATAGGGTTGTTAAGAAGGCATATGGTGTGTTGGCTTTCATTAACAGGGGAATTGAGTTTAAGAGCCGCGAGATTTTGCTGCAGCTTTATAAAATTGGTTCGTCCACACTTGGAATATTGTGTCCAGTTCTGGTCGCCTCATTATTGGCCGGATGTGGATGCTTTGGAGAAGGTGAAGAGGAGATTTACCAGGATGCTGCCTGGACTGGAGGGCATGTCTTACGAAGAAAGGTTGAGGAGGGCAGCACGGTGGTGCAGTGGGTAGCACTGCAACCTCACAGCACCGAGGTCCCAGGTTCGATCCCGGCTCTGGGTCACTGTCCGTGTGGAGTTTGCACATTCTCCCCGTGTTTGTGTGGGTTTCGCCCCCACAACTTAATGATGTGCAGTCTAGGTGGATTGGCCATGCTAAATTGCCTCATAATTGGAAAAATGAATTGGGCATTCTAAATTCATTGAAAAAAGAAAGGTTGAGGGTGCTAGGGCTTTTCTCACTGGAGCGAAGAAGGAAGAGCTAGAACTTTGAAAAAGGTTTGCCATTAGTGCAACTCCTCTACTCTTTCCTAACAGCCTTGCAATGTTCTCCTTTTCAACCATTTATTCAATTCTCTTGTCAAAGCAATGCTTTCCAGATCTTAGCAACTTGCTGCATAAAATGAATTAACTTCACTGCACCTTGTCCCACCTCCAGAATTGGCCTGGAATCTCCAGGAATTGAAGATCAAGGACATTGCTCTGAGGTCCCCTGGAGAAATATCATAAGGACATCAAATAGATTAGTAAGAAGTCTTACAACACCAGGTTAAAGTCCAACAGGTTTGTTTCAAACACGAGCTTTCGGAGCACGGCTCCTTCTTCAGGTGAATGGAAAGGCTTGTTCCAGAAATGTTTATATAGACACAGTCAGAGATGCCCCGGAATGCGAGCACCTGCAGGCAATCAAATCATCAAAGATGCAGAGAGAGAGGTAACTCCAGGTTAAAGAGGTGTGAATTGTCCCAAGCCAGTTCAGTCGGTAGGCCTCTGCAAGTCCAGGCTTGTTGGTGGGGGCCGAATGTAATGCGACATGAATCCCAGATCCCGGTTGAGTCCGCATTCATGCGTGCGGAACTTAGCTATAAGTTTTTGCTCAGCAATTTTGCGTTGTCGCGTCTCCTGAAGGCCTCCTTGTAGAATGCTGACCCGGAGATCAGAGGCTGAATGTCCTTGACTGCTGAAGTGTTCCCCAACTGGAAGGGAACAGTCCTGCCTGTTGATAGTCGCACGATGCCCGTTTATTCGTTGTCGCAGTGTCTGCATGGTCTCGCCAATGTACCACGCTTCGGGACATCCTTTCCTGCAGCGTATGAGGTAGACTACATTGGTCGAGTCGCACGAGTATGCGCCGCGCACCTGGTGGGTGGTGTTTCCACGTGCAAGACACCACCCACCAGGTACGCGGCGCATACTCGTGCGACTCGACCAATGTAGTCTACCTCATACGCTGCAGGAAAGGATGTCCCGAAGCGTGGTACATTGGCGAGACCATGCAGACACTGCGACAACGAATAAACGGGCATCGTGCGACTATCAACAGGCAGGACTGTTCCCTTCCAGTTGGGGAACACTTCAGCAGTCAAGGACATTCAGCCTCTGATCTCCGGGTCAGCATTCTACAAGGAGGCCTTCAGGAGACGCGACAACGCAAAATTGCTGAGCAAAAACTTATAGCTAAGTTCCGCACGCATGAATGCGGACTCAACCGGGATCTGGGATTCATGTCGCATTACATTCGGCCCCCACCAACAAGCCTGGACTTGCAGAGGCCTACCGACTGAACTGGCTTGGGACAATTCACACCTCTTTAACCTGGAGTTACCTCTCTCTCTGCATCTTTGATGATTTGATTGCCTGCAGGTGCTCGCATTCCGGGGCATCTCTGACTGTGTCTATATAAACATTTCTGGAACAAGCCTTTCCATTCACCTGAAGAAGGAGCCGTGCTCCGAAAGCTCGTGTTTGAAACAAACCTGTTGGACTTTAACCTGGTGTTGTAAGACTTCTTACTGTGCTCACCCCAGTCCAACGCCGGCATCTCCACATCATCAAATAGATTGGTTTCTTTGTCATTTTCATTGAACATTTCACTTTATCAGATATAAAAATATTACAAACTGGGGCAAGAAGATAGTTTGGCTGACAGTCAAGCATCATCTGATTGGGTAATGAGTCTTTTTTCTTTCCAAGTGGAGTAGAAATGCAATGTGCCACAAGGATGGATGAGTTGGCCGACTAATGGCTAGAGAGTTATGGACAAGCCATGTGATGAAACCTTCAGGAATAATTTTCATCACAGTTGGTAACCCTACTTAAAAACACAGAGCAAATAAACAGACAGCAGAGGAACAGGCCCTGCTGCTCGTGCAACCTAAAACCTCTACAGTTCCGGAGTCCGTATTCCTCTATTCCATTCCTATTCATGTATTTGTCAAGAAGCTCTTAAACGTCACTATCGTCCCTGCTTCCACCACCTCCTCCGGCAGCGAGTTCCAGGCACCATTACCCGCTGTGTAGAAGCCTTCCTCGCACATCTCCTCTAAACCTTGCCCCTCGCACCTTAAACCTATGTCCCCTAGTAATTGACTCTTCCACCCTGGGAAAAAGCTTCTGACTATCCACTCAGTCCTGTGTCCCTCATAATTTTGTAGATGTCTATCAAGTCACCCCTCAACCTCCGTCATTCCAGTGAGAACAAACTTCTGTCTATTTTATCAATTGTTTTAAATCTATGCTCTTTGATTACCAACCACAAGAAATAAGAGCAGGAATTTGGATTCATGGCTGAAAGAAGCACCACCAAGCCATTTTTATTTTGGGACAAGGGATGGAGAAATATCAGGAAGGCCAATGCCGATGTAACATCGATCTCGAGAAGACTTATGGTGGGTTGCCTCAGGAGGAAGTCTGGAGATGTTTTACAATTTGTGATGTCGGACTTTCGGTGGCGGCCATGGAGTGAGTGGTCGCTTATTTGGTAGCTCCCTCTCGTGGTGAACCTTTGAGATCTTTTTCCCCGACTTATGGGGGATTTGATCGGTACAATAGGAGTCTGGTGAGGTAGAGAGGAGAAGAATCCCCCACCAGTCTATAGATTCGTGGACCAGAATTGGTCTGAAAAGGAGAGATTGTTGGGCAGAAAGGGGAGTGGAGTCTGTAGCACAGGAAAACATGGCGGAGGCTCATGGACTGGGATTGCCGGCCCAGTTGTCAATGGAGCAGCTGGTGGAATTCCTTCAGGAGTGCTTTGCTAAGCAAAGATGAGAGTACCTGGACCCCATTAAGACGGGGATTGACTGGGTGGAGCAAACATTGAAAGCCGAGGGCCAGGCGATTTAAGAAGGTGGAAGAGGCGGTTGCTGAGCATGATGACCAGCTAGCTACGATGGCGGCGGAGATGAGGATGATGAAGGACCACCAGAAAAGGCTGCAAGAGAAAGTGGAAGATCTGGAGAACAGGTTGCACAGGCAGAATCTGAGAATCGTTGGCCTCCCGGGGGGCAGCGAGGGATCGGACGCAGGGGCATTCGTGGTGCGGATGTTCGAGAAGCTGCTGGGCGAAGGTGCATTTACTGGGCCCTATGAGGTGGACAGGGCGCACGGAGCGCTGATGAGGAAGCCATGGATGAATGAGCCGCCAAGGGCGATGGTGGTACGAATGCACCGGTTTCTGGATAAGGAACAGATCTTGAGGTGGGCCAGGCAGACGATAAGCTGCAAATGGGAAGATAACGAGCTGCACAATTACCAGGATGTGGTAGTCGGTATTAGGGGTATTACGGTATCCTGGAAAATGCTGTAAGACCTTTGATGTGGGAGGTACCTGAGACTGCTATATCATTGGTGAAGCCTTCCTGCTGGTTCCGCCCAGTAAACCGGAGTATAAGAGCCCGTGTCTCCCCAGCTGCTGCATTTTGTACCTGTGCTGCTGGGGGAAACATCTAGTCCAATAAAGCTTTCAATTGTCATCCAATCTCGCTTCTGGAGTCATTGATCGAGCATCAATTTAATGGACTAGATTTTAAAGAATGGAGCTCCGAATCAAGCTGGAGTGTCTGCAAATCAGCCCCCAGGCGGCAAACGCAGCGGCGACCTTCAAACACTGGCTGGCGACCTTCAACGGGTACCTCAGGACGGCCACAGCTACACCCACGGAGGACCAGAAGATGCAAGTTCTTCACTCGAGGGTGAGCAAAAAGATCTACACCCTCATCGAGGATGCGGATGCTTTCGAGGCCGCGATGGCCCTGTTGAAAGGACACTATATTCGCCCAGTGAATCAGGTCTACGCGCGACATCTGCTAGTGACGAGGCGGCAAATCCCCGGGGAATCACTGGAGGACTTTTACCGTGTCTGCTGGTGTTAGGTAGGAACTGTGACTGCCCACAAGTTTCAGCCAGCGACCACACAGAGCTTCTGATCCGGGATGCATTCGTTGCTGGTACGCTGCCCTCCCAAATCCGTCAGCGGCTGCGAGAAAAAGAGACACTAGGCCTCAAGGAGGCACGGGCCCTTGCTAGCTCCATGGCCTCCCGAAACGCCCACGCGTACGTCCCCAACTGCGCGGCAGCCCCTTGGGCAGTGTGGAACACCCCCGCGGCCGACTCCGATGCATCCCCCATCCCCCCGCATGCTTGTGCGGCACGACTACCAGGCAACCCCGGGGGCCCCGCTGCTATTTTTGCGAGCAAGCCAAGCACCCCCGGCGGCTCTGCCCGGCCTGCTCCTCCACCTGCAAAGGATGCAGCAAAAAGGGCCATTTCGTGGCGGTATGCCAGGCCCGGGCGGTCGCCGCGGTCTCCGGGGGCGAAACGGGACCGCCAACCCAACCTCTCCACGAGCCACATGCGGCCAGTGGGCGCCGCCATCTTCCTTTCCCAGAGCCACGTGTGGGCCCCGGGCGCCGCCATCGTGCTCCCCAGAGACCACGTGCGATGGATGGGCGCCGCCATCTTGCACACCCCCAGCCATGTGCGGCCAGTGGCCGCCGCCATCTTGGCTGGAGTCTCAGGACCCCGATTCGGATGACCACACATCGCCCGACGAAAATTTCCAGCTTTTGCCACGACTTGCCTGGGTGACCCTGGACCAGTCTCGGCCCCGAACGCGCGCGACCACGACGACGACCGTACTCATCAATGGCCATAAATCATCCTGCCTGATCGACTCTGAGAGCACAGAGAGCTTCATACACCCCAACATGGAAGTCCTCCTCCGGGACCTCACTCCCGACCTGGCTGGCAGCTCCTGGACCCATCCTGCTCCGCAAACACATGCGGGTGAACAAGTCGGACCCATTGGTCGAGAGGGTCCATCTCCTTCACGCTAACCCTCAATACCCCGACGACCGACAGGATACGGTCTCCCTTCGGGACCTGGTCCCCGCTGGATCCCCACCCACACCACCACCACCACCACCCCCCTCCCTCCTACCGGCACACCCCACATCCGCCCCCTTCCCAGGTGGATCGGTCCTCCCACCGGTCCCATCCAGGGGTGATGAAGCTGCCGAAGAAGCCAAAGCCATGCTCCCAGAGCCACGGATGCCCGTGCCGGTGCCTGCATCACCGCCAAAGCTACGACGATCGCAGAGGACGACCAGGGCCCCCGATCGACTAATTGCTTCATTCTGATTGTAAATAAATACTGTAAATAGTTGTGACATGTAACGAGGCAAAACACTGTGCTAATGTATATCAGGTACCACCATAACCTCAACCTCTACCACTGTATAACCCGAGAAGCACCACCCCGCCGGACTCTTTTTTTAAACAGGGGTTGAATGTGGTAGTTGGTATTAGGGGTATTACGGTACCCTGGACAATGGTGTGGGAGGTACCTGAGACAGCAATATCATTGGTGATGTCTGCCTGCTGGTTCCGCCCAGTAAGGCAGAGTATAAGAGCCTGTGTCTCCCCAGCAGCTGCATTTTGTACCTACGTTGCTGGGGGAAACATCTAGTCCAATAAAGCCTTCAATTGTTGTTTCTTGATTCATTGATCGAGCATCACAGTACTTGGGTGCGGATCTGCCCAAAAGAAGGGTGAGCTATAATAAAGTTAAATTGACCCTCCTCAAGAAGGGTTTGAAGTTCGGCAAGTTGTACCCAGTTCGTTTGTGGGTCACGTACGAGTGACAAGAACTTTATTTTGGATCGACGGATGAGGCGATGAACATTATTAAGGACAGGGGACTGGCTTGGCACCATGGGCGGGGGCTACCATGCCACCTGGGTGGGCTCGCTCACGGAAGCACAGTGGGGGCAAGCAGGTGATCAATTTGTTATGGGGGGTTGGAATTGTTATTTTGTTAATGGGGGAGGGGGTGAGAGGGGGATAATTGTTCTGCCGACAGGGGACGCCCTGGCGCTTGGAGACAAATTGGAGGTCGATGACGTTGAACACGCAGGGGCGGGCTTGAGGAGCCTGAAGGCTGGCCTAAGAAGGCTGGTGGTTGATTGGCGGGCGGGGATGGGGAGGGATGTGTCCCCTGACCAGGCTGATCACATGGAATGTGAGAGGGCTGAATGGGCCGGTCAAGAGGACCCGCGTGTTCACGCATTTGAAGAGTTTGAAGGTGGACATGGCAAAGCTACAGGAGACACACCTGAGGCTAGTGGATCAGACTAGGCTGAGGAAGGGTTGGATTGGGCAGATATTTCATTCTAAAACTAGGAGGGGTTGCAATTTTGATCAATAAGTGGGTGTCATTCGAGGTAGGGAATATAGTGGCAGACTCAGGGGCAGGTATGTTACAGTGAGTGCGAAGCTGGAGGGGATGCTGGTGGTGATGCACTCTCAATTACGACGAGACGAGAGTAGAGTGTAATCGAGGCTTTATTAAGCAGTGATGTGTAGCCTCCTGCAGCTGCTGCCGAAATGGCTGCAGCTCGGTGAGCCCACACATTTATACTCCGCCTACTGGGTGGAGCCAGCAGGCAGGGATCTACCCCCGTACCTGTAGTACAGGAGCCTTGCCGTTTTACATCTCATATGTGATATATATACAACAGTGGTGACTACCACATTCACCCCCTGTTAAAAAAGAGTCCAGCGGGGGTGGTGGAAAAACTATTTACAAGCATTTTAAGGTTAACATTTTGGGGAAATTTCACAACTTCAGCCGGTCGGGTGCCTTGATCCTCCGTTGTGAGTGCCGCAGTCCCAGTGGCGATGCAGGCGTTGGTTCGGTTGCCGGTGACTCCGGGAGCGTGTAAACCTCATCTTCATCCCCGGGTGGGACCAAGGGGAGGATGGATCGTCCTGGAGCGGGGGCTGTGGTGAGGTGCGCTGGGGGGAGGAAGGGTGCGCCGGGGCAGAGTGGGGGGGGGGGGGGGAACCGCCTGGTGCCAGGTCTCTGATGGAGACTGTGTCTTGGCGGCCGTCGGGGTATGCCAGGCGTACTGCGGGTTTGCATGGAGTAGCTGTACCCTCTCAACCATCGGGTCCACCTTGTGGAGCCGCAAGTGCTTGCGGAGGAAAATGGGTCCTGGAGCTGCCAGCCATGTTGGCAGCAAAACCCCGGAGGTGGACTTTCTGGGGAAGACAAAGAGACGTTCATGGGGGGTTGCATTAGTCGCAATGCAAAGTAGCGACCGAATGGAGTGAAGGGCATCGGGGAGGTCCTCCTGTCAGCGGGAGGCCGGGAGATATTTGGACCGTAGAGCCAGATGGACGGCCATCCAGACTGTTCCATTCTCCCGCTCCACCTGCCCGTTTCCCCGAGGGTCGTCCTGCTCGAGGCGATGTCCTTGGTGAGCAGGTACAGATGCAGCTCATCACTCATAAAGGAGGATCCCCGGTTGCTGTGGATGTAGGCGGGGAAACCGAACAGGACGAAGATGGTGTTGAGTGCTTTTATGACTGTGGCAGACATATCGGGGCATGGGACGGCGAAGGGGAATCTGGAGTATTCGTCGACCACATTAAGGAAGTACGTGTTTCTGTCGGTGGAGGGCAGGGGCCCTTTGAAATCCACGCTGAGGCGTTCAAAGGGGCGGGAGGCCTTCACGAGATGTGCGCGGTAGAAGTGCGGTTTACACTCCGCGCAGACCTGGCAATCTCTGGTGATAGCCCTGACCTCCTCAATGGAGTAGGGCAGATTGCGGGCCTTTATGAAAGGAAAGAACCGGGTGACCTCTGGGTGGCAGAGAGCGTTGTGTAGGGTCCGGAGTCGGTCCACTTGTGTGCTGGCACATGTACCTCGGTTTAGGGCATTGGGGGGGCTCGTTGAGCTTACCGGGGCGATACAAAATCTTGTAATTGTAGGTGGAGAGCTCGATCCTTCATCTCAAGATTTTATCATTTTTGATCTTGCCCCGCTGTGTGTTATTGAACATGAAGGCAACCGACCGTTGGTCAGTGAGGAGAGTGAATCCCCTGCCAGCCAGGTAATGCCTCCAATGTCGCACAGCTTCAACTATGGCCTGGGCCTCCTTCTGACGGAGGAGTGCCGAATTTCGAAGGCATGGAGGATGTGTGAAAAGAATGCCACGGGCCTGCTTGCCTGGTTGAGGGTGGCGGCCAGAGCGACGTCTGATGTATCGCTCTCGACTTGGAAGGGGAGCGTCTCATCGACCGCGTGCATCGCGGCCTTGGCGATGTCGGCCTTGATACGGTTGAAGACCTGGTGAGCCTCGGCCGATAGGGGGAAAGCGGTGGAGTGAATGAGTGGGCAGGCCTTGTCCGCATTGTTAGGGACCCAGTGGGCGTAGTATGAGAAGAACTGCAGGCATCGTTTGGGGCCTTGGGCCAGGAGGGGAGGGGGAGTTCATGAGGGGGCGCATGAGATCGGGGTCGGACCCGAGAACTCCATTTTGCACCATATAGCTGATGAAGTCTAAGCGGTTAGTGCTGAACACGCACTTCTCCTTGTTATACGTAAGGTTGAGGAGTTCGGCGGTGTGGAGGAATTTGGAAAGGTCAGCGTCATGGTCCTGCTGGCCGTGGCCACAGATGGTGACGTTATCCAGGTATGGGAAGATGGCCCGCATCCGTACCGGTCAACCATTTTGTCCATCTCCCATTGGAAGACCGAGACCCCATTAGTGACGCCGAAGGGAACCCTAAGGAAGTGATAAAGGCGGCCGTCCGCTTCAAACGCAATGTTCAGGCGGTCCGCCTTGCGAATGGGGAGCTGGTGGTAGGCAGATTTCAGGTCCACTGTCGAGAAGACCCGGTACTGTGCAATCTGATTGACCATATCAGACATGCGTGGGAGCGGGTACGTGTCGAGCTGCGTGTACCGATTGATGGTCTGACTGTAGTCAACGACCATTCTGTTTTTCTCCCCAGTTTTCACAACTACCACTTGGGCTCTCCAGGGGCTGTTGCTGGCCCCGATGATGCCTTCCCGCAGCAGCCGCTGGACCTCAGACCTGATGAAGGTCCTGTCCTGGGCACTGTACCGTCTGCTCCTGGTGGCGATGGGTTTGCAATCCGGGGTGAGGTTCGCAAACAGGGAAGGTGGGTCGACCTTAAGGGTCCTGAGACCGCAGACAGTAAGGGGTGGTAGGGGCCCACCGAATTTCAGGGTTAGACTTTGGAGGTTGCACTGGAAGTCCAGGCCGAGTAGCAAAGCAGCACAGAGGTTGGGGAGGACATAGAGCCAGAAGTCGCTGAACTCTAAGCCCTGGACGGTGAGGGTGGCGGTGCAGAACCCCCAGATCTCCACGGAGTGGGATCCGGAGGCCAGGGAGATTCGTTGTGTAATGGGGTGTACCGCAAGGGAGCAGAGCCTTACCGTATCGGGGTGGATGAACCCCTCTGTGATCTCGGAGCCAAGAAGGCAGGATGTCTTATGCCCATCGAACTTTACCGTCGTCAACGCAGTTGCGAGGTTGTGCGGCCGGGACTGGTCGATCGTGATGGAGGAGAGCCGTAGCTGGTGTTGGAATAGCCCCTGGCTGGTCGGTGGCGGTTGCAGGCGATGAGCGGCCCGATGAGGTGCCCGACGAGCAGGGGTCCAGAGGCGGTGAAGATGGTGGCGCCCACGGGGCGCATATGATGGTCGGCGTTAAAGATGGCGGCGCCCACGGACTGCACGGCAGCTGATGGGGGGAAGATGGCGGTGCCCTCGCCCTGCAACCTGGGTCCCCATTGGCGGCTGTCCTCTGGAGCGACCAGACCAGGCAGTCTTCTGGGTGTCACAGTTGGTGTGATGCCACCCTGTTCTGCTCGCTGCACATTGGATGTGCCAGGGACAGGTGAGGGGGGGGGGGGGGGGTTCAGAGCTCCCTCGGTGTTCTGGCACCTCCCCTACTTGAGTCACATCACTGGCATGCGTCCCATCACCTCCTTCTTCCTTGGTACTACCAACCTACTTATTAGATCCTGAAGTGAGCTCCGGGGACTTTGCTTTCCCCTGGCGCTACCAGTTCTAGAGGCCCACTCTCATCTTGACCAGGGTCACCATGCTTGGGGCCATGGAGCAAAGTGACTCTGCCACCTTCCTCTGGCACTGTGCTAGTCCTGCCATGTCACGCAGTGACCATGCTAGGGCCCTTTGGGACTGGCTCAAGTCAGCCAGTGGTAGGCTAATGCTTTTGGCGCCCGTAAGCATGACTAGGCCAAGCTTGGGAGTGCTGCTGCAATGTCCATGATTGCTCTGGTACATTACTGCCGGTGACATGGCTGCGCTGTCTTGTGCCTCGGCCACTGCATGCACAGAGCACCCCAGGCCTTGGCTATCTTGGCCCATGGCCGATACCTTTGCACCCAAGGGCTCCACCGTGACGCCAGCTGTGCGGAGTTGACTTGGGGGCAAGCATGCTCGGCACCACCTCTTGCCCTGTAGGTGGTTGGACTCCTCCCACTGCAACTGCAGGTGCTGGATGGTTGCTAACACCCCCTCATGTGGTCCCTGACTTTGACCTTGAATTTCCAACATTGATGGGCCCTTTCCAGAAGCCCGAGGCCCACCTGGACGGCAGTTAGTCCCTGGGGTCACGCTGTCCTGCGACCTACCGCCCACTTGGGGGGGTCCATTGCATTTGTTCTCCGGATAGTGCCCCAGGAGCTTCTTCACTGAAGTATCCAGCCGAGGTGAGCGTCTCTTGGATAGTAGAGAGTGCCGGTGACAGCAATGACGAGACATCAGTGTCTTTCCCTGACATGTGCTCCAGGGTGTTGTGGGATTCTGGCGGGGGTGGGGAGGTGTGGTGTGTGGTGGGGGTGAATTACCAGCAGGTCCCGCCTCGTCCATAGGTGAGTCTCGGGGTTGCACCGAGAGGCAAGGTACCCCAGGTGGACTCCCCTCATTTTCAGGTGATCCCACAAGACACAAGACAAGGTGCATGGTGAGATCGTGGTTCAACATGGTGTGGTGGGGAGGGGTGGCACACATGCCACTGCATCGCAATTCGTTGGGAGCTCACTTGCTGCTCCGATGCCAACCTCCGCCTTGGCAAACTGCCCGCTCTCCTACCCTGTTGACCAGATCCAACGCCGTCTGCTCTGCGACGGTGAGGGGCCACAGATCCCACGGGCCTCCTTCGGCCTCCTCCCCCTCCCTGTGGCTGTGGGCCACCTTCTCCTGGGGAGACAGATAATGCACAGTTTGAGACACCCAGCACGAGCAGTACAGAGGGTCTGCAGTAAGTGGCCTTGGTGGGCGGTATGGGTGTGGGAATGTGGTGCAGCTTCTTCCTGCACTGCTGCCTGGTCCTGGCCTTAGGGCCCGTGGCCATGGCCTCTGCCACCCGTGTCCAGGCCCAGTTGAAATCTGTGGGTGGCTTCCGCCTTCCCACCCTGGGGCAAAAGGTGTCCCGCATCTCCTCCACGGCTTCCAGCAGTGTCTTCAGCTCTGCATTGGCCAATCTTGGGGCCATTCTCCAGGGTGGTATCTTCATGGCTGGAATGAGAGTGTGTGGGGAGTGGAGCGCTTATATGCAGCTCCAGCTTGTCAGGCTCTCCAGTGCCAATTCCGACCACAGCGAATCCGACACCGGCATCAGTTGGAATTGCCAGTTCTACATGGCGTTGGTGCTGGTCCATTATCATATCCTAAATTGCCCCAGGACCGGTGTTGCTATCAGGGCCCATAGAACACCCTCGATTCAGTCCGAGCCTCTCAAACGGAGAATCCAGACCTTTATCTTTCAGGGAAATTACACATTTAAATATTGTTCGAATGTCAACAGCTATAAATCTGCCAAAAATATGATAATTCCATCTTTTCTTTAATTAATCCAAAATTCTCCCTAAAAATGAACTCCTCTCTACCCACATGCATAATATCCTCCTGCCAAGAAGACAGCTGGTTTGTTTAGTTAAGGCTGGCTGGGCCCAATATATAAAAATTACTGAGCATGTCATTGATTCTCCTTGCTTGCTAACCCATTAATAGTGGAAAGAATATCCCACACTGACCATGGCCTGAGTCTCATGGTCAGTTTTTATTCTGGGGGAGTCAGGCCCACCATCCTGGGAACAGTTCTGAGGCAGCTACAAGGGCAACCAGGTGTGGAGACCCCTACGTGAAAGGCTGGCCTTGGGGATCTGGGAATTAGTCTCAGCTGTTTAAAAGGGACAATAAAACAAATAAACATCCCCTCATCCCCCGCACCCCCTCACATGCTCCATCCATGCCATCTTGTGCTGGCCCCCTATACCCTCCATGCCAAACTACACCCCCTAACCAATCACCCGCCCTGTTATAGCCGCTATGCAAACATATGCCCCTCTGACCCCCCATGTTATTTTATAACCCTGACACCAATTTAGTGAAAAATCATGTCAACCCACTCACCATCCTTTGTCCTTATACCATCCACACCAATTCACCCTGAATCCACCGTAGGCAGACCTCAGGATCCATGCTGTGATGAAATAAAATAAAGTTCTAAATATCTAACAAGGACTTTATTTAAAGAAAAACTCATTCATGCAAACGCATTCACTACATTTACATTTCTTGGATGACATAACGCATAATAAAAATAACCATTTGGTTCAAGTGCTTAATCCTACTAAATATAATGTGGAGATGCCGGCGTTGGACTGGGGGGATACTCTACTAAATATAAGCAGTTATATTCATAACCCAACATCAAAGCCTTTAAAACTGCTTCGATCTGTCAATCAAACTGTGAACTGACAGACACCATGCTGTGATAATGATAGGTTCTGAAATCAATTATACAGCACAAAGACTGTAATAAAAGCCCTCAGGTTTATGTCTACAGACAGAGTGATATAGTAAGCTTTTAAACTGCAGGATTTGTTCTTAAAATAAAGGTCAGGGGATCTAAATGTCTTAACGACCTGACAGTTACCTTCACAGCTTGACAGTTGCAATCAGCTTGACGTTTTCTTTGCTAACTTGACAGTTCCCTTGACAGCTTGACACTTTCACTCAGCTTGGCTGCTCCATTGAATTTATCCACTTTATACAGGCATTCATGTCTACTTTTAACAACGCAAAAAGGCAACTGCCCTCTCCCAAACAGCACTTGACATCTCCCAAAGGTGTCCCTGGACCTATCTGAATTGTTACTACGCTCCTCCAAAGGACTCCGGCAGCTTTGGATCTTCAAAGGCTAAAGCCGACAAGTGATTTGTACATCCCAATTATGAAAATTGGATCTGTTTCAAGTAAGCTGCACTTTGATACGTGCACCTGCCTCAGTGAACCACAGATGTGAAACTATAACCCGCCCCCATTCTGCCACCCCAACAAAAACGGTGGGTTCTGCGTTTGCGGTCGGGAATTCCAGAATCAAGGCTCCCGTGCCACTTTGGCTAAGCTGGAGATGCTCTCAATCTTTATCAAAATTTAGGCCTGCTTATATTCTCCCCTTTCCGATGATCCAACTGATACTAGAAGTGTCAACAGAAGCATTAATGCTAATAGCAACCAAGAATGCAATTGAATGTCTATTGATGTTGGCAAGGTTTTTGTGCTGCTGGTTGTCATTGTTTTGTTTCCATGTAGCTAGCTGCACCAATCCTAGAACAAAACTTGAAGGATTCACTAAAACCGGCTGTCAAAAAGTTGTAGTCGGGGAAAAAAAAGTGGGGGTGGGGAGTGGGGTGCAGGGCAGGGATGGCCGCCAACTATATGATTGCTGAAGGCTATACAAGACTGTGCTTTGGGAACTGACAGTGCAAACGCCTTGCTGACAATTAATTAATACTTAATTAAGCTATAGTTTCTTAATCCATGCACCAGGCACCATATCCACATAACATTGTCTAAATTATTTGTAAAGCAGGAAGAAAAAATGTGCACAGATATACATAACACCGTCAGCTGATAAGACTGAATGTCAAAAGTTAGCACAAATGTCTTTCATGAGGAAAATAAACAATAAATTTGGAGGAAAATGTAGCTGGTCTGTATGTCTGCGGACCTCACAAAGATAATTGGAGTTGCGATAGTGAAGAGGATTGTCAGAGGATACAGCAGGATATGGATCGGTTGGAGGCTTTGGCAGAGAAATGCAGATGGAGTTTAATACGAACAAATGTGAGGGAATGCATTTTGGAAGGTCTAATTCAGGTGGGAAGTATACAGTAAATGGAGTATTGACAGGCAAAGGGATCTGGACATACAGGTCCACAGATCACTGAAAGTGGCAACGCAGGTAGATAAAGTAGTCAAGAAGGCATACAGCATGCTTGCCTTCATTGGTTGTGCATTGAGTATAAAAATTGGCAATTCATGCTGCAGCTGTACAGGACCTCAATTAGGCCTCATTTGGAATACTGCATACAAATTTGGTCGTGACACTACCAGAAAGATGTGGATGCTTTGGAGAGCGGCTGGAGGGCATGCGTGGCTGGGGCGCGAGGTGACAACAGGAGCCATCGTGCAGTCCATGATACCTGATTGGGCACGGGTGTATGTGCCATGATGACATGTTGTCCTCTCACCCCCTGCAGATATTTATGGCATTCGGTCATCAACATGCGATGCTGGCTGCCGTGACGACGGCCATTGCCCTGCATGCAGCCCTGTGGCAGCATCAGCGGGGCCGGCTCAGAGGGGAGGCGGAGGATGCAGCAAAGAGTGGGCTGCAGAGAGGCAGGTAGCAAACGCTCAGGTTAGAGGGGCGGCTACCCAACAGGACGTGGAGGAGGAGGAGGAGGTGGTGCAAGGAGGCACCGGATGAGGCCACGCATCTACCACGACCGCATGTCCTTTGAGGACTTCCCGGACCGGGCATGCAGGAGAAGACTGCGGATGAGCAGGGAGACAGTGAGACACATCTGCCACATGATGGCACACCTGGCACCGCATGAGAATGGGGGTGGAGACCCGCTCCCGGTGGCTGTCAAGATGACGGTAGAGTTGAACTTGTACATGACGGGGTCGTTCCATTTGACGAGTGGGAACCTGTCCGGCATCGCCCAGACATCGGTGCACAGGTGCATCCGAACTGTCATGGATGCCCAGTATGCCCTAGACAGCCGGGTACATCCAGTACCCAATGGACTGCACATCACCCTCCAGGATGCCAGGCCAATGGGGTTCGCTGCCGTCGCCTGGATGCCCCAGGTCAGGTGGTAATCGATGGGGTGCAGGTTACCCTTCGCCCACCTGCAGATAACAGGCCGCTGTTCACGAACAGGAAGGGGTACCACTCCATGAACATTCAGGTGGTCCGTGACCAACAGATGAGGATCCTGCACGTCTGCGCTTGCTTCCTAGGCAGTGTGCATGACTCATTCATATTAGCACAATCGGTGATCCCTGACATGTTTGAGGGACAATCCCTCCCCCCATCTGCGGGGCTGGTTGCTGGGGGACAGGGGTAACCCACTGCGCTCGTGGCTGATGGCGCATATACAGAGGCCACAAACTGTCCGACGACCCGCTACAATGATGGTGTGGTGGAGAGGTGCTTCGGGGTGTGGTGGAGAGGTGCTTCGGGGTGTGGTGGAGAGGTGCTTCGGGGTGTGGTGGAGAGGTGCTTCGGGGTGTGGTGGAGAGGTGCTTCGGGGTGTGGTGGAGAGGTGCTTCGGGGTGTGGTGGAGAGGTGCTTCGGGGTGTGGTGGAGAGGTGCTTCGGGGTGTGGTGGAGAGGTGCTTCGGGGTGTGGTGGAGAGGTGCTTCGGGGTGTGGTGGAGAGGTGCTTTGGGGTGTGGGGACCTGAAGATGCGCTACAGGTGCCTGGACCGCTCTGGAGGGGCCCTCTGTTATAGAACGATACAGCGCAGTACAGGCCCTTCGGCCCTCGATGTTGCACCGACATGGAAAAAAACTAAAGGCCATCTAACCTACACTATGCCCTTATCATCCATATGCTTATCCAATAAACTTTTAAATGCCCTCAATGTTGGCGAGTTCACTACTGTTGCAGGTAGGGCATTCCACGGCCTCACCACTCTTTGCGTAAAAAACCCACCTCTGACCTCTGTCCTATATCTATTACCCCTCAATTTAAGGCTATGTCCCCTCGTGCTAGCCACCTCCATCCGCGGGAGAAGGCTCTCGCTGTCCACCCTATCTAACCCTCTTATCATTTTGTATGCCTCTATTAAGTCACCTCTTAACCTTCTTCTCTCTAACGAAAACAACCTCAAGTCCATCAGCCTTTCCTCATAAGATTTTCCCTCCATACCAGGCAACATCCTGGTAAATCTCCTCTGCACCCGTTCCAAGGCTTCCACGTCCTTCCTATAATGAGGCGACCAGAACTGTACGCAATACTCCAAATGCGGCCGTACTAGAGTTTTGTACAACTGCAACATGACCTCATGGCTCCGGAACTCAATCCCTCTACCAATAAAGGCCAACACACCATAGGCCTTCTTCACAACCCTATCAACCTGGGTGGCAACTTTCAAGGATCTATGTACATGGACACCGAGATCCCTCTGCTCATCCACACTACCAAGAATTTTACCATTAGCCAAATATTCCGCATTCCTGTTATTCTTTCCAAAGTGAATCACCTCACACTTCTCCACATTAAACTCCATTTGCCACCTCTCAGCCCAGCTCTGCAGCTTATCTATGTCACTCTGTAACCTGCAACATCCTTCCGCACTGTCTACAACTCCACCGACTTTAGTGTCGTCTGCAAATTTACTCACCCATCCTTCTGCGCCCTCCTCTAGGTCATTTATAAAAATGACAAACAGCAACGGCCCCAGAACAGATCCTTGTGGTACGCCACTCGTAACTGAACTCCATTCTGAACATTTCCCATCAACTACCACTCTCTGTCTTCTTTCAACTAGCCAATTTCTGATCCACATCTCTAAATCACCCTCAATCCCCAGCCTCCGTATTTTCTGCAATAGCCGACCGTGGGGAACCTTATCAAATGCTTTACTGAAATCCATATACACCACATCAACTGCTCTACCCTCGTCTACCTGTTCAGTCACCTTCTCAAAGAACTCGATAAAGTTTGTGAGGCATGACCTACCCTTCACAAAACCATGCTGACTATCCCTAATCATATTATTCCTTTCTAGATGATTATAAATCGTATCTTTTATAATCCTCTCCAAGACCTTACCCACCACAGACGTTAGGCTCACCGGCCTATAGTTACCGGGGTTATCTCTACTCCCCTTCTTGAACAAAGGTACCACATTTGCTATCCTCCAGTCCTCTGGCACTATTCCTGTAGCCAATGATGACCTAAAAATCAAAGCCAAAGGCTCAGCAATCTCTTCCCTGGCTTCCCAGAGAATCCTAGGATAAATCCCATCCGGCCCCGGGGACTTATCTATTTTCACCTTGTCCAGAATTGCCAACACTTCTTCCCTACGCACCTCAATGCCATCTATTCTAATAGCCTGGGTCTCAGCATTCTCCTCCACAATATTATCTTTTTCTTGAGTGAATACTGACGAAAAGTATTCATTTAGTATCTCGCTTATCTCCTCAGCCTCCACACACAACTTCCCACCACTGTCCTTGACTGGCCCTACTCTTACCCTAGTCATTCTTTTATTCCTGACATACCTATAGAAAGCTTTTGGGTTTTCCTTGATCCTACCTGCCAAAGACTTCTCATGTCCCCTCCTTGCTCGTCTCAGCTCTCTCTTTAGATCCTTCCTCGCTTCCTTGTAACTATCAGACGCCCCAACTGAAACTTCATGCCTCATCTTCACATAGGCCTCCTTCTTCCTCTTAACAAGAGATTCCACTTCTTTGGTAAACCACGGTTCCCTCGCTCGACCCCTTCCTCCCTGCCTGACTGGTACGTACTTATCAAGAACATGCAATAGCTGTTCCTTGAACAAGCCCAACCCTTGCAGCCTACTTCTCCAACCAACACATCCTAAGTCATGTCTAATGGCATCATAATTGCCCTTCCCCCAGCTATAACTCTTGCCCTGCGGGGTATACTTATCCCTTTCCATCACTAACGTAAAGGTCACCGAATTGTGGTCACTGTTTCCAAAGTGCTCACCTACCTCCAGATCTAACACCTGGCCTGGTTCATTACCCAAAACCAAATCCAATGTGGCCTCGCCTCTTGTTGGCCTGTCAACATATTGTGTCAGAAAACCCTCCTGCACACATTGTACAAAGAATGACCCATCTAATGTACTCGAACTATATCTTTTCCAGTCAATATTTGGAAAGTTAAAGTCTCCCATAACAACTACCCTGTTACTTTCGCTCTTTTCCAGAATCATCTTCGCCATCCTTTCCTCTACATCCCTAGAACTATTAGGTGGCCTATAGAAAACTCCCAACAGGGTGACCTCTCCTTTCCTGTTTCTAACCTCAGCCCATATTACCTCAGAAGAAGAGTCCCCATCTAGCATCCTTTCCGCCACCGTAATACTGTCCTTGACTAGCAGCGCCACACCTCCCCCTCTTTTGCCCCCTTCTCTGAGCTTACTAAAACACCTAAACCCCGGAACCTGCAACAACCATTCCTGTCCCTGCTCTATCCATGTCTCTGAAATGGCCACAACATCGAAGTCCCAGGTACCAACCCATGCTGCCAGTTCCCCTACCTTATTTCGTATACTCCTGGCATTGAAGTAGACACACTTCAAACCACCTACCTGAACACTGGCACCCTCTTGCGAAGTCAAATCTGTGCTCCTGACCTCTATACTCTCAATCTCCCGTACCCCAAAACTACAATCCAGGTTCCCATGCCCCTGCTGAATTAGTTTAAACCCCCCCAAAGAGCACTAACAAATCTCCCCCCCAGGATATTGGTGCCCCTCAGGTTCAGATGTAGACCATCCTGTCTATAGAGGTCCCACCTTCCCCAGAAAGAGCCCCAGTTATCCAGAAATCTGAATCCCTCCCGCTTGCCCACCCCTCCCTCACCCCTCCCACATAACCTCCCGTTATGAAGCCAGGAGGATCGGCTGCATCGTGGTGGTCTGCTGCGTCCTCCACAATATAGCCCAGCAGAGGGGCGATGCACTGGAGCAGGATGAGGAGGAAGGGCAGGCCTCGTCAGATGAGGAGGGTGAGGGAGAGGGGGAAATTGAGCGGGGCCTGGCCCGGCACGGAAGTCTGCACAATGGTACCGCCAGGGTCAGCGCGCATGGGACACACTCATCGGAACACGTTTCACAGACTAGAGGGGGTAGGGGAGGGGGGAGGGGGTGGGGGTGGCTGGCTAGGGGCCCAGCCACCACCATACCACACCCCCTCACCTCCCACACCACCGATAACCCTCACCTCCCACACACACCGAACACCCTCACCTCCCCCACCACCGAACACTCTCACCTCCAAACCACCGAACACCCTCAGCTCCCCCACCACCGACCACCCTCACTTCCCACACCACCGACGACCCTCACCCCTCCCACACCACCGAACACCCTCACCTCCCCCACCACCGACCACCCTCACCTCCCACACCACCGAACACCCTCACCTTCCACACCACCGAACACCCTCACCCCTCCCACACCACCGAACACCCTCACCCCTCCCACACCACCGAACACCCTCACCCCTCCCACACCACCGAACACCCTCACCCCTCCCACACCACCGAACACCCTCACCTCCCCCACCACCGAACACCCTCACCTCCCTCACCACCGACCACCCTCACCTCCCCCACAACCGACCACCCTCACCTCCCACACCACCGAACACCTTCACCCCCCCACCACTAAACACCCTCACCCCCCCACCACCGAACACCCTCACCCCCCCACCACCAAACACTCTTACCTCCCTCACCACCGAACACCCTCACCTCCCCCACACCGAACACCCTCACCTCCCCCACCACCGAACACCCTCACCTCCCCCACCACCGACCACCGTCATCTCCCACACCACCGAACACCCTCACCTCCCCCACACCGAACACCCTCACCTCCCCCACCACCGAACACCCTCACCTCCCCCACCACCGACCACCGTCATCTCCCACACCACCGAACACCCTCACCTCCCCCACACCGAACACCCTCACCTCCCCCACCACCGAACACCCTCACCTCCCCACACCACCGACCACCCTCACCTCCCCCACCACCGAACACTCTCACCTCCCCCACCACCGAACACCCTCACCTCCCACACCACCGAAGACCCTCAGCTCCCCCACCACTGAACACTCTCACCTCCCCAACCACCAACCCACCCTCACCTCCCACACCACCGAACACCTTCACCCCCCCACCACCGAACACCCTCAGCTCCCCCACCACTGAACACTCTCACCTCCCCAACCACCAACCCACCCTCACCTCCCACACCACCGAACACCTTCACCCCCCCACCACCAAACACTCTTACCTCCCTCACCACCGAACACCCTCACCTCCCTCACCACCGACCACCCTCACCTCCCCCACACCGAACACCCTCACCTCCCCAACACTAACCCACCCTCACCTCCCCCACACCGAACACCCTCACCTCCCCCACCACCGAACACCCTCACCTCCCACACCACCGAAGACCCTCACCCCCCCCATCACCGAACACCATCACCCCCCCACCACCGAACACCCTCACCTCCCCCATCACCCAACACCCTCACCTCCCACACCACTGAACACCCTCACCCCCCCACCACCGAACACCCTCAGCTCCCCCACCACTGAACACTCTCACCTCCCCAACCACCAACCCACCCTCACCTCCTCCACCACCGAACACCCTCACCTCCCACACCTCCGACCACCCTCACCTCCCCCACCACCGACCACCCTCACCTTCCCAACCACCAACCCACCCTCACCTCCCCCACCACCGAACACCCTCACCTCCCCCACCACCAAACACCCTCACCCCCCCCACCACCGAACACCCTCACCCCCCCCACCACTGAACACCCTCACCTCCCACACCACCGAACACCCTCACCCCCCCACCACCGAACACCCTCACCCCCCCACAACCGAACACCCTCACCTCCCACATCACCGACCACCCTCACCTCCCCCACCACCGAACACCCTCAGCTCCCCCACCACCGAACACCCTCACCTCCCCCACCACCAAACGCCCTCACCCCTCCCACACCACCGAACACCCTCACCTCCCCCACCACCGACCACCCTCACCCCTCCCACACCACTGAACACCCTCACCTCCCCCACCACCGACCACCCTCACCCCTCCCACACCACTGAACACCCTCACCTCCCCCACCACCAAACGCCCTCACCTCCCACACCACCTACCACCCTCACCTCCCCCACCACCGAAAACCCTCACCTCCCACATCACCGACCACCCTCACCTCCCCCACCACCGAAAACCCTCACCTCCCACATCACCGACCACCCTCACCTCCCCACCACTGAACACCCTCACCTCCCCCACCACCGACCACCCTCACCTCCCACACCACCGAACTCCCTCACCTCTCAGCAATGGCTGTGACTCGGCCACACTGAGGAGCGCCGCTGCAATCTCCAGGTGGCTCTGGAATATGGTTACTTGTGAGAGGGCAGCCCTTTTGTGGGCCTTAGCCCCCGCCTGCTCGGAATGCCCCAGGCCTTGTAACGGCTGACCCAAGTCCGACACCGTCACCCCCCCCCCCCCCCCCCCCATTGCCTCCACCGCGGACGCCACCCGTGCGGTTTTGACCTGGATAGCATGCATAGAATCATAGAATTTACACTGCAGAAGGAGGCCATTCAGCCCATCGCATCTGCACCGGCCCTCGGAGAGAACACCCTACCTAAGCCCATACCTCCATCTAGCCCCACACCTCCACCATATCCCCTTAACCTCACCTAATCCAACCTATTTTGGACACTAAGGGCAATTTAGCATAGCTAATCCACCTAACCTGCACATCTTTGGACTGTGGGAGGAAACCAGAGCACCCGGAAGAAACTCAAGCAGACACAGGGAGGATGTGCAGACTCGGCAAAGACAGTTACCCAAGCCGGGAATTGAACCTAGGACCCTGGAGCTGTGAAGCAACTGTTCTAACTACTGTGCTACTGCGCGTGATCGGCACCATCCCCTGCTTCTGCACGTGGATGGACTCCTCCACTTGCCCCTGTACGTGCTGGAAGCCGGTTGTCATCTCCTCCTCTAGTCCCTGGGTCTCTGAATGCGCCTGCACCATTGGTGGGACTGGATATTCCAGGAGCCCAGGACACATCTGGGCGGCAGCTGGTTCCTGGGGCTGGCCTGCCCTCCGACCGTCCGGCCCCAAGGTTGCCCCTACTTCCACCTGCTCTACTGGACCGACTGTGTGAGAGTGTCCCAGGAGGCTCTTCATTAAGGTGCCCAACCAAGGTGATTGTCTCTGAGATGGTGGACAGTGTTGGCGATAGCAGTGACAGAAAGTCAGTGTCCTCCTCTGACCCAAAGTCTGGGGTGCCCTGGGTATTGGGCTTGTGTTCCGGCTGCTCTCCCCGTTGATGCTCGGCTGTCTGGGGGGCACATGCTCCAGCCCGGACGGGCCGGGCCCATCCCACGCTGGTTTTCCACGACACAAGATGGCATGTCTGGTTAGACAACAGGATGGGGGTGAGTCGTGACGTGGTAGTGTGTGGGATGAGGGAGTTGGGGTGAGGAGGTTGGGGTGTGAGATGAGGGGTGTTGGGGTGTGGGGTGAGGGGGATTGCAATGTGGGATGAGGGGGTTTGGGGTGAGGGGGTTTGGGGTGAGGAGGTTTGGGGTGAGGGGGTTTGGGGTGAGGGGGTTTGGGGTGGGCACACATTCGTTGTGAGGATCCGCAATTAGGCAGAGGGTCTCACTTTGTTGCACACCGCTGACCTCCGACCTCCGTCTCGGAGATCTCCATCCCCACCGGGCATTCAGTGCCCTCTTCTCTGCCATTGTTGCAGGTGGGCTGCAGGTCTGGTGGTCCCCCTCTGTGCGTGACTTTGGTCTGGGGGGGGGGCAAACACAAACAATGACAGTGTTAGACAGTCCGGCGCATGCAGCCAAAGGTTTGGGTTGATGATGGCATCAGTGGCCAGGACACACTGCCATGGGTGCTGGAATGTGGGTCAGGGTGGGGGTCCAGCCTCCTCTCCTCCATGGAGTCCAAGAGGGTCTCGAGTACTGCATCTCGGAAGCGGGGCGCTGCTCTCCTTGCGGCCATGTTGGCTGCGACGCTCGAGTGTGGCAGGCGGAGAATACCTTAAGTCCAGCTTAAGGCATTCGGTGCGTCAATCAAGGAATCAGTGAATCGGCTGCTGTTCCATTCCCAGAAGATGTTCCTTGTTACACCTATGCTAGCCCCTTGGGACCACTTGAATCGCTGGTGCTGTTGACCGGATTTCGCCATCTTAAAACTCCACAGTTTTCACAATGCCGTCGACACTTAGTCTCCAGAATGGAGAATCCAGCCCCCAGATTCCGTAAGTGCATACGATTTTGTTTAGACAGGTACCATGGTCAGCACAGGCTTTGAGGGCCAAAGGGCCTGCTCCTGTGCTGTATTGGTCTTTGTTCTAAGGTCAAGAAAGACAGATGTTTGGTCTCTTGGAGAATCAAGGTAGTGGCTGGGGAAAGGGGAGTTGAATCTGAAGCTCAACCATGGTCATTAAATGGCAGAGCAGGTCTATTCCTGCTCCGTTTTCTAATGTTCCCATTTAAACTGTGAAGGAGGAACTTGCATCAAGTCTGGTTTCAGCATTGTGCACAATAGCTGTAATAACTGCATGAGGCTGTGGCAATTATGTAAAGAACAAAGGTTTCATGAAATTGTTCACATAAAGATTGGACTGGCCCCCTATCATCTACTTGCAGCCAGTAAGGCTGGTCAAAGTTCAGAGATATGACAAATTGCTTTCTCCTTCAGAACTACGGATGGCACGGTGGCACAGTGGTTAGCACTGCTGCATCATAGCGCCAGGAACCTGGGTTCAATTCTAGCCTCAGGTGACTGTCTGTGTGGAGTTTGCACATTCTCCCTGTGTCTGCGTAGGATTCCTCCGGGTGCACCGGTTTCCTCCCATAGTCCAAAGATGTGCAGGCTTGGTGGATTAGCCATGATCACGGGGTTATGGGGATATGGTGAGGGATTGGGCTGAGGTAGGGTGCTCTGTTGAAGGGTCGGTGTAGACGTGATGGGCCAAATGGCCTCCTTCTGCACTGTGGGAATTTTATGGATGAACTTTGTCAAGATGGACTCAATTTACTTCAAACCCTTTCGCAGAAACCAGCATGTAAGGAAATTTTATGGATGTTTTGAAAAATCTTGAAAATTCCAGCTACATGGGAGATTACTTTAAAGAAGGGAGTAATTTTGTCTGGCGATGTTCCCATTTTGAAGCATCAGTAGTGGTTAATGTGGTTTGAAATATTTGAGCTATGCAGACAATTATATAAAAGTTACATCACAGAACAGGCCAGTCAGCCTAAATGGTTTATGTCAGTTTTTATGATCCACACGAGCCTCTTCACCTACCTCACCTCACCCTATCAGTTTGCAATTCCGTTCCTTTCTCTTTCGAACTTCTTCTAAAATGCATCTGTGCTAATTGCCTTAATTACTGTCTGACTTAGCAAGTTCCACATGCTAACCATTCTGAGTTCTGAATTTTTAAATGGATTTCTCAGTAATTATTTTGTGGCCCCTAGTTTTGGAATCCCTGTAAGAGGTAATAACTTTGCGGTGTCAACCCTATCAAATCACCTCATAATTTTAAAGGCTTCTGTTAGGTCACCCCTTGGTCTTCTTGTCCAGAAGTGAACCCCAGCCTGTTGAATTTTTCATGATAGTTATAAGATCTCAGTTCTGCTTTCATCCCTGTAAATCCTCTTTGCAATTTCTCCAATACCTTCCTAACCTTTTTGTAATATTGTTACAACACCCTGAACTAGTGTGCGGTCAATTCCAGTCCCACAGGCCCGGAATTCCAACTTTAGTGAATTAACTAATACCTCGTATATTTTCCTGAGGTCTTTGACCCTTGACTGCTCCAATGACCTACAGACACCAGATTTGTAAGTAAAACATAAAAAGCTGTTTATTTATAAGAAAGGAGAGATAAACATGTAACGGAAACAATAGAACAATGGTCTGCTAATCTAATTATTCCCCAAACCCAGTCCCACCCTCCACCCAGACACACACAAGACAGACGCACGGTGCGCAGGAAGGAAAGGTTAAAAAATAACATGGATCAAAAGGGCTGAGATGAATCTTTGCTGCTGAGGTGATAGTCTTTGTAGTCGGTGATCTTAAAATCAATGGTTGGTTTGGATCTTTAGAATATGCTTTAAATTAGACCTTGCGGGCTGCAAGAATTCCTCTGGATAGTCACCTTCACTTGTACAGGCCTCCACCAGATTGACTCTCAGTCTCACTGAGATAGTACTTGAATTCTCTTCCGAAAGGAGAGGTTTTCCGTCCACTCTGCCTCGGGAATGCTTGTCTGCTCTTTGTCCAAAGTTTCAGGCTGTGGTACAGGTAGAGAGAAAAGGCCCGGACTTCTGGACACTTTTTGGATTGTCAGCAGAGATATCAGCCTGGGATTTTCCCAGCCTTTCTCATAGCGGTTTAATTTTCACAGGCCTGGCTGGATGGAGAATGCTTGCAGCATTTAAATCAGGAGTTAAACTTTCACAGGACTGATAGAGTGTCCAGACCTACTCACCCCAGCCAAAATATCAAAGAGAGAATAAGTTGCAGCCTATCTGGGAGATGTTTAACAGGTTTCTGCCCAGCTCCTTCTCAGAATGAAACTGAAAGCAAAAATGGAACCAGCCTTCTGCTCCAGAATCTTCTGAAAGGCTTTACCAATCCCAATCAAAAACTGAATTTTTTTTCCGAAGAGGGGATTGGCTGCTAGCCAGGCCCATCAAACGAACATCATGAGCAATGCCACAGAGCACACTGCATCAAGGAATGTGCCTGGGCCAGTTCCAATAGCAGCTTGCAGCAGGGGAGTTTCTGTTTTTAAAAACAGCCAGCAGGGCAGGCATTAAAAGGAAACTGGGATCAGAGAAGGATTTAAAAGAGGTTCCTTACAACATGTTAACCTGAACTATATACAGTACTGTAAGTGAGTTACAGTCAAATGTCTGTTATCTGGCACTTTATCAACCAGAATTCTCTATTAACTGGAATTCTGTAGTTTGGCCTGATTCATGGATGACTCATGGATCTGGGTGCCATTTTTAAATGCTGCCTGATCTTCCAACCCCCTTCTGCTCCCCCAACGCAGCCTCCGTGCTCCCCCACTGCTTCCAGTTACCTCTTAGGGGGTTCTTGGGCACTCCTCACCCCACCTCTTAAGGGCAGGGCATCTTATGGACCTGACCCCTGGCACGGGCAGCCTGATACCTGGGCACCATGGCACTGTCAGCAGGGCACTCTGGCAGTGCCCCTGCCAGTGACACCCTGGCACCATGGCGAGGGATAGGAATAATATGATTAGGGATAGTCAGCATGGTTTTGTGAAGGGTAGGTCATGCCTCACAAACCTTATCGAGTTCTTTGAGAAGGTGACTGAACAGGTAGACGAGGGTAGAGCAGTTGATGTGGTGTATATGGATTTCAGTAAAGCGTTTGATAAGGTTCCCCACGGTCGGCTATTGCAGAAAATACGGAGGCTGGGGATTGAGGGTGATTTAGAGATGTGGATCAGAAATTGGCTAGTTGAAAGAAGACAGAGAGTGGTAGTTGATGGGAAATGTTCAGAATGGAGTTCAGTTACGAGTGGCGTACCACAAGGATCTGTTCTGGGGCCGTTGCTGTTTGTCATTTTTATAAATGACCTAGAGGAGGGCGCAGAAGGATGGGTGAGTAAATTTGCAGACGACACTAAAGTCGGTGGAGTTGTAGACAGTGCGGAAGGATGTTGCAGGTTACAGAGGGACATAGATAAGCTGCAGAGCTGGGCTGAGAGGTGGCAAATTGAGTTTAATGTGGAGAAGTGTGAGGTGATTCACTTTGGAAAGAATAACAGGAATGCGGAATATTTGGCTAATGGTAAAATTCTTGGTAGTGTGGATGAGCAGAGGGATCTCGGTGTCCATGTACATAGATCCCTGAAAGTTGCCACCCAAGTTGATAGGGTTGTGAAGAAGGCCTATGGTGTGTTGGCCTTTATTGGTAGAGGGATTGAGTTCCGGAGCCATGAGGTCATGATGCAGCTGTACCAAACTCTGGTACGGCCGCATTTGGAGTATTGCGTACAGTTCTGGTCGCCTCATTATAGGAAGGACGTGGAAGCTTTGGAACGGGTGCAGAGGAGATTTACCAGGATGTTGCCTGGTATGGAGGGAAAATCTTATGAGGAAAGGCTGATGGACTTGAGGTTGTTTTCGTTAGAGAGAAGAAGGTTAAGAGGTGACTTAATAGAGGCATACAAAATGATCAGAGGGTTAGATAGGGTGGACAGCGAGAGCCTTCTCCCGCGGATGGAGGTGGCTAGCACGAGGGGACATAGCCTTAAATTGAGGGGTAATAGATATAGGACAGAGGTCAGAGGTGGGTTTTTTACGCAAAGAGTGGTGAGGCCGTGGAATGCCCTACCTGCAACAGTAGTGAACTCGCCAACATTGAGGGCATTTAAAAATTTATTGGATAAGCATATGGATGATAAGGGCATAGTGTAGGTTAGATGGCCTTTAGTTTTTTTTTTTTTTTCCATGTCGGTGCAACATCGAGGGCCGAAGGGCCTGTACTGCGCTGTATCGTTCTATGTTCTATGAGGTCTTCCAGGCAAGCCTGTTAATTCCTAGATCTCAGCAAAATAAAGCGTGGACATATTTAAATGAGCCTAATGACTCAATTAAATATGTTAATCTGGATCATGGCCAGTGATGGCGAGATCCAAATCACAACACCTCACAGATTTTGTTAAATCCCGCGAGATGTTCTGAGCGTTGCAAAACTTGTGAGAGATTAAACGGCCTCATTGCATCACAAATCGAGTGCAGTGAGGCCATTAAATTGCGTCCCTTGTTTTGGCCCTGTTATAACCTGCATGCCTACCATTGGCTGGGGACTAATGACAATCCCACAGCCGTATGGGAGTATGAGCTTCCCCAATGAGGGGGGTGGAGAAATCATTAGCAGACTCCCTGCATAAATAGAGCTGGCCAGTTTGGAACCAGCTAGAGAGGAGTGAGCAGCAAGGGAAGTTGTTGCTGCTGTTGTATATATATGTTATTGTAAATCAATGTTATTTCTTTGCATCCTGAAAACTCTTGCTGGATTCTTCGTGGCCCTCACAAAACTGGCGACGAGGGTTAAAGCGAATAGCTGTCTACACTGCTGAAGCCACCTCCCTTTTTGTTGGATACAGGTTGGAAGTTGTTTTCTATTACACCATGCCTCTGTATGGATGGTTGGATGTTTTTGATGCTGCGCTGGAAAGCTGGAACCAGTACGCACAACGGATGCGTTACTATTTCCGGGCAAACAACATCACCGAAAACGAGCACCAGATGGTCATATTGCTCACCTCCAGCGGCCCGCAAACGTTTGAGGTGATTAGGAGCCTTACGTACCCAGCTGCGCCGGACACGAAAATGTTTGATGAACTTGTGAACATAGTGGGGCAACATTTTAACCCAACCCCATCCATGATAGTCCAACGTTACCGGTTTAATACCGCTGAAAGGACCCCAGGAGAATTCCTTGCTGACTTTCTATCCAGGCTACGCAGGATTGCGGAGTACTGTGACTATGGTGAGACCTTGTCAGAAATGTTACGTGACCGTTTGGTTTACGGTATTAACAATGCGGCCACCCAGAGAAAGTTGTTAGCTGAGCCAACATTGAGTTTTCAACAGGCCATTCAAATAGTATTGTCCCGAGAGAGCGCAGAACGAGGAGTGCAGGAGCTACAGGGAATGGAGGTGCATGCCTTGGGGCGCAACCCCTTCCGTCCGAAAGCGCCCCCTGCACCCATGCGGTACCTTGGGCAAGGCGACGTCCGGATTGACGCCAGTGGCCGTCGGACATTCCTTCCCGAAGGGAGCCTTCTCCAGAACCAATGGATGAGGAGCCATGTCCGTGTCACACTTGTAGGCACCGACCCCGTCGTGGACGTCTGTCCTGGGGGCGCGCCATCATTCCGACCGAAACTGGGGCCAGCCCAGGGGCCGTACCTTCCATTTGGATGAACCTGCATCGACTACTCCCGAGGACGTGGAGACGGAGGACGACTGCCTGCAGCTGCATTGTGTGGCAGCTCCTCGTGTGGCCCCCATTAAAGTGACAGTACGGGTCAATGGCCACATGCTTGAGATGGAGTTGGACACTGGCGCAGCGGTCTCTGATCGCCCAGAGGACATCCGACCGCATCAAGCAGGGTATACAGACCCTTACATTAACCGACACACAGGCCAGGTTGGTCACCTACACGGGGGAATCATTGGACATTGCAGGAACTACAATGACCCCTGTTGTTTATGGACGCCAGGAGGGGCGTTTCCCACTTATCGTGGTGCGCGGCCATGGGCCCAGCCTGTTGGGTCAGGACTGGTTTCGCCATTTGCAGTTGCAGAGGCAGCACATCCTCCAAACAGTTTCTGGAGGGTTGACTGAGGTACTAGGACGATACCCAGATGTATTCCAGCCCGGTTTGGGGAAAATAAAAGGGGCTGTAGCCCGTATCCAAGTCGAACCAGGAGCCACGTTGTGATATTTCTGGGCGCGCCCGGTGCCTTACGCCTTGCTCGAGAAGGTAGAAGGGGAGCTCACTCGTTTGGAGACTTTGGGTATCATCAAGCCCGTCCGTTTTGCTGACTGGGCAGCACCAATTGTACCTGTAATGAAGCCAGATGTCACAGTTCACTTGTGCGGCGACTATAAACTTACAGTGAATACGTCTTCCCGACTCGACCAATACCCAATGCCTCGCATAGAGGATCTCTAAGCGAAGCTTGCAGGCGGACTCTCATTCACAAGATTAGATATGAGTCACACCTACCTACAGTCGAAGCTGGACCCTGCCTCCCGGCCATATGTAATGATTAATAGACACCGGGGCTTGTATGAATATACATGGTTGCCCTTTGGAGTATCCTCTGCCTGCGCTATTTTTCAACGCGTTATGGAGGGCATTTTGAGAGGTTTACCGCGTGTTGCTGTCTACTTGGATGACGTTTTGATCACAGGGACGTCGGAATAGGAACATTTGGAAAATTTGGAGGCTGTCCTCAGATGCTTTTCGGAGGCTGGAGTCCGTTTACGTCGCACAAAGTGCGTATTTCAGGCGAATGAAGTAGTCTACCTGGGTTATCGGGTGGACCGCGAAGGTTTGCACCCCGTCGCAGAGAAGGTGCGTGGGTTTCAACAGGCCCCCGCCCCGACTGACAATTTGCATTTTAGTTCGTTTCTCGGCCTCGTAAACTATTGCCGAAAGTTCCTCCCCAATCTGGCAACTACGCTGGCCCTGTTGCACCTTCTGCTAAAGAAGAATCACACCTGGGTTTGGGGTCATCCGCAAGAAACCGCTTTCCGGCGGGTAAAACAACAATTGTTGTCGTCTGGGTTACTAACCCACTATGATCCTGGAAAGCCTTTGCTCGTCACATGTGATGCATCCCCGTATGGTATTGGGGCCGTCCTGTCCCACAAGATGGAGAGCGGGGCCGAGCGGCTGATAGCTTTCGCCTCCCGCATATTGACTGCAGCGGAAAAAAAGTATGTGCCGATCGAGAAAGAGGGCCTGGCAGTGGTCTTTGCGGTGAAACGTTTCCACCAGTACGTATATGGCCGCCACTTCACTATCGTGACTGATCATAAGCCTCTGCTGGGACTTTTCAGAGAGGATAAGCCAATACTGCCCATTGCTTCCGCACGGATCCAGCGCTGGGCATTGTTGCTCGCTGCATACGAATATTCTCTGGAGCACAAATCAGGAACCCAGATAGGGAATGCCGACGCACTGAGCCGATTGCCTTTATCGACTGGCCCCATGTCGACCCTCATGACCGGTGAGGTGGTTGCAACCCTAAATTTTATAGACACCTTGCCTGTCACGGCATCACAGATCCGTGAGTGGACCCAGACGGAGCCAGTCCTGTCAAAGGTTCGGCGCATAGTCCTGTATGGTGGGCAGCATAGACAGCTCCCAGGCGTGTTGTGGGCATTTTCCTCCAAGCTGTCCGAATTCAGCATGGAAGACAGTATCCTCTTGTGGGGGACGCGTGTGATTGTCCCGGAAAAAGGACAGGAGCTGATACTGAGAGACTTGCACAATGGGCATCCAGGTGTGACCAAAATGAAAATGTTGGCCTGGAGTTATGTCTGGTGGCCAGGCCTCGACACCGACATTGAGAAGGTGGCCCAAAGCTGTTCCATTTGCCAGGAGCATCAGAACCTTCCGCCGGCCGCGCCCCGACATCACTGGGAATGGCCAGGGCGGCCTTGGGCACGCTTGCATGCGGATTTCGCCGGCCCTTTTCAAGGATCCATGTTCCTGCTATTAATCGACGCCCAGTCTAAATGGCTAGAGATGCATAAGGTGGGAGGCACAACGTCCTGTGCAACAATCGAGAAGATGCGTTTGTCTTTCAGAACGCATGGCCTCCCTGAGGTGCTGGTCACGGACAACGGCACTCCATTCACAAGTGAGGAGTTTGCAAGGTTCATGAAGATGAACGGCATACGCCATATCCGCACCGCCCCATACCACCCGGCTTCAAATGGGTTGGCGGAGCGCACAGTACAGACATTCAATCGAGGCCTATAGAGCAGTCTTCCGGTTCCATGGACACGAGACTGGCTCGTTTTTTGTTTTCATATAGGACCACCCCCCATACGGTGACTGGGGTAGCTCCCGCAGAACTCCTAATGGGCCGGAGACTTCGCACCCACCTCAGCATGGTTTTCCCGGACATTGGCGCAAAAGTACGCCGCACACAAGAACGGCAGGGACATGGTTTTTCTCGGCATCGGCCGATTCGGCAGTTTACGCCCGGTGACCCAGTGTTCGTTCGGAATTTTGCTGGTGGTGCCCAGTGGGTTCCCTGGCGTTATCTTTCACCAAACGGGCCCTATCTCTTACCAGGTGCAAGCCCAGGGTCGTCTCCAATGCAAACATGTAGACCATGTTCGGTCCAGAAGACTATCCCTTCCAAAGGTTCCCCGCCCCAGGAGCTCATTTCTACAGCCACAGACACCAGACGCAATGGAAAGTATTCCTCACAATCTTCCTCTGGTGCCTCACTCAAGGCCTGCGCAGGTCGTGACAGAACCGCTTGGAGATTAAGACGCCGAGATGACGGGGGCAGCAGACTCTGACTCCGAGATGGAGACACAAGACACCTCAGAGAGGGAATCCTCGGGTCCACGAGCCGTGGATGGACAACCGTTGCGCTGTTCATCACGGAAGCGCCGTTCTCCAACTCGTTACAAGCTGCCTGATCCAGCACCTCGTGCAAATGGGGTCCGACCTGCGGCAAAACGAGTCCGACGCCCTCCTTCTCCAGGGTCTTCGGTGGATTCCTTGGACTTTAGGGGGGGAGGGATGTTATAACCTGCCTGCTTACCACTGGCTGGGGACTAATGATAATCCCACAATCCTGTGGGAGTATGAGCTTCCCCAATGAGGGGGGGGGGGGGGCGGAGAAATCATTAGCAGACTCCCTGCATAAATAGAGCTGGCCAGTTTGGAACCAGCAGAGAGAGAGGAGTGAGCAGCAAGGGAAGTTGCTGCTGTTGTATATATATGTTATTGTAAATAAATGTTATTTCTTTGTATCCTGAAAACTCATGCTGGATTCTTCGTGGCCCTCACAAAAGGCCCCTAATTTTAGAGTTAATTGACTATTATCATGATTTAAATTTGTCCAGATGCACTAAAACAGACACTCGTAGGTTTTGTACTCAAGTGCTTTTTGGAAGCATTTTTCATGGGACAGTATGTACAACCGCCATGCACCTACTCAGACTGAAGGTGTAGATATACTGAAATATCCTAAATGTTTCAGAATGGCTCAGGGATCAAGGGCAAGCATATCAGATGGCTGATGTAAATCAGTGTTTTTCAAACTTTTTTGCTGGGGTCCCATTTTTACCAACTGGCCATCCTTCGGGACCCATGCCGGCCAGCTGGCTGACCTTTGTGACCCACACCGCCCAAACCTTACAACCCACCGTTTCTGCTTACCTTTAATGCGACAGGTGAGCCTGCTTGGTCCTCGCGATCTCACTTGCTTTGTCGTTCAATGTTACATTTCTGCGAAGGCCTTCAGCTGATGATTTAAGATTTTTGCTACATCCTTTGAAAAAAGTCAGGAGATTGGTCCTCAAATTTGTCTTCAGATGCCTTTGAAGTTTTGAGGATTTTAATCTTTAATTTTTAAAAATTTGCCAGTACTGCCTTGCATATAACATACATGGGCTTTGCATCCTGATTTGCACTGGCACAATTAATAAAGTCACATCTCAAGAAATCATCTTTACACTGCTTCGTACTTTATTTCAGCTTCTTCTTAATGGGTTTTCATCTGAGGCCATAGAGCTCACACCAGCACTGCATTGTCCTGTCATGGACTCTCCTGAGAAGCTCTCTCCAGCAGATGCAGTTGTGAGATCCTGGCCTGTTTGTGTCTCTGGTCCTCTCTTCCTTATTACAAGCTGATCCATCTTCAGTTGCGTGCTGGCAGCTACAAAATGGACAAATCTCTCCTCTGTGGATTTTGTGGCTAAAGCACAGATTACGTGATGTCAGTGTACATGCTGGGTGCATGACATGCCCTTTGCCGCTACTTTGGTGAGAAGACTGTGCCCTTTGTTTTTTTTAATACATTTAGAGTACCCAATTATTTTTTTTTCCCAATTAAGGGGCAATTTAGCGTGGCCAATCCACCTACCTTGCAATAAGATCATGGCTGAGTTGACTGTAGCCTTAACTCCACTTATTGCCTGTTCCCATAATCAGTAACTTTCTTGTCTATCAAAAATCTATCCCACTCCGCCTTGAACTTATTCAATGACCCAAGCTCCACTACAACCTGTCGAAGAAAATTCGAAAGACTAACCACCCAGGGATGTCCAGTACCTAACAGGGTATGGGGTTCATTTCACCCTCTGAACCCCTCCTTTGCAACAGCTCTGCCAGGCCTTACATTCTTCTCCTATTCCTCCTCCAAGCCAAAGTGCTCATGTCCAAGCACTGCTTTCCTCCTATTGACCCTTAGAAGGTGTCCAGTAAGGTGGACTGGCACGGCACTGGCTTTCTTTTGATGAAATCCTCTGAGAACTTCCATAATAAAGTGCTCCAGAAAGTTTCCCAATGTGTTTACAAAGTCTTCTTCAAACTTTCAGGAGCAATTGAACAGTGAAAGCCGAGCATAGCTTTGAGTAGAATTCAATTTCCTCAGCAATGACTGTTTTACTCCTGGTGAGCTGATTGCTGTTGGGAGGGGTGATTATCTGAAGCTGGTGAGCTGAATGCTGTTGGGAGGGGTGATTATCTGAAGCTCTAGCCACCAAATATGCTATGCATTCTCTTTAATGAGTGTTACCAGACAACTTTAATTGTCAAACAGAGCTTTAATGTTTAGTTCCGTTCCAAAGAGAAGTCACAATGGACTTGAAACGTTAATTCTGTTTTTCTCTCTCCACAGATGCTGCCAAGCTGCTGAGTTTTTCCAACTCTTTTTGCTTTTATGTCTGAGGTTTACTGTTCCTCCTGACAGCCGATCCTAGCATATGCTTGAACTCATGACAAGGCAACATCTTGCACTCAACACAAGTTAAAATGACACCATCTTGCCATCTCTTTAGCATTTAAAGTATCCAGGGAAAATCTCATCCTTAAGGTTTTGTACAAGTTTTACATAACCCCTTTGTTTACAATTCTATTCCTCTGGAAATTAAGGTTTGCTTGCACAGGAATATAGGAACAAAAGTAGACCATTTAACGCCTTGAGTCTTTTCTGCCGTTCAATAAGATTTAGATTTATTGTCGCGTGTACCAAGGTACAGTGAAAATTATTGTTCTGCGTACAGATCGTTCCATACATGAAAAAAAAACAGGACATACGATAATTACACAATGTAAATACATAGACATCGGGTGAAGCATACAGAGTATAGTGCAAACAACAGGAGAGAAGATGCATAGAGAGATCAGTTCCGCCCAGAAGAGGGTCATTCAGGAGTCTGATAACAGCAGGGAAGAAGCTGTATTTTTCAATCTGTTAGTGCGTGTTCTCAGACTTTTGTATCTCTGCTCGACGGACGAGGTTGGAAGAGAGAATGACCCGGGTTTGAGGGGTCTTGGATTATGCTGCCCGCTTTCCCAAGGCAGCAGGAGGTGTCGATAGAGTCAATGGATGGGAGGCAGGTTTGTGTGATGTTTTAATGCTCTCTATAGTTTCTTACGGACTCGGGCCGAGCAGTTGCCATACCAGGCTGTGATGCAGCCAGATAGGACACTTTCTGTGGTGCATCTGTAAAAATTGGTAAGAGTCAGTGTTGACATGCAATATGGATCATGTGCGACCTGCAACCTAACTCTGTAAGCCTGCCATTGCCATATATACCACAATACCATTGGAAACCAAAACATGTATCAATCTCAGATTGAAAATGTACAACTGTGGTAGCATAAGTTACCTTTTGTGGAAGAGAGATCCGAACTTCTACCACTCTTTGGCTATTGACGTGTTTCCTAATTTATCTTCTGAATGTACGGCTTAAATTCTTAGAATAGTGCTAGATTTCTCAACCAGTTAAAATAGATTTACTCGATCCACCTGACTTATTGCCTTTAATATCTTAAAACCACAAGCAAATCACCCCATAACCTTCGACATTCCATGGAACACAAACCCTACTTTGTGTAATCTCTCCTCCTAATTTAACCTTTGGAATACCGGTATAATTCAGGCAACACTACGTTGTACTCCCTCCAAAGCCAATATATCCTTCTCAGCACCCATGAACTGGTCACGGTACACGGGGGGAGGGGGGGAGGGTGTCTAATCAGGACTTTATATAGCTTCCTCTAGCTATACAAGGCAGAATTGTATTTGCTTTTTTGATTATTTTCTGTACCTGTACATGACATTTTAATGATCTGAACCCCAAGTTTCTTTGGATCTCCACTGTTTCTACATTTTCACCATTAAGCAAGTACCTTTTACTATCCTTTTTATAAGAACATAAGACATAGGAGCAGAAGTAGACCATTTGGCCCATTGAGTCTGCTCCGCCATACAATCATGGCTGATATGTTTCTTACCCCCATTCTTCTGCCTTCTCCCCGTAACCTTTATTAATCAAGAGCCTGTCGCTGTACGCGGACGACCTGTTGCTGTATGTGGCGGACCCGGTGGGGGGATGCCGGAGGTGATGAGGATTCTTAGTGAATTCGGGGGTTTCTCGGGGTATAAGTTGAACTTGGGCAAGAGTGAGGTGTTTGTGGTACATCCGGGGGATCAAGAGGAGGGGATTGTTAGGCTCCCATTGAAGCAGGCAGGGAAGAGCTTCAGGTACCTAGGGGTCCAGGTGGCGGGGAGCTGGGGGGCCCTTCACAAGCTCAACCTCACAAGGTTGGTGGAGCAGATGGAGGAGGAGTTTAAGAGGTGGGATATGTTACCGCTGTCACTGGCGGGGAGGGTGCAGTCCGTTAAGATGACGGTGCTCCCGAGGTTTTTGTTCCTGTTCCAGTGCCTTCCCATCCTTATCCCGAAGGCCTTTTTTAGGAGGGTCAACAGGAGTATCACGGGATTTGTGTGGGCGCATGGGACCCCGAGGGTTAGAAGAGTGTTCCTGGAACGTGGCAGGGATAGGGGGTGCTGGCGTTGCCCAACCTCTGTGGGTACTATTGGGCAGCCAACGCAGCAATGGTGCGTAAGTGGGTAATGGACAAGGAGGGGGCAGCATGGAAAAGGATGGAGGCGGCGTCTTGTGTGGGCACGAGCTTGGAGGCGCTAGTAACGGCGCCGTTGCCGCTCCCTCCAACGAGGTATACCACGAGCCCGGTGGTGGCGGCTACCCTCAAAATTTGGGGGCAATGGAGACGGCACAGGGGAGAAATGGGGGGCTCGATGGAGGCCCCGATACGGGGGAACCATCGGTTTGTCCCAGGAAGCATTGATGGCGGATTTCTGGGCTGGCTGGTTAGGAGGTTGAGGGACCTGTTTGTGGAGGGGAGGTTCGCGAGCTTGGGGGAGTTAGAGGGGAAGTTTGGGCTCCCCCCGGGGAACATGTTTCGGCACATGCAGGTTAGGGCGTTTGCCAGGCGGCAGATGGAGGGGTTCCCCCTGATGCCCCCACGTGGGGTACGGGACAGGGTGCTCTCGGGGGTGTAGGTTGGAGGAGGGAGGATTGTGGACATATACCGGGTAATGCAGGAGGTAGATAAGGCCTCGGTGGAGGAACTGAAGGGTAAATGGGAAGAGGAGCTGGGTGAGGAGATTGAGGAGGGGACGTGGGCGGATGCCCTGGATGGAGTGAATTCCTCCTCTTCCTGTGCGAGGCTTAGCCTCATACAGTTCAAGGTGCTGCATAGGGCCCACATGACTGTGACGAGGATGAGTAGGTTTTTTGGGGGCGAGGACAGGTGTGCTAGGTGCTCGGGGAGCCCAGCGAACCACGTCCATATGTTTTGGGCGTGCCCAGCGTTGGGGGAGTTTTGGAAGGGGGTAGCAAGGACGGTGTCGAGGGTGGTGGGATCCAGGGTCGAGCCAGGCTGGGGACTCGCAATTTTTGGGGTGGCAGCGGAGCCAGGAGTGCAGGAGGCGATAGAGGCCGGTGTTCTGGCCTTTGCGTCCCTAGTAGCCCGGCGGAGGATCTTGCTCCAATGGAAGGATGCGAGGCCCCCAAGCGTGGAGGCCTGGATCAATTATATGGCGGGGTTCATTAAATTGGAGAGGGTGAAATCTGCCCTGAGGGGATCAGTACAAGGGTTTCTCAGGCGGTGGCAGCCTTTCTTGGACTTCCTGGCGGAACGGTAGGGAAATAGGCCGACAGCAGCAGCAACCCGGGAGGGAGGGGGGTGGGGGTGGTTTGGATTGGGGGGAGGGAGAACTGTGTACATGGGTATGTGGGATGTGGCGTGTGCTACCTCTTTCCCTTTTGTTGCTTGGGTGATCTGTTGTTTTTTTTTCTTTTTCCTTTTGTTTGAAGTTGCTCTTGGAGTTGGGGGGTATTGTTCTTGGGGCGTTACCGCGGTTGTTTGTTAATAGAGTCAAGATGTTTATATTTTGTAAAAATTTGAATAAAAATTATTTAAAAAAAAAAAATTAATCAAGAGCCTATCTATTTCTGTCTTAAAGACATTCAGCGACTTGGCCTTCACAGCCTTCTGCAGCAATGAGTTCCACAGACTCACCACCCTATGGCTGAAGTAATTCCTCCTCATCTCAGTTTTAAAGGATCGTCCCTTCAGTCTGAATCTGTGCCCTCAGATTCTAGTTTCTCCTACGAGTGGAAACATCCTCTCCACATTCATTCTATCCAGGCCTCTCAGTATCTTGTGAATTTCAATAAGATCCCCCCTCATCCTTCTAAACTGCAATGAGTACAGACCCAGAGTCCTCGACTGCTCCTTATATGACAAGCCCTTCATTCCAAGGATCATTCTTGTGAACCTCCTCTGGACCATCTCCAAGGCCAGAACATCCTTCCTTAGATATGGGACCCAAAACTGCTTAGAATATTCCAAATGGGGTTTGACCAGAGCCTTATACAGCCGCAACAGTACATCCCTACTCTTGTATTCTAGCCCTCTTTACATGAATGCTAACATTGCATTTGCCTTCTTAACTGCCAATTCAACCTGCATGTTAAGGCTAAGTGAATCCTGAACTAGGATTTCTAAGTCTATTGGGGCAGCAGGGTAGCATGGTGGTTAGCATAAATGCTTCACAGCTCCAGGGTCCCAGGTTCGATTCCCGACTGGGTCACTGTCTGTGTGGAGTCTGCACGTCCTCCCCCTGTGTGCGTGGGTTTCCTCCGGGTGCTCCGGTTTCCTCCCACAGTCCAAAGATGTGCGGGTTAGGTGGATTGGCCATGCTAAATTGCCCGTAGTGTCCTAATAAATGTAAGGTTAAGGGGGGGGTTGTTGGGTTACGGGTATAGGGTGGATATGTGGGTTTGGGTAGGGTGATCATGGCTCGGCACAACATTGAGGGCCGAAGGGCCTGTTCTGTGCTGTACTGTTCTATGTTCTATGTTCTATTTGTGCTTCTGACTTTTAAAGCCTTTTCCCATTTAGATAAATAGTCTATGCCTCTATCCTTGCTAACAAAGTGCATACGCTCACACTTTTCCACATTGTCTTCCATCTGCCACTTCATTGCCCACTCTCTTAGCCTGTACAGGTCATTCTGCAGCCTCCCTGCTTCCTCAACACAACCTGTCCCTCTTTTTTATATTTGTATCATCTGCAAACTTAGCAACAAAAGGGAGCGCTTTATCCACACTCTCTGCCTTCTGGCAGTCAATTCTCTATCCATGTCAGTCCTTGCCCCTAACACGATGGGCCAGTGGCGTGCAGAGGTCTGGTGATGCCCGGGGCAAATCTTGATTGTATGCCCCAAAGACTCAAGTATAAGGCCTAATATACTGAGAAATATTATGAGAAAGGAAAACATTTTGAATATATAAACACAGATGAAACATGAAATAAACGCTTTATTCGATTTTAATATAAATCAATCAAATTTATTAAGTTCTTTTCCCCAAATGATACCTCCTGTCACAAAACACCTGAACTACTTCACTTTTTACATCAGCTGTGAGAAATTCTTTTTCAATGCTTATTAAAGCCAGGTTGGTCAGTCGCTCCTGTGACATAGAAGACCTCAGATATGTTTTTATTAATTTCAGTTTTGAAAATGACCTTTCACAGCTTGCGACTGAAAATGCGATTGTAAGCAGTAATCTGTATGAAACACACAGCGTCGGAAAGACATCCCTCCCATACTGCAGTAAAGACTACAGAGCATCTTTAGGATCAGGGGGAACTCTATTCCCTCCAGCTCGAAAGAGCATCACAAAATCAATAATTTTGTCATATAACTGAATTGCAACCACATCATTGTCATAATAATTTGCAAAGTCTGAACATTCCTTTTTTAATTTCTCTCTTTCTTGTTCATCTTCAATCACTCCTGAATTCAAGTTCAGAAGAAAAGAAAATCAGTCACTGAGTCTTTGAAGACGGACACTGCAGTCTTCAATTTCAGTTTTTAATCTGTTCACAATCTCTACCATTACTCTATTCATTTCTTCTTGTGCCGTCAGTCCACTATCTCTTGCTGACTCTCCAGGCATTATTCTTCTTCTCCTTGTTCGTGCAATTGGTATTCCCCAATTTTGACAATATTCATTGGCTAAATCTATTGCATTGTGGATAATTTCGTCATTCTTCAAATTCAAGATATGAATAAGTCCTCTCAAATCACAAGAAGCTTCATGGAACCCCATTTTCGGATCCTGCAAACGTTTTGAGACTTTATCCACTGATGATAAAACTGAGTACCAAAAATTTAATAAAGCTATAAACGGGAACTGTTGAATAGAGTTCAGTAGCGATCCTGCATCAGATTTAGTTTCCCTTGAAAATTCTCCTTCCAGCAGGTGTTGAAGGCTTGCAATAACGTTGTCACACTCTTCGTGGATTACTTGCACAGCATCATGGCTGGAACTCCATCTTGTGTCACACTGTCTTTTCACAGTCCGAGTGACAAATGATTTTAACACTTCCCAACGAGAAGTAGATGAAGAAAAAAAAGTAAAGAGTTTTTCTAGAATGCCAAAAAATGTAACAACAACAGGTTGCACCTCACTTGCATGGACACAGGACAAATTGAGGCTGTGGTTCTCGCAATTCACAAACACAGCTTTTGGGTTAACTTCAAGAATTTTTTGTTGAACACCTCCTCTCACTCCAGCCATAACTGCTGCGTTATCATATGCTTGACCACGACAGTCATTCATGGAAATTTTGTCTTCTTCCAATTTTTCCTGAATTTTATTTACCAGGCTGACTGCATCTTTCTTGTTGACTTGAAAAAATCCCAGAAATGTCTCCTTTATTTCTACTTTTCTGTTTTCATCAATATGAACGTAACGCAGAATTTCAGAAACCTGATCTTCATGGGCAATATCTGGAGTTGAATCCAGCATTATGCTAAAATATTTTGCGTCCTTAATTTCGGAAATTATATTTTTCTTGACAGTTTCACCAAGAAGATTGATTATTTCGTTTTGAATTCTGTTGGACAAGTAGGTGACACTTTTTGGTTTCTCTTTCCCTCTCTGCAAGTGTTTTGCTAAGATGTCATCATATTTGGCCAAAAGTCTGATTGTTGCTAGAAAGTTTCCTGTATTTTCACTGACTGTCTCCCCTGGCTCTGATAACCCAGATATTCCTTCTCCTCGATGTCCACGATAGGCCAGATTCTGTTTTGCCAGAAAGGATATAACCTCGACAATCCGTTCAGTTATAGCTTTCCATCTTTTCTTTTCAGCAGACATTTGCTGTTGAAGTTCAGCATCTATCGTAGTTGAATGATGGAGTCGAACTACAAGGTTCAGGTATTCCCTCATGTGAGCTCTATGAGAAGGGCTTTTTTCATGGTCAGGTATTGTTGGATTTAATTTTCTCCAAGTGGAGAAACTGTCTTCCTTTCCAAAGTTTGACACAGACGACAAATGCTCCTTTGAAAACAAAAAGCAAACAAAACAGTAGCATGCTTTCCGATATGGAGAGTATAACAACCATTTTCTCTCCACAATTTCTCCGTTTGTGGAAACTTTATCAAACCACTGTTTGGAAAATGATCTCCCATCCTTCTCAGCAAATGGACCACTTTTATTCTGATATCTTTCAGGGCCATGTTGTAATATTGTCATCTTCAAATGATCTGGAATCGGTTTCTTCAAACAGCCAAAATCGCTTCTTTGCAAAAATATGCAAAAATCTTCTTTATTTTCTTCACATGGATCATCATCCTGACAACGAGACTGAGGAGAGAGAGTATTATGTTCTGACCGAGCTGAATCCGTATCAGAAAAATCCTTCTCTGCACCCACATCATCTTTTACTTCTCCAGGTTCTCCTACTTCTTTACTTCTTTTTATCCATGCATCTAATGCCCCTCTTTGATGGGACTCTTCTTCGACTCTGGCCCTCTTTTTTTTCCTGTTCTGTGCTCCACTCGGTTGTACACGAAATACTCGTAACATTTCATTTTCTATCTCAAAAACCGTAAGACGCATGAGAAAATGGGAAGAAAATGGTAAACAATCGGTCAGTTGCAGACGGATAAACCATATTTCATTTCTTTGTTCCTTTGTATCAAATTATTTCACACTGATTCTCCACTGATAATTTTGTGCAATTTATATCATAGACTTGCAAATTAGTGGTATCTGTATTCGAATATTAGCATGTTAAGGAATAAATGTCTCCTATTCCGAGATTAAATGCCATAGCAGTCCTCTGATCATCCAGGCTTCACTCTTACTACATCCCACGTAAATATTTCATTAAATATCGCCAAAAAACCTATAAAAACCGTAGTTACACCTGTTCTAGAGCTATTCACTGACATGAGTAGGTAAAAGAACTAATCTAGATGCACAAAAAGCTGAAGAAAAGACGAGTTATGACTCGAGGAAATGCAGGAACGAACAGCCATGTCTGCTTGTTGCTTTTGATGGTTGCACCACGTACATCATCCGCATGCGTGTGGGGGGATGGGGAGAAGGACCATTTTCTCTAGACAGAAAGGGTACACCATGTTAAAGGAATAAAGGGCTAACAACTGCCTCTGCAGTGTGGTGAGCCTCCAAAAATTGATTTATCACCGCTGAAATTTTAAAATTACTATCTTATTTCCTTCTCTGGGGCAGCACGGTGGCCTAGTGGTTAGCACAACCGCCTCACGGAACTGAGGTCCCAGGTTCGATCCCGGCTCTGGGTCAATGTCCGTGTGGAGTTTGCACATTCTCCCCGTGTCTGCGTTGGTTTCGCCCCCACAACCCAAAAAATGTGCAGAGTAGGTGGATTGGCCACGCTAAATTGCCCCTTAATTGAAAAAAATAATTGGGTAATCTAAATTTCTTTTAAAAATTAAAAAAAAAATTTTTTTTTTAAAAAAAAATTTTTTTTTTTCCTTCTCTGATTGGATGCCCCCATCCAATGGATGCCCGGGGCCAATGCACCGTCGGCCCCCCCCTCTGCACGCCACTGGGAGAGACTCACACATGCAGTTCCAGAAAAGATGGGAATGGATTTGAGAGTTGCAAAAATGTCCAAGGACCTTGAAGAGGAAATAGAGGTTGGATGTGCGATGGTAGTTTGCAGTGATGGAGGGATCACGAGTTGTTTTTACGAGGAGTGGGCTGATGACATCAGATTTAAAGGAACAACACCTGAAGAGAGAGAAGAGTTTAAAATATCGGCTAAGATGGGAATCAAGAGGAGAAATTAGGTGAGCAGCAATTTAATGGAAGCAGGGTCATGGGAGCGGGAGATTGGTCTCATGGACAAGCTGAGCTCAGTGAGGGCACGATGGGAGATGGGAAAGAAACTAGAGAAAGATGTGTGTTCACAGCTAGGACAAAGGAAGTTCGGACTAGTGCACTATTGGATGGAAGGAATTAGCAGGGGCAGCTAATTGGATTGTCTCGCTAGAGAGACAAAGAAGCCCATGAGCTCCTCATACTTGTTGTTGGAGGTAAGGGTGGATGGAAAAAGGGGTTAAAAAGCTGGTTTCCTGTGGACAAGATAAGCCAGGTGTTAACTTTGCATCCCAGAATTATCCTACAACTTTACCAGTTTTAGCAGTTGGTGAGCCTTGTGTTGTGGAATGCACAGTGTTTCTGTGTGTCATTAGAATGCTATTGACATGTTGAGGTAGCGAGCCTTTATCCTGTGAAACCTTCACTGCATGCTTCAGTGATTGTTCAAAATGTTCAGCCAAGCCGTTGGTAGCTGGATGGTGGTAGGGGGAAGATTTGATATAGCGGATGCCACACCCTTTCAGGTAGTCTTTGAACTTGGCTGATGTGAACGGAGCACCGTTATCACTTACGAGTTGTTCGGGTCTCCCGAATCTTGTAAATACCTCGTCAAGCCTTTCCATGGTCTGTTCCGTATCTGTCAATTTCATGATGGTAACTTCCGTCCAGTTTGACTGCGTGTCAATCATGACCAAAAACATGTGTCCTTCGACTGGTCCCGCATAATTGACATGGATTGGCCATTCCCATGGATGCAAATGTTGTAGTGGAGGTATATTCCTCAAATCAGGATTAGCATAACTCCACCTTCTCCTCTATTTGGGCACCCAACCCAAGCCACCAAAAGTAGCTTCTCACAAATTATTTCATTCTAACTACACCGGGATGGTCCTCGTTCAGCTATACCAGGATTCTACTTAGTGGACACAGCAGAACGATTACTCTAATACCCCATAACAATACTCCATTTTGTACTGTCGACTCAAGATGTCTGGTAAGATAGGGTTTAAAGTCTGGATTCTTCCTGTGCTCTTGTGTTAGAGTGTCTCTTTGAATCATGCTCAACACCTTCCCCGTCATCGGATCTGTTTGGGTAAATTTCCGCACATGGGACATTACCAGAACATTTTCCACATGGGACATATGTCGGTAACACGTTCATCAGATTTGTGCTTATCTTTTTGGCCTTGTTGATTTTTCAGCGGATGTCTAGACAAAGCGGCCGTGTGCTGTTCAGCCCGACGATATGTGATGACATAATCGTATGCCGACAAGATTAACGCCCAACATTGTAATCGACTAGCAGTGAGCAAAGGGTCTCCTGACGCAGCCCAAAAATTGTTAAGGGACGATGGTCGGTCCATAGAGTAAACTGATGGCCAAATAAATAATGGTGAAACATTCAAATATTAAAAATAATGCCGAGAGCTTCTTTCTCAAGTTGAGCATAGTTGGACTCAGCGCTAGTCAGTGTCCAGAAAGTAAATGCTATTGGTGTTGCAAAGAAGCTGCAGTTTCAGTTTTGGGTTATAATAGACCAATAACTCCGATTCCTGTAAAATTTGTTTGACATTTTGGTAAGCATCCTCACAATCTTTCATCCAGAGTCAAGCTTGCTTGTTACAAAGCAACATATGTAAAGGCTTCAGCCCTGTTGCTAAGTGCGGTACAAACTTTCCATGGTCATTTAATAATCCTAGAAACGACCTTAACTGAGTTAATTTCTCCAGTCGTGGAGCATCCAATATTTCCAACATCTTCTTAAGTTCCTTGTGAAGACCGATTGGTCAATGATGTGTCCAAGGTAATGAATAGAAGATGTTTAAAATTCGCACTTCTCTTTATTGACCCTGAGATTATGTAATTGCAGCCTTGCAAGAGTAGCTTCTAGGTTGTTTATATGCTCCACATCATTTGAACCTGTGATCAAAATGTCATCTAGGTAGCATTGCACACCCGATAGACCACTCAAGATCTGATCCATAGATCATGGAAAGAGAGCCGGTGCTGATATAATCCCGAAGAGAATCCTCTTGTGCAAGAATTTAGAACTAGGGGTCACTGTTTATAAATAAATGGTCCCTCATTTAAGACAAAGATGAGGAGAAATGTTTTTCTCTCAGAGGGGCACGAGTCTTTGGAAGTCTCTTCCTCCAAAGGCAGTGGAGGAAGAGTCTTTGAACGTGTTTTAGACAGAAGTAGATAGAGGCTTGATGAACAAGGGGGTGAAAGGTTATCAGGGGTAGGCGGGTATGTGGAGTTGAGGTTACAATCACATCATCCATGATCTTATTGAATGGCGGAGTGGGCTCAAGGGACCAAGTGATCTACTCCTGCTCCGAATTTATGTTTTGTGATCAATGTAGGAATTTCAGATATATTGTATTATAAATATTTGGTGCAGTAAAGGTTAAGAGCCTGAGTTAGTGTGTGTGTGACTGCTGCAGTCATGTTTTTAAAAGAAATATGAGTTTGAAAGACAACTAAGTTTTGGAGCCAAAGATGTAATTGGGGATTCCCTGCGAAGTTAATTAGATATTAGATAAGCAGTTGAGGCTCCTTCATTACATGTTTTTAAGGTAAAGATAGATAGTTTTTTGAAGAATTAAGGGATTAAGGGTTATGGTGTTCGGGCCGGAAAGTGGAGCTGAGTCCACAAAAGATCAGCCGTGATCTAATTGAATGGCGGAGCAGGCTCGAGGGGTCAGATGGCCTACTCCTGCTCCTAGTTCTTATGTTCTTATGTTCTTATATCAGCTTGGTAAGATTATGCAATTACTGGGAGGAGTCAAGATATCAAGCATTGTTCAGGAAAGTGGTGTTAGTTGAGAGTTAGTTGGAGATGTGAGCAGAAATCAAGCAACTCAGTTCAGTTAAAAGATATGTTGTAGCTAGGTAGTAGTTTCTTTCCAGGCTGTTCAGAAGATTGTGATCAGAAAGTGAGCTGAAACAAGCTGAAGTCACTTCTGAAGAAATACAGCCAGAGTTCCTGCATGGTTCTGACAGGAGTCAGGTCTTTCCTTTGAACCAGTGGTACAAGATCACTCTTTCTCAAAGTAGAGTATCCAGACATCTCTGTAGAACAGATATTCCTGAGTGCCAACTGTATTTTAACAGTGGATTGAGAAGTGAGATTGGGTTTTTTGTTGTTGAGTGGGAATAAATATTAGTTAAGGTTACTGTATTTACTGTCTTGAGTAGTATTGTTTAAGGGGTGATTGTTTCAGGGCTAATTGTAAGTTATTTTCTGGTGTGATGTTAAAGATTTTAATAGTGTGTTAATAATACTTTGTTTTAATAGGCCATATCCCTATTCCTTTGTGTAATCACTCCTGGAGCAAGGAACCTTTCCTCACAGTCCTATAAAATTAAAATAAAATATCCGGGATAGTAATAATATTCATGCTCTTATCCGTAAGTGGCTCTGTGGCATATTCTGTGAAGCTCCCCGGAACATTTTATTATTGAAAGTATTATATGAGTAGTTTTGGGAGGAAGTTCCAGAGCTTATGGGGGGGATTCTCTTGTTGGCGATGGCAAAATCACGTTCGGTAATCGGCTGGAGAATCCTTGTTTGTGCCAAAATTGGGGGCGCCGCCGCTTTTGCCATGGCGTCACCTGTGGCCCTCCCCCGATGCTCCGTCCCCGATGGGCAGAGTTCCCGACGGTGTTTGTCAGTCATGCTACTTTATTTTGTGAACCCGGCATGGCGGCTACAGACTGAGTCCAGCGCCGCCACAGGCGGGGGGGGGGGGGGGGGGGGGGGGGGGGGGGGGGGAGCCATTCCTTGGGCAGAGGGGGGCTTTGTCGGGGGCTGGGGGGACTGGTGGGGGTTGTCCAGAGGTGGTGAAGGGGGTTACTGGGGGACAGTATGTGGCAGGCCGGGCCCTCCCATAGCCGCCGCCATGTTGCATGTCGCGGCCACCACAGGCCACAGGCCACCGCTGTGCGCATGGGCGGCAACGGACCCGGCAATTCTCTGGCCGTATCCGCAGGTAAAGCCAGGGGCTTTACGCTGCATGGCTGCTAGCCCCCCACCAGATGGAAGATCGGTGAAGCTTTTGCGCTATTTCTTCTGGCGTAAAACGCCACTGTTCCCACTGTCAGCACTTAGTCTTCAAATCAGAGAATTCAGCCCTGTGATCTTAATAGTGAAGGCATGACCTCCAATGACGAGTGATTAAAATTGGGCTGCTTCAGAAACCTGAATTCAAGAAGTCCAGACATCTTCATGGGCTGTGGATCTGGACGATATTACAGAGATAGAGAGGGGTGAGATCATGGAAGGATTTGAAAACAAGGATGAGATTTTTAAAATTGGGGCACTGCTGAACTGGTGACCAGTGTAGCTCAATGAGCACAGGGGTAATATCTGATTGGGACTTGACATGAGTTCAGGCATGGGCAATAAAGTATTTATTCTGAGTTTACAGAAGGTAGTCAAATCTGGAGGTAATCAAGATGCCTTTGAACAGCTGACCAACTGAGGCAGGGCGCAGTCAGACAATGCTTCAAAGGTAGAAATAGGCTATCTTAGTGAGGGGGCAATGATTTATAATGGTTGAATATAATTTCCTTGCTTTTGCACTCATTGTGTCAGATTGCCCACTGTACCAAATTACATCTCCACCAGCCTGGCAGTCATGGTTGGATTAATTTCCTGCAATCGTGGCTTCTGCCCGTCTGAAGCAGGTTGCCCTGGAGCTGCCAATCAATCAGAGGGTTGGAATCTCTGCAGTACCTCCAGGACCGGTGGGCTACTGCTATTACTGTCCCGGTTCCTGGATCAGCCATGATGGAGAAGACCAAGAGTGCTGATTGGGGGGGGCTGGTGCTCGTCAGGGACAATAGGGCAGGCCAAGGCAGGAATGCTGATCTGCCTCTGGTAAAATACCAACAATGCCTGGAAGGAGCCTTTAATTGGCTCAATTGATCTAAGAACCTGTCACCTAGCCTATCACTAGTAAACTGTCAATGGAGGACAGAGGGCAGTGGGCAAAGTTCCCCTCGCTATCCCACCCAATTTCATCCCCCCTATCTGCCCCATGCCACCTCACCCCTCAGCCTGCTCCCAAGTGTAAAATTCTGGCCTTTGCTTCTGTTTATAAAGCCAGATATTCCATATGACTTCTTAGCAGCATTCTCAATTTGTCCTGTCACCTCTAAAGCATTGTAAATGTACACCTGGGACTTCCGGGTGCAGCATGTAGGTGGAAGTCGCATGGCTAGGGAAATTGCAAGATGGCTAGGGTAATTGCAAGATGGCTAGGGAAATTGCAAATGCACTTGTAATAATTGAATAAAATTCACTAGACTCTGGGGTGGTCCCGGTGGATTGGAAATTAGCAAACGTGACACCACTGTTTAAAAAAGGAGGCAGGCAGAAAGCGGGAAATTATAGGCCAGTGAGCTTAACTTCGGTAGTGGGGAAGATGCTGGAATCTATCATCAAAGAAGAAATAGCGAGACATTTGGATGGAAATTGTCCCATTGGGCAGACGCAGCATGGGTTCATAAAGGGCAGGTCGTGCCTAACTAATTTAGTGGAATTTTTTGAGGACATTACCAGTGTGGTAGACAACGGGAAGCCAATGGATGTGGTATATCTGGATTTCCAGAAAGTTTTTGACAAGGTGCCACTCAAAAGATTGCTGTATAACATAAAGATGCATGGCATTAAGGGTAAAGTAGTAGCATGTATAGAAGATCGGTAAATTAATAGTGTTTCTCTGGTTGGCAATCAGTAGCTAGTGGTGCCCCTCAGGGATCAGTGTTGGGCCCACAATTGTTCACAATTTACACAGATGATTTGGAGTTGGGGACCATGAGCAATGTGTCCAAGTTTGCAGATGGCACTAAGATGAGTGGTAAAGCAAAATGTGCAGAGAATATTGGAAGTCTGCAGAGGGATTTGGATAGTTTAAGTGAACGGGCTAGGGTCTGGCAGATGGAATACAATGTTGACAAATGTGAGGTTATCCATTTTGGTAGGAATAACAGCAAAAGGGATTATTATTTAAATGGTAAAAAATTAAAACATGCTGCTGTGCAGGGGGATCTGGGTGTCCCAGTGCATGAGTTGCAAAAGTTGGTTTACAGGTGCAATAAGTGATTAAGAAGGTGAATGGAATTTTGTCCTTCATTGCTAGAGGGATGGAGTTTATGACTAGGGAGGTTATGCTGCAATTGTATAAGGTGTTAGTGAGGCCACACCTGGCGTATTTGTTTTAGCCTCCTTACCTGAGAAAGGACATCCTGGCGCTGGAAGGTGTGCAGAGGAAATTCACTAGGTTAATCCCAGAGTTGAGGGGGTTGGATTACGAGGAGAGGTTGAGTAGACGTGGAATTTAGAAGGATGAGGGGGGATCTTATAGAAACATATAAAATTATGAAGGGAATAGATAGGATAGATGCGGGCAGGTTGTTTCCACTGGCGGGTGAAAGCAGAACTAGGCGGCATAGCCTCAAAATAAGGGGAAGTAGATTTAGGACTGAGTTTAGGAGGAACTTCTTCACCCAAAGTGTTGTGAATCCATGGAATTCCTTGCCCACTGATGCAGTTGAGGCTCCTTCATTAAATGTTTTCAAGGCAAAGATATAATAATGAAGAATAAAGGATTATGGTGTTGGGACGGGAAAGTGGAGTCCACAAAAGATCAGCCATGATCTCATTGAATGGTGGAGCAGGCTCGAATGGTGGAGATGGCCTTCTCCTGCTCCTAGTTCTTATGTCCTTATGTTCTTATGTTAGGTTGCTCCTGCTCAAGTCTCTGGTTTTTCTGCTTTTATGCCTTGTCTCAGGTGTAGTTTTTGGATGAGTTGGTGTGGGGCGTCAGAAGGAGTTTGGGGAATGTCAAAGTCTCAGAAGAAAGCTCCTGGAATAAAATGGCGAGAGAAAGTCCGAGGCGAGTGCTGCTGTGTGTCCTGCAGGAATGAAGAGGGCGTGGTCGGTCGTCGGTGGGGCCGCTCCTCTCATGGTGGAAGCTCTGATCAAGGTGATATCGAAGGAGTTTGAGAGGCTGTTTGCCAAGCATTTGGAGGTGCTTTGGATGGAGATGGTGACCTTTCTTATAGGGTGGGTGGAGGAGGTGATTGCCCCGGTAAAGGTGGTAGTAATGAAGATGTCTGTCAAGGTGCAGGAGCAAGGAAAGAAGATGAAGGGGTTGGAGGAGGCACTGTCACAGCACAGCAACCAATTCACCTGCGGAGGGTGATGGAAATCAATAAAGGGCTCAGAGCCAAGGTGGCGATCAGGTCGAGGAGGCAAAATGTGAGAATTGTCGGCCTGCCTGAGGGGGTGCCGAAGCTGACTGGGTACTTTGCAAAGATGTCTACTGAGTTGATGGGGGAGGGGGAAAAACCCTCTCGCTATGAGTTGGATAGGGCATGTCGGTCGCTCAGGCTGAAGCCAAAAGCGAATGAGCCACCAAGGGCGGTCGGAGTCTGCTTCCACAGCTAGAGGGCGGAATTCTCTGCTCCCCACGCGGCCTGGGAGAATCGCGAGAGGGCCACCCGACATTTTTTACGTCCCCCCTGGCGCTCCGCGATTCTCCCCCCACCATCTCGGAAAAATCGGCGCTCGCCGCTTTTCACGGCGAACGGTGATTTTCCGAGCCCGATGGCCTGAGCGGCCGGCCCTTCACGCCCGTTTCACCACGGCAGCCACCACACCTGGTCGCTGCATTCGTGAAACGGGTGCCAGATGCCCGTTTGGGGCATCTAGGGGCCGGATTTGGACGGGAGCACCGCGACTGTGCTCCGGAGGGGACAGTCCCGCGATCGGTGCCCACCGATCATCGGGCCAGCGTCCAAAACGGACGCACTCTTTCCCCTCCGCTGCCTGGCAAGATCAAGCCGCCATGCCTTTGCCGGGCGGCGGTGGAGAAAGACGGCACCGCGCATGCACGGGTCCGTGCTGTCTGCGTGGTGATGTCATCCGCGCATGCGCGGGTTGGAACCGGCAACCCACGCATGCGCGGATGACATCATGAAAAGCGCCATTCGAGCGTCATTTCTGGCGGCCGAGGTCGTGGCCGGGAATGACGGGGGCCCGCTCCTAGCCCCCCGGTTGGGGGTGTATTAGGTGCGGGGAGCGGGCCCCGAGGCCGTCGTGAACCACGGCCGAGTTCACGACGGCCTCCGCGATTTTTGGCCTTAGCGGAGAATACCGCCCAGAAGGTTTTGAGGTGGGTGAATAGAGATGAGGGGCGAAATTCTCCGACCCCCCGCAGGGTCGGAGAATTGCCCGGGGGCCGCCAAAAATCCTGCCCCCGCCGTGGCAGAAATTCACCGCCACCCGGGAATCGGCGGGGGCGGGAAACACCACCCTCCGATCGGCGAGCCCCCTGCGGCGATTCTCCGGCCCGTGATGGGCCGAAGTCCCGCCGCTGGGAGGCCTCTCCCGCCGCCGTGGTTTGAACCACCTCTGGTGGCGGCGGGTTCTGCGGCGCGAGTGGGCCCCCGGGGTCCTTGGCGGGGCGATCGGACCCCAGGGGGTGCCGCCACGGTGGGGGCACTCTTTTTCTTCCGCGCCGCCACGGCCTCCACCATGGTGGAGGCGGAAGAGAATCCCCCAGCATGCATGCGCCGGTGGTGACGTCAGCAGCAGCTGACGCACCGGCGCATGCGTGAACTGGCGAAGGCCTTTCGGCCAGCCCCGGCGCCAGGCGTCAAAGGTTGCTGGAGCCGGTTTGGGCGCCTGTCGGTGTGGTGCCAACCGCTCCGGCACGGGCCTAGCCCCTCCCTATGAGGGCTTGGCCCCTAAAGGTGCGGAGAATTCCGCACCTTTGGGGAGGCCCGACGCCGGGTGGTTGGCGCCACTCCGCTACGCCGGTACCCCCTGCCCCGCCGGGTAGGGGAGAATCCTGCCTGAGATGTGGAATGGGAAGGTGTTGGTATACGCAAAAACTAAGATCTGACGGCGGAGTTGATGAGAAGGCAGGTGGCCTTTGGACGGGTTAAGGCAGCATTGTACAGCAGCGGTGTAAGATTCGGATCGGTCTACGCGGCAAAGCTGGGAGTGACTCACACTTCAAAGGACTTTTATTTTGAGGCGGCGGAGGTGTTCATCAAAGCTGAGATAAGAGTTGGAATTTGGACTTGGTTAGAGGGGACAGGGATTGTTTTCTTATTAAGGGATTTCTATTTGGATTAGGGTTTTGGTTCTATCTCTTAAATGGGTGTGTGTGGTTTATTCACATTCATTTAATATTTGTTCCTTATTCGTGCAGTTTTTGCAAGGGGTAGATTTTGTCACCAGTGGTTTGGGAGGCTCTGAAGGTGGTAGTGAGGGTGGGGGTGGCGATCCCTCTCTCCTCACCACCCAAGTTGGATAGCGAGGAGAGTGGAACACCAGTGATTGATAGAAGAGATTTTGGAGTTGGATGGGAGGTATTCAGGGAACCCGGACCCGGGGCTCCAGCTGTAGCCATCTCAGATGGCCACCTGCAAAGGACCATGGGAATTATGGCCAACCCAGGACTCAAACAGATTCAGACCTGCGTATATTTGAAACACAGGTAACTAGACCTGATCGAAACCACCCGCTCGTTTGCATTTTAATGGCCCATTTTGCCAGGCCAATAGAACTCCAATCAAGCAACCGGTACCGCCACAGGCTGATTACCCAGAGAGACCAACTGCCAAGGTCAATGACCGCTAAGGACCCGCCCAGCCACCAAGGCACCCGCCCCTTTATTGGCCGAAATCGAAGACAGTGATCAGAGCCAAGGTTATTGGGTCCAAGGTTAAGGACCGCCCCAAAGAGCGCGAAATACCAGAGGGATAAAAGTGAGCACAGCCATGTGTTTTGTCTCTTTTGGATCCAGCCTGTGCCAGCCAACTGTAGCAGGAACAGCCAGCCAAGTTCAAGATCAACGATTGCTACCTGACAGATGAGCCCAGCAGAGACACAGCCACTTTCTTCGAACCAGCTGAGTGAAATCCAGAAAAAGGCCTTATCCATTCGGACAGTGCCGGTCGCCCTGAAGTTAAGTATCGGTTATTGTAGCTGATAGATGTAGTTTTGACTCGCAGTAGATATTATGTTTGCATGTCGAGGTAACTCTTGTGTATGTAAATAAACCATTTTTTTAACTAACCAACTGGTTGTGTGGTAATTTGATCGATATAAGGGAAGGCTTGTGGTTCACCAACATTATCATTAATATTAGCAACATTATTGGCGACACCGTTGGGATCGAAAACGAGCAACACAGACAAAGAGGAAGGAGTTGCAGGCAAGGTTTGACCTATTGTTCACAGGGAAAGCGGTGTGACAGTTGAGAAGGACAAGGGGGGTGCTGTTTGCGAGTATGGGGAGAAGGCGGGCATGTGCTGGCAGGTCAGCTTCGTAGGGAGGCTGCGGCAAGAGTGATAGTTCGGGTGCGGGACAGAGGGGGAGTTTCTGGGTGGGATAGAGTGCCCGAGGTTGGGTCAGGTGGAGAGGGCAGGGCCCGAGGAGTCGATGGGGGTGGAGGAGGTGAAGGTGGTAATCGGGAGGATGCAGGCAGAGAAGACAGCGGGATCAGATGGGTTTCTGGTCAAACTTTCTGAAAGATTTACAGTTAGACTGCTGCTGTTGATGGTGGGAATGTTCGAGGACACGATGGATAGGGGTGTCTTGCTGCAAATGGTGAGGTAGGCCTCAATTTCGTTGTTGCTTAAGAAGGACAAGGATCCGATGGAGTGTGGGTTATAAAGGTCTGTATCTCTGCTGAATGTAGACACCAAGATATTGACGAAGGTACTGGCAGTAAGATTGGAAGGGGGCCTCCCAAAGGTGATTGGAGAGGACCAGACGGGGTTTGTAAAAGGAACACAGTTGTCCTCAAATGTGAGGAGGCTGTTGAATGGGGTGCTTTCTCCGGCAGAAGGGAGATGGAGGTGGTGGTGGCTTTAAATATGGAGAAGGCATTTAATTGGGTGGAATGGAGTTGATGGCAGTATTGAAGAAAGTTGGGATTGGGCTGATGTTTGTGACATGGTGCAGCTATTGTACAAGGAGCTGATGGTGGGCGTGCGCACAAATAATATAATCTGGCAGCGTCTCACTTTAGATGTTTTGGGGTGCAGATGGTCTGTGATTGAGCAGGTCTCCAGAAGTTTCAGTAGCTTGGCGGTGAGGGTGAAAGCTGATTTACTGAGGTGGGTTAAGTTTGGTGATGAGGGTGAAGTCTGATTTGTTGAGAGGGGAAAATTTGGTGATGAGTTAGGATAAGCTTGGTGACAAGGGTGAAGGCTGATTTACTGAGGTGGGATAAGCTTGGTGACGAGGGGAAGGCTGATTTATTGAGGTGGGATAAGCCTGGTGATGAGGGTGAAGGCTGATTTACTGAGGTGGGATAAGCTTGGTGATGAGGGGAAGGCTGATTTGCAGAGGTGGGGTAATCTTGGTAACGAGGGTGAAGGCTGCTTTGCAGAGGTGGGGTAATCTTGGTAACGAGGGTGAAGGCTGCTTTGCTGGGGTGGGATAGGCTTGGTGACGAGGGGAAGGCTGACTTGTTGAGGTGGAATAACCTTGGTGATGAGGGTGAAGGCTGATTTGTTGAGGTGGGATAATCTTGGTGATGAGGATAAAGGCTGATTTACTGAGGTGGGATAAGCTTGGTGATGAGGGGAAGGCTGATTTACTGAGGTGGGATAATCTTGGTGATGAGGGGAAGGCTGATTTACTGAGGTGGGATAAGCTTGGTGATGAGGGTGAATGGAGCCCAGAAAGCGGCGGGAGTTCAGAGACAGAGGGAGCCCATAAAGCAGCGGGAGTTCAGAGACAGAGGGAGCCCATAAAGCAGCGGGAGTTCAGAGACAGAGAGCCCAGAAAGCGGCGGGAGTTCAGAGAGAGAGCCCATAAAGCAGCGGGAGTTCAGAGACAGAGGGAGCCCATAAAGCAGCGGGAGTTCAGAGACAGAGAGCCCAGAAAGCAGCGGGAGTTCAGAGACAGAGAGCCCAGAAAGCAGCGGGAGTTCAGAAACAGAGGGAGCCCATAAAGCAGCGGGAGTTCAGAGACAGAGAGCCCAGAAAGCGGTGGGAGTTCAGAAACAGAGGGAGCCCATAAAGCAGCGGGAGTTCAGAGACAGAGAGCCCAGAAAGCAGCGGGAGTTCAGAGACAGAGAGCCCAGAAAGCGGCGGGAGTTCAGAGACAGAGAGCCCAGAAAGCGGCGGGAGTTCAGAGACAGAGAGCCCATAAAGCGGTGGGAGTTCAGAGACAGAGAGCTCAGAAAGCGGTGGGAGTTCAGAGACAGAGGGAGCCCAGAAAGCAGCGGGAGTTCAGAGACAGAGGGAGCCCAGAAAGCAGCGGGAGTTCAGAGACAGAGAGAGCCCATAAAGCGGCGGGAGTTCAGAGACAGAGAGCCCAGAAAGCAGCGGGAGTTCAGAGACAGAGGGAGCCCAGAAAGCGGCGGGAGTTCAGAGAGAGAGAGAGCTAGAAAGCGGCGGGAGTTCAGAGACAGAGAGCCCAGAAAGCGGCGGGAATTCAGAGACAGAGAGCCCATAAAGCGGCGGGAGTTCAGAGAGAGAGAGCCCATAAAGTGGCGGGAGTTCAGAGACAGAGAGCCCAGAAAGCGGTGGGAGTTCAGAGACAGAGGGAGCCCATAAAGCGGCGGGAGTTCAGAGACAGAGAGCCCAGAAAGCGGCGGGAATTCAGAGACAGAGAGCCCATAAAGCAGCGGGAGTTCAGAGACAGAGGGAGCCCAGAAAGTGGCGGGAGTTCAGAGAGAGAGAGAGAGCTAGAAAGCGGCGGGAGTTCAGAGACAGAGGGAGCCCATAAAGTGGCGGGAGTTCAGAGAGAGAGAGAGAGCTAGAAAGCGGCGGGAGTTCAGAGACAGAGAGCCCATAAAGCGGCGGGAGTTCAGAGACAGAGAGCCCATAAAGCGGCGGGAGTTCAGAGACAGAGAGCCCAGAAAGCGGCGGGAGTTCAGAGACAGAGGGAGCCCATAAAGCAGCGGGAGTTCAGAGACAGAGAGCCCATAAAGCAGCGGGAGTTCAGAGACAGAGGGAGCCCATAAAGCAGCGGGAGTTCAGAGACAGAGAGCCCAGAAAGCGGCGGGAGTTCAGAGACAGAGAGCCCAGAAAGCAGCGGGAGTTCAGAGACAGAGAGCCCAGAAAGCGGCGGGAGTTCAGAGACAGAGGGAGCCCATAAAGTGGCGGGAGTCCAGAGAGAGAGAGAGCTAGAAAGCGGCGGGAGTTCAGAGACAGAGGGAGCCCATAAAGCGGCGGGAGTTAAGAGACAGAGGGAGCCCAGAAAGCGGCGGGAGTTCAGAGACAGAGAGCCCAGAAAGCGGCGGGAGTTCAGAGACAGAGGGAGCCCATAAAGCAGCGGGAGTTCAGAGACAGAGGGAGCCCATAAAGCAGCGGGAGTTCAGAGACAGAGAGCCCAGAAAGCAGCGGGAGTTCAGAGACAGAGAGCCCAGAAAGCAGCGGGAGTTCAGAGACAGAGAGCCCAGAAAGCAGCGGGAGTTCAGAGACAGAGGGAGCCCATAAAGCAGCGGGAGTTCAGAGACAGAGGGAGCCCATAAAGCAGCGGGAGTTCAGTGACAGAGAGCCCAGAAAGCAGCGGGAGTTCAGAGACAGAGAGCCCATAAAGCAGCGGGAGTTCAGAAGGACACAGGATAAAAGAGCGCGAGGAGAGCTGCAGTGAGTCATTGAAAGAGCGGGAGGGGACACATTGAGAGCGGCGGGGTGCCAGTGGGAGCAAAGATAATATAAGGCGGGAACCGGAAGTACGACCCGCGGACTTCTGGGAAGGATTTTCTCCTAGCCAATAAATTCTGGTGGAGAGGATACCCGGACACTACACGTGTAGTGTTTCCCACCCGCCCTCCTCCTCTAACCTAATAATAAGACCCATTGGTGTGAGCAGGTAAGTGCTATATTATATTATTATATTTTATTTGTTTTATATTTGTTTACCAGAACTTGGTTGAAATTAAGTGGGATGGCAGGGAAGGTAGTGCAATGTTCTTCCTGCAGGATGTTTGAGGTGAGGGATGCCGTTAGTGTCCCTGCTGATTTTACCTGCAGGAAGTGCAGCCAGCTCCAGCTCCAACAAGACCGAGTTTGGGAACTGGAGCTGGAGTTGGATGAACTTCGAATCATTCAGGAGGCAGAGGTGGTCATAGATAGGAGCTTCAGGGAAGTAGTTACACCAAAGACTGGAGATAGATGGGTAACTGTAAGAGGGACTGGGAAGAAGCAGACAGTGCAGGGACCCCCTGCGGTCGTTCCCCTGAGTAACAAGTATACCGTTTTGGATACTTGTAGGGGGGACGACTTACCAGGGGTAAGCCATGGGGTGCGGGACTCTAGCACGGAGTCTGTCCCTGTTGTTCAGAAGGGAAGGGGGGAGAGGAGCAGAGCATTAATAATTGGGGACTCAATAGTCAGGGGCATAGATAGGAGATTTTGTGGGAGCGAGGGAGACTCACGTTTGGTATGTTGCCTCCCAGGTGCAAGGGTAAGTGATGTCTCGGATCGTGTTTTTCGGGTCCTTAAGGGGGAGGGGGAGCAGCCCCAAGTCGTAGTCCACATTGGCACTAATGACATAGGTAGGAAAGGGGACAAGGATGTCAGGCAGGCCTTTAGGGAGCTAGGATGGAAGCTCAGAGCGAGAACAAACAGAATTGTTATCTCTGGGTTGTTGCCCGTGCCACGTGATAGTGAGATGAGGAATAGGGAGAGAGAGCAATTAAACACGTGGCTACAGGGATGGTGCAGGCGGGAGGGATTCAGATTTCTGGATAACTGGGGCTCTTTCTGGGGAAGGTGGGACCTCTATAGACAGGATGGTCTACATCTGAACCTAAGGGGCACCAATATCCTGGGGGGGAGATTTGTTAGTACTCTTTGGGGGGTTTAAACTAATTCAGCAGGGGCATGGGAACCTGGATTGTAGTTTTGCGGTGCGAGAGATTGAGAGTAGAGAAGTCAGGAGCACAGATTTGACTTCGCAGGAGGGCGGCAGTGTTCAGGTCGGTGGTTTGAAGCGTGTCTATTTCAATGCCAGGAGTATACGAAATAAGGTAGGGGAACTGGCAGCATGGGTTGGTACCTGGGACTTCGATGTTGTGGCCATTTCAGAGACATGGATAGAGCAGGGACAGGAATGGTTGTTGCAGGTTCTGGGGTTTAGGTGCTTTAGTAAGGTCAGAGAAGGGGGCAAAAGAGGGGGAGGTGTGGCGCTGCTAGTCAAGGACAGTATTACGGTGGCAGAAAGGATGCAAGATGGGGACTCTTCTTCCGAGGTAGTATGGGCTGAGGTTAGAAACAGGAAAGGAGAGGTCACACTGCTGGGAGTTTTCTATAGGCCACCTAATAGTTCTAGAGATGTAGAGGAAAGGATGGCGAAGATGATTCTGGAAAAGAGCGAAAGTAACAGGGTAGTTGTTATGGGAGACTTGACCTTTCCTAATATTGACTGGAAAAGATATAGGGCGAAATTCTCCGCCCCCCACGACGGGTGGGAGAATAGCGGGAGGGCCTTCCCGACATTTTTGCCGTCCTCCCGCTATTCTCCCCCCCCCCGCCGAAGTCCCGACCCGAATCGCTGCCGCCGTTTTTTTACGGCCGGCAGCGATTCTCAGCTGTTAGATGGGCCGAAGTCCCAGCCCTTTACGCCGTTTTTACAAACGGCAAACACACCTGGTCTTGCCGTTCGTAAAAACGCCGTGAAAGGGTGCCATGGGCCCGCGATCGGTGCCCACCGATCGCGGGCAGCGGGCCCGATGCCCGCGCACTACTTGTCCTTCCGCCGCCCCGCAGTATCCATTCGCGGGGCGGCTGAGGGGCAACCCGGCCCGCGCATGCGCGGGTTTCACGCAAAAACGCGATGACGTCACCCGCGCATGCGCGGGTTGGAGTCTTCCAAACTGCGCATGCGCAGCTGACGTCATATGATGCGTCAGCCGGCGCTAACTCCAGCAAGCGGGCTTAACGATTTTCGTTAAGCCCGTCTTGCCGGAGCCTACGGCGTCGGGCTGCTAGCCCCGACCGGGGACCAGAATCGGTCCCCGGTCGGGAAGGGGCGCGCTGCCGTAAAACCCGCCCGGGTTTTACGCCAGCTTTACGATTTCTCCCGTTTTGGAGGAATCTCGCCCATAGTTCGAGTACATTGGATGGGTCGTTCTTTGTACAATGTGTGCAGGAGGGTTTTCTGACACAATATGTTGACAGGCCAACAAGAGGTGAGGCCACTTTGGATTTGGTTTTGGGTAATGAACCAGGCCAGGTGTTAGATCTGGAGGTAGGTGAACACTTTGGAGACAGTGACCACAATTCGATGACCTTTACATTAGTGATGAAAAGGGATAAGTATACCTTGCAGGGCAAGAGTTATAGCTGGGTGAAGAGCAATTATGATGCCATTAGACATGACTTAGGATGTGTAGGTTGGAGAAGTAGGCTACAAGGGTTGGGCACACTGGATATGTGGAGCTTGTTCAAGGAACAGCTATTGCGTGTTCTTAATCAGTACGTACCAGTCAGACAGGGAGGAAAGGGTAGAGCGAGGGAACCGTGGTTTACCAAAGAAGTGGAATCTCTTGTTAAGAGGAAAAAGGAGGCCTATGTGAAGATGAGGCGTGAAGTCTCAGTTGGGGCGCTTGATAGTTACAGGGAAGCAAGGAAGGATCTAAAGAGAGAGCTAAGACGAGTAAGGAGGGGACATGAGAAGTCTTTGGCAGGTAGGATCAAGGAAAACCCAAAAGCTTTCTATAGGTATGTCAGGAATAAAAGAATGACTAGGGTAAGAGTAGGGCCAGTCAAGGACAGTGGTGGGAAGTTGTGTGTGGAGGCTGAGGAGATAATCGAGATACTACATGAATACTTTTCGTCAGTATTCACTCAGGAAAAAGATAATATTGTGGAGGAGAGTGCTGAGACACAGGCTATTAGAATAGATGGCATTGAGGTGCGTAGGGAAGAAGTGTTGGCAATTCTGGACAATGTGAAAATAGATAAGTCCCCGGGGCCTGATGGGATTTATCCTAGGGTTCTCTGGGAAGCCAGGGAAGAGTTTGCTGAGCCTTTGGCTTTGATTTTTAGGTCATTATTGGCTACAGGAATAGTGCCAGAGGACTGGAGGATAGCAAATGTGGTCCCTTTGTTCAAGAAGGGGAGTAGAGATAACCCCGGTAACTATAGGCCGGTGAGCCTAACATCTGTGGTGGGTAAAGTCTTGGAGAGGATTATAAAAGATGCGATTTATAATCATCTAGATAGGAATAATATGATTAGGGATAGTCAGCATGGTTTTGTGAAGGGTAGGTCATGCCCCACAAACCTTATCGAGTTCTTTGAGAAGGTGACTGAACAGGTGGACGAGGGTAAAGCAGTTGATGTGGTGTATATGGATTTCAGTAAAGCGTTTGATAAGGTTCCCCACGGTCGGCTATTGCAGAAAATACGGAGGCTGGGGATTGAGGGTGATTTAGAGATGTGGATCAGAAATTGGCTAGTTGAAAGAAGACAGAGAGTGGTGGTTGATGGGAAATGTTCAGAATGGAGTTCAGTTACGAGTGGCGTACCACAAGGATCTGTTCTGGGGCCGTTGCTGTTTGTCATTTTTATAAATGACCTAGGGGAGGGCGCAGAAGGATGGGTAAGTAAATTTGCAGACGACACTAAAGTCGGAGGAGTTGTAGACAGTGCGGAAGGATGTTGCAGGTTACAGAGGGACATAGATAAGCTGCAGAGCTGGGCTGAGAGGTGGCAAATGGAGTTTAATGTGGAGAATTGTGAGGTGATTCACTTTGGAAAGAATAACAGGAATAAGGAATATTTGGCTAATGGTAAAATTCTTGGTAGTGTGGATGAGCAGAGGGATCTCGGTGTCCATGTACATAGATCCCTGAAAGTTGCCACCCAGGTTGATAGGGTTGTGAAGAAGGCCTATGGTGTGATGGCCTTTATTGGTAGAGGGATTGAGTTCCGGAGCCATGAGGTCATGTTGCAGTTGTACAAAACTCTAGTACGGCCGCATTTGGAGTATTGCGTACAGTTCTGGTCGCCTCATTATAGGAAGGACGTGGAATCTTTGGAACGGGTGCAGAGAAGATTTACCAGGATGTTGCCTGGTATGGAGGGAAAATCTTATGAGGAAAGGCTGATGGACTTGAGGTTGTTTTCGTTAGAGAGAAGAAGGTTAAGAGGTGACCTAATAGAGGCATACAAAATGATCAGAGGGTTAGATAGGATGGACAGCGAGAGCCTTCTCCCGCGGATGGAGGTGGCTAGCACGAGGGGACATAGCCTTAAATTGAGGGGTAATAGATATAGGACAGAGGTTAGAGGTGGGTTTTTTACGCAAAGAGTGGTGAGGCCGTGGAATGCCCTACCTGCAACAGTAGTGAACTCGCCAACATTGAGGGCATTTAAAAGTTTATTGGATGGCAGCACGGTGGCCTAGTGGTTAGCACAACCGCCTCACGGCGCTGAGGTCCCAGGTTCGATCCCGGCTCTGGGTCACTGTCCGTGTGGAGTTTGCACATTCTCCCCGTGTTTGTGTGGGTTTCACCCCCACAACCTAAAAATGTGCAGAGTAGGTAGATTGGCCACGCTAAATTGCCCCTTAATTGGAAAAAATAATTGGGTAATCTAAATTTATAAAAAAAAAAAAGTTTATTGGATAAGCATATGGATGATAAGGGCATAGTGTAGGTTAGATGGCCTTTAGTTTTTTCCATGTCGGTGCAACATTGAGGGCCGAAGGGCCTGTACTGCGCTGTATCATTCTATGTTCTATGTTCTATGAGGGGAAGGCTGATTTGCTGAGGTGGGATAAGCTTGGTGATGAGGGGAAGGCTGATTTACTGAGGTGGGATAAGCTTGGTGACGAGGGGAAGGCCGACTTGTTGAGGTGGAATAACCTTGGTGACGAGGGTGAAGGCTGACTTGTTGAGGTGGGATAAGCTTGGTGATGAGGCTGATGGCTGATTTGTTAAGGTGGGATAAGCTTGGAGATGAGGGTGAAGGCTGATTTACTGAGGTGGGATAAGCGTGGTGATGAGGGGAAGGCTGATTTACTGAGGTGGGATAATCTTACTCTGTCATTGGTGGGCCGGGTACAGACAATAAAGATGAATATTTTGCCCCGATTCTTGTTTCTTTTTCAGTATCTTTTTGCCCAAGGTCTTTTTTAAAGAGGTGAACAGTCTAATCTCCTTGATTGTTTGGGCGGAGATAGTGGCTAGAATTAGGAAGGTGATATTGCAGAGGGGACGGCAGGTGGGGGATTAAGCCTCCCAAATTCGATGTACTATTATTGGGCGGAGAATGCGGAGAAGATTCAGGTAGGGAGCAGGAAGCGTGGGGGGAGGGTGTCTGTGGATGAGGGTGGAGGCGGGCTCCTGTAGGGGGTCAGGGTTGATGGCGCTGGCAATGGCCCCGCTCCCAATGGATCCAAGGAAGTATTCGGTGAGTCCCACGGTGGCGGCCAAGCTGAAGATCTGGAGGTAGTTTAGGCACATTTTAGGTTGGGGGCTGTGTCGGGAGGGATGCCGATTAGTGGGAATCATGGGTTCAAGATCGGGATGATGGATGCAAGGTTCCAGGAATGGAAAGAGAGGGGGATCAAGGAAATTAAGGATTTGTTTCTGGGAGGGTGATTTGCAAGTTTGAAGGAGCTGAGTGAGAAGTTTGGGCTGGCATGGGATGGGTTTTAGTTACATGCAGGTGTGGAGCTTTGCAAGGAAGGTTTTCCTGTCCTTCATGATAGTGCCGTCCTCATCGTTGCTGAAGTCGGTGCTGTCAGCAGGCGGGGGGAGGTTTGGAGGGGGGTTGTCTCGGCGATTTACGGGAGGATTTAAAAAAAAAATGCATTTTATTACACACTTGTATCAAAGTAGGTTACAGCAAATAAACACCCCGGGAAATATACTTCCCAACAATCAGCTATACAGTTTGTACAGATTTTTCTCCTTTTTCGCCCCCCCCCCCCCATCACCCCCCCCCCCCCCCCCCCCCCCCCCCCCCCCCATACAATGAACAGCTCCTCAAACATGGTCACAAACATCCCCCACCTTTTCTCAAACTCCCCTGCTGAGCCCCTTAACTCATACTTTACCTTCTCTAACCGCAGGATGTCGTACAGGTCACCCAACCAAGCTGCTACCCCTGGTGGCGATGCCGACCACCACTCCAGCAAAATACGTCGCCACGCCATCAGAGAGACTAAGGTGATGACATTGGTTCCTCCTCTCCCGGGACATAGTCCTCCATCCTCCCCTCCAACAACTTAGCCAATACTTTCACATCTGTGTTCAATAGTGATATATGGGCCTATCTGACCCACATTCCACTGGATCCTTCCCTTTTTTGGGATTTGTGTGATTAATGCCTGCATCATCGTCTCCGGCAACTCCCCTTTCTCCAGTGCTTCATTAAATGCCCCCAACAGATGTGGTGTCAGGTCCGCCGCAAATTCCTTATAAAATTCCACTGGGTACCCATCCGGTCCAGGGGCCTTCCCCAACTTCATACCCCTGATACTATCCAGCACCTCCCTCAGCCCCAGGGGCTCCTCCAACGCCTGCCTCTTTGCTTCCTCCACCTGGGGAAATTCCTGCTCGTCCAGAAACCACCCCATGTCCCCCTCCTCTCCTCCTGGGTCTGCCTCATAAAATCCCTGGTAATACTCTCTAAATGCCGCATTTATCTTCCCTGGCTCCGACACCACATCCCCAGCCCCAGTCTGTATCTTCAATATTTCCCTGGACGTAGCCTGCTTCCGTAGCTGGTGCACCAGCATGCGGCTCACCTTCTCCCCATACTCGTATTGCACCCCTCTTGCCCTACGCAGTTGCCCTACTGCCCACCCCATTGTCAGGCTGTCAAATTGCCTCTGCAACTTTTTCCTCCTCGCCAATCCCTCCACGGTGGGCACCCTCGAGTAATCCCTGTCCACCTCCACTATCTCGCTCATTAGACAGTCATGTTTCACCCTCCTTTCCTTATCCGCACAAACCGCAAACAAAATAATTTCTCTCCGGACCACTGCCTTCAGTGCTTTCTAAAAAATGCCCACCGACACCTCCCCATTCTGATTGAACTCCACATACTCCTTAATCACCGCACACACCTTATCACAAAAACCTCCATCTGCCAACAACCCCGAGTCAAACCTCCACCCCGGCCTCTGCTCTCGTCCCGTACTGAACCGAATATCCAGCCAGTGGGGTGCATGGTCTGAGATAACTATCCCCGCATACTCTGCCCCCTCCACCCCAACCAAAATATCTCGACTCACTACAAAGTAATCAATCCTCGAATGCACCTTATAGACACGTGAAAAGGAATGCTCCCTCCCCCTGGGTTCTGAAAACGCCATGGATCCACCATACCCATCCTCTCCATAAACCCCCCCCCCAGCTCCCTCGCCGTTCATACCTTACCCATCAACCTGGGGCTTGATCTATCCACCCTCGGCTCCAGGACACAGTTAAAATCTCCTCCTATGATCAACTGCTGTGTAGCCAAATCCGGGATCGCTGCCAGCAACCCTCTCATAAAACCCAATTTGGGGCATACACATTTACCAACACTACTGGTGCCCCTTCCAATACCCCACTCACAATCACATATCTCCCACCTGGATCCCTCACCTCCTTCGCACTCACGAATCCTGGGCAGAATTCTCCGCTCCCAGGAAAAATCGGGAGGGCCGTCGTGAACTCGGCCGAGTTTCATGACGGCCTTGGAGGCTGTTCCTCGCCCCCTATTCTCCCCTCCTGGCCGGGCTAGGAGCGGCGCTCCGTAACTCTCGGCCGTGGGAGCGACGCGCCGAGAATGACGCGGCCGGTGCACCTAATGACGTCAGCCGCGCATGCGCAGGTTGGCCGGCTCCAGCCCGCGCATGCACGGCTGACGTCACGAAGCTGACAGCTCGAACCGCGCATGCGCGGTGGCCGTCTTTCCCCTCAGCCGCCCCGCAAGACGTGGCGGCTTGATCTTGCGAGGCGGCGGAGGGGAAATAGTGCGTCCGATTGAGACGCCAGCCCGATGATCGGTGGGCACCGATCGCGGGCCCGTCCCCTCCCGAGCAGAGTCGTGGTGCTCATTCCCCACCAGGCCCCTTACAAGCCCCAAACGGGCATCTCCACACCCGTTTCACGACGGCAGCGACCCGGCGTGGTTGCCGCCGTCGTGAAACGGTCGCGAACGGGAGGCCGCTCGGCCCATCCGGGTCAGAGAATCACCGGTCGCTGTGAAATACGGCGAGCGGCGATTCTTTCGAGCCGGGGTGGGGGGGGGGGGGAAAGGAGAATCGCGGGGGGGGGGGGGGGATGTGTAATTTGTCAGGGGGCCCTCCCGTGATTCTCCCACGCGGTGTGGGGAACGGAGAATTGCGCCCCCTATTTTTTGGCTCATTAAAATCGCCAATCCCCTCGATTTCAAATCAAACCCCAAGTGAAAAACTTGCCCGACCCATCTCAACCTAACCTGGTCCTTCACACGGAGGTGCATCTCCTGCAGAAAGATGAGCTCCTGAGGTGCGTGAGCACACGTGACCTTTAAACCGGCCCATTCAGCCTCGGACGTTCCACGTTAGCAACCTTACCGGAGGCTTGCGCCTCCAATCCCCTCTGCCGTCCGTCATCTTCCCCACTTAACTCCTGCCCCTTTAATTCCACTCTGTACCTAGTCCACCCCAGATGGCCCCTTTCTTCGCCCTTGACCATGTCTCACCCCTGCCACGTCACAGAAACCTCCCCTCCACTTTTCCCCTTCCCCTTCTTCCTCCCCCCACTTCCCCTTTCCCCCCTCCCCCTGGCCATCCCTCTTGGCCTTCTTCCCCACCACCTGACATCCATTCACCAGCATAACCTGCTATCACGGCTGCCCCTGCCCAAAGGCACATCCTAATGACCTCCAACTCTCCCCCCCCCCCCCCCCCCCGCCCCCCCACCCCCTACTCTTCAGTTCAAAGAAGACGGCCTCCTGCTGGCCTTACCCTCCCCCACCCTAACAATGACTTCTGAACTCCAGGCAGCCTTCTGCAAAAGCAAACAAACAGATGTTAAACACAAACAGTCCCATAAAAGAGATGGAGGGATGGGAACATCCAACCCCACATAACCTTTTCACCCCTACATCTCTTTACAATCTCAACATTGAACAGAAACCACCCCCCCCCCACAAAGAAAAGGCAAGAATCCCCCAATCCCCAATCCCTACACCCATTTCAAACATGCTCCCAGCCATTATAAAGTTCCAGCACCCCAGTTCCCAAGCATTGTCACTCAGTTCTCCCCCAGTTTATGCTCCTTAATGAAGTCTTCGGCTGCTTCTGGGGTCTCAAAATAATATTCCCGGCCTCCGAACATCACCCATAGTTTTGCCGGGTAGAGCACCCCAAACCTGATCTGCCGCCGGTACAGCACCGCCTTGGCCTTGTTGAAACCTGCCCGCCATTTTGCCAACTTGGCTCTGATGTCCTGATAAATTTGGACATTATTTCCCTCCCAGAAGCTACGCTTCTCCCTGGCCCACCATAGAATTTTCTCTTTCTCCACAAATTTATGGAGTCTCACAATCACCGCCCGCGGCGGCTCCCCAGCTCTCGGCTTTTGCCTCAGTGACCTATGCGCTCGGCCCACTTCAGGTGCCTTATCCAGCACCCCCTCTGCCACCAGTCCCGCCAGCATCCTCGAGATGTACCTCGTGGCACTTACACCTCCACTCCTTCAGGCAAGTCCACTATTCGCAGGTTCTGTCTTCTCGAGGTATTTTCCTGCTCCTCCAACTTTGTCCTCAATGTTTTACAAAGGTCTCCTAGGAGCCCCACCTCCGCCTCTAGAGCCACCACATGATCGCTGTGGTCCGAGATCACTCCATCAATCTCCCCTGCACCTCCAAACACCTCTCCACCTGCTCCAGAGTACTCTTTAGGGGTGCCACAGCTTTTGCAATGGTCTTTGCATGATCCTCACGCATTTCTTTCTGCTGTTTATGGAATTCCTCCTTTATAAAAGTCATCAGCTCCTGGGTCGGGGGATTTCCAGCTTGCCCCTCCCCCGCCTGCATGCTGGAAGAGACTGTCTGTGAAGCACAAGATTGTTTCAACTTTCCAGCCAAATCTCTCACTGTTTTCTGCTGGGTCTGGTGATCAGAAGACATACCATTCCAGGGGTAAACTACTCCTCTAACATTCACCTACGCCTTTTCATCAAAAGTCCACCCGGATCTGTGTAAAAAGAGCTCTTTTCTGTGCCTTTAAGCAGGAGCAGCCCTGTATGTGACCATTCACTCCACGGTCACAACCGGAAGTCTCTTATGGGAGGATTTTGGAGGAGGATGGGGTGTCCATGGACGTGAAGTGGGAGGATGACTTGGGGATGGTACTGGAGGAGTGGTTGAGGTGTGAGGTGCTGGGGAGGGTAAATGCCTCGGCCTCGTCTGTGAGGCTGGGGCTGATACAGCTGAACGTAGTGCACCTTACAAAGTCTAGAATGAGCCTGCTATTCAAGCGGGTTTAGGATGTCTGTGAGCGATGTGGGTGGGGCCCTCTGAACCATGTACATATGTTTTGGGCATGCCTGAAGCTGGGAAGGTTTTGGAGGATGGTGTTCAGCATTTCGGGGGTTCTAATGTGGAGGTGGAGCCTGGTCCCCTGGAAGCCATATTCGGGGTGTCAGACCAGGCGGAGCTGCAGGTGGGTACGGGAGCAGATGTTTGAGCCTTCACCTGCTGATTGCTCGCAGGCGCATCTTGTTGGGGTGGAGGTCACTTGCTTCACCCTCTGCCTCGGTGTGGCAGGGGAAGATTTTGGCCCGGGAAAAAGTGAAATTTTCTCTAAGGGGGGGGGGGGGGGGTGAATGGTCGGTTCTACAAAGGTTGGGGTTTGTTTATTTTGCATTTTGGGGAGTTGGTTACCGTTGACTGCTGAGGGAGGGGTGAGGGGTGGGAGGGGGAGGGGGGCTTGATGGGTTGGTGGGGTTGTTGTAAATTCTAAAAAAAATTAACATTTGTGGAATTAAAATACTTTAAAAAGAAAGTAAATGTACTCACTTAGGTTTCTCTTTTTTTCAGTAGATTTAAAATTGCTTTTCCTCAGTTTTCTTAGCAAATTGTGTTAATTCACACTTCAACGCATGAAATTGTATCTCTCCATTTCACCAGTCTGTCTTTGTCCTCCTGAAGTCTATTACTATCCTCCTCACTGTTTGCTACATTCTCAAGTTTCGTGCCATGTGCCAACTTTGAAAATTGTCTTTATCCTGTGTACTCAAGTACTGGTCATTAATATATATATATATATATATAAAAATGTTGTGGTTCAATACAGATTCCTGAGGGACACCACTCTATACTTCCGGTTCGAGAAACAACTATTCACCACTAATCTTTGCTCTCTATTTAATATTTACTCTGCCATAGTCCCTTAACTCACATTGGCTTTAATTTTGCTAACCAGTCTTTTGTGCAATATTTTATCAAATGTCTTTCAAAAGTTCATGTACGCACCGCCAACCCTCTCTGTGACTTCATCAAAGACTTCATCAAATTAGACAAACATGATCAACCTTTAATGAATCCATATTGGTTGTTACTGATGAACACAATTATCCTAGTGACCATTAATTTTGTCTCTGATTGTTATCTCTTTAAAATGTTCCCCAGCAGAGACCTATTTAGGCTCACTGGCTAAACGTTGTCAGGTCTGTCCCTCTGCTATTTTTTGAACATGCTGTACCAGATGTTGGTCTTTAGCCATCCAAATCAAATAACATCAAGAAGTGACTGAGTGAAGACTTCCCCAAACCACCACAACTGTAGAGCTGAACAGTGTTTCAAAGTGTTGCAGAACGAGCCAAATTGTTCCAGCAATTACGTGACTGACTCATAGCGAACAACGTGAACAATTACCCAGATAATTCTTGTCCACAAAATTTAGGATAAATCCAACCAAGCCAATTATTGCCCTATTGGCCCACTAGCAATCATCAGCAAAGTGATGGAAAGAGTAAACAAAAAAAGAGATCATGCAGCTAGCATTGGGGAGGTGGTGGCTTAGTAGTATTGTCACTGGACTAGTAAACTCAAGGACCCAGGCTCAAATCCCACAACTACAAATGGTGAAATTTGATCCTTCCTCAGATAAGGACACCAAAACTGCACACAGTGCTCCAGGTGTGGCCTCACCAATGTCCTATGCAATTGCAGTTAGACATCTCTATTCCTATACTCATATCCTCTCAGTATCAAACCGAACATACCATTTGCCTTCTTTGTTGACTGCTGTACCTGCGCACTTACTTTCGAAATAAACCATATCCACCGGTTCTCCCTGGTCAACTCTACTAGTTACAGCTTCAAAGAATTTGATTTGTCAAACATGATTTCCCTTTCATAAATCCATGCTGACTTTGTTTGATTGTGTCACTGCTTTCCAATGCTGTTCCATGAAATCCTTGATAATGGATCTAGCAACTTCCCTGTTTTCTCTCTCCCTTCCTTTTTGAATAGCGGGGTTACAGTCGCTATCCTCCAATCTGCAGGAACCATTCCAGAGTCCAAAGAGTTTTGGAAAATGACCACCAATGTTCTAATATTTTTAGGGACACTTCCTAAGTACTCTGGGATAAAGATTATCAGGCTCTGGAGATTTATCCACCTTCAATCCCATTAATTTCCCCCAAACCATTTTTTTATACAAATACTAAATTCCTTAAGCTCCTCACTAAAACTTGTGTTTCTCAGAACTTCCAGTGCATTATTCATGTCTTCCTTTGTGAAGACAGAAGCAAAGTATGAATGTAGTTACTCAGCCAATTCTTGTTCCCTGTTATTTGGTGGTGAGTTGATCAATTTTTAATTTTCAAAGCCACTTCATCGTTTACAATGTACGCAGTCAGGGGTGTAATCTTCACTTGCCTGGATGAATCCAACCACAACAACACTCACTTTATCTTCCAGCTTAAACATGAGGCCACTGCTCCAGCACCGCCCACCCTCCTGACTACGAACTTATCATCTTCATGGTGATTAGATGCACTGCAACAACTCACCAAGGCTTTGTTGGCAGCACCTCCTAAACCCGCTGCTGCCAACAAGAAGGAAGGCAACGTGGTAACCTTGAAATTGCTCTCCAGGTCACACGCCATCTTAATTGGGACACACATCAGAACTCCTTGATGGAGACTTGATCAAAATTCTTGGAACTCGCTTCCTAACAGCATTGTGGGAGTAACTTCGCCGTCCTGACTGCAGTGCTTCAAGAAAGTGGCTCACCATCATCTTAACAGCAATTAGCGATGACCAATCACTGCCTGTTTTGCTAGTGCCCCCAAGATTATGAGAATTAATGGCTTTAAATGGTTTGGGACATTCTATGATATGAAAGGCACCATATAAGTTTTTTAGTTCTTTAAAATGCGTGTAATTGATAAATTAAAGTTTAACATGCAAATTGTGACTTGCTACATGAGGACTAAATCAATGATGTACTTACAAAGAACAAAGAATAACGAACAATACAGCACAGGAATAGGCCCTTTGGCCCTCCAAGCCTGTACTGGTCATTATACTAACCTTTGCCAAAAAACCCTCAGCACTTCCTTGTGCCGTATCCCTCGATACCCAACCTAATCCGTGTATTTGTGAAGATGCCTTTTGAACGCAGTTAATGTATCTGCTTCCACAACCTTCCCTGGCAACACGTTCCAGGCTCTCACCACCCTCTGCGTAAAAAAACCTGCCTTGCACATCTCCTCTAAGCTTTGTCCCATGGACCTTAAACCTATGCCCCTAGTGACTGACCCCTCCACCCTGGGAAAGAGTGCCTGCCGATCCACTCTATCCATGCCCCTCATAATCTTGTAGACCTCTATCAGGTCACCCCTCAACCTCTGTCTTTCTAATGAAAACAGTCCGTGTCTATTCAGCCTCTCCGCATAGCTAACACCCTCCAGACCAGGTAATATCCTGGTAAACCTCCTCTGCACCCTCTACAAGGCCTCCACATCCTTCTGGTAGTGTGGCGACCAGAATTGTGCCCAATATTCTAAGTGCGTCTTACCAAGGTTCTATAGAACTGCAGCATGACTTGCCAGTTTTTATACTTGATGCCCCGTCAAATAAAGTCAAGCATTCCTTATGCTTTCTTGACTACCTTGTCCATTTGTGTTGCCACTTTCAAAGACCTGTGGACCTACATGCCCAGATCTTTCTGACTTTCTATATTCCTAAGAGTTTTGCCATTTACGGTATATTTTCCCGTTATGTTAGACCTACCAAAATGCATTTTGTTTTTATAAATCCAGTTTGATAATTTTTACATGTAACTGCATTCTTGTGATGATGATGACAGAAATGTCCTGTTTCTTTTGTTCTATGTTAGGAACTGGGCAGCACGGTAGCATGGTGGTTAGCACAATTGCTTCACAGCTCCAGGGTCCCAGGTTCGATTCTCGGTTTGGGTCACTGTCTGTGGGGTGTCTGCACATTCTCCCCGTGTGTGCGTGGGTTTCCTCCGGGTGCTCCGGTTTCCTCCCACAGTCCAAAGATGTGCAGGTGGATTGGCCATGCTAGTGTCCAAAATTGCCCTTAATTGGGTGGGGTTACTGGGTTATGGGGATAGGGTGGAGGTGTGGGCTTGGGTAGGGTGCTCGTTCACAGAGCCAGTGCAGACTCGATGGGCCAAAAGGCCTCCTTCTGCACTGTAAATTCTATGAAAAAACTGAAAGACTGGTGCAATAATTATTCCACAATATTTGTACACCATACCTGGCTCTGATATTTAAGTACAAAATTAGAACATTTAAATTAATACAATAGCAAAATTATAAAATGTGCAAGCTTCTTAATCAGTCCATCCACAATCATATACTTTCGGTATTATTATGCCATATTGAAAATGAACGGTAATTCTACAGTTTAAAATACCAAATACTGTAACACCATGGAGGTGAAATTGGACATGGGTGGAGAGGCAAAATAGTCATAACTGTATTTGCTGCCATTATACCGCATGCCAGTGTTACAACATCCTTTGCTAGTGCGCAGTCAATTCCAGCCCCATTGGCCCCGGAGTCCCAATGTGTGTTTGTAAATGTTTTGGAGGAAAATGTAGCTTGCCTGATTAGTAAGTTCGCTGATGACACCGAGGTTGGTTGAGTGGCAGATATAGTGTTGAGGACTGTCAGAGGATGCAGCAGGACATAGATAGATTGGAGACTTGGGCAGTGAAATGGCAAGCGGAGTTTAATCCTGACAAATGTGAAGTCATGCATTTTGGTAGGTCTAACATCGAGGTGTGCGCCTGGGCCAGTTCAAGCAGCAGCTTGCAGCGGGGGAGCAGAGGGAGGGGGGGTTCAAACGTCTGTAGTTTACAAACAAAATCAGCAATTTAAAAGTAGTCAGCAAAACAGGAATTAAAAAGGATTAGGCAAGGATTTAAAAGAAATTCCTTACACCTGTTATTCAATTTTATTGAAGTCAGTGGATTGTCACAGCATGTCGAGTGCATAACTTGCGACTTATACAAAGTTATCTCTTTTGCATCCTGTCCATATCCAATTTCACCCTCATTGACACAGTTTGTCTCCAATTGCTGGATTAAGCAAATATTTTTCCATCTGCATTCGACCAGTGATGCAGGCCTCTTTAACTGCCAACACTTCCAGAATGTATGCATTCAATTATGATGAAAATTGTGCTGACTTAAAGGGCGCGATTCTCCGCTGCCCACGACGGCTCAGAGAATAGCGGGAGGGCCTTCCACGACACGAATCGCTGCTCGCCGTTTTTTACGGCGAACAGCGATTCTCCCCTGGCCAGTTTCACGGCAGCCTTTACGACTCGCCGCATTTGCGGAGAATCGCGCCAAAATGTTTCCGTACTTTGAAATTTACTCAGGAGAGTTTAGGTCAGGAATCCTAAAAGGAAACAATTCCTTTTCATCTGATCAACATATGTTTTACCTGATATTTGACAACATCAGTTTGAAATAATTCTCGTGCACATTTTCTTTTGTTTTCTCAGAAGTGAGTGAGGAGGTTGTAACATTATCAAAAGGATCAGGTGATGACATAAACTGGGAAGCTTCATCTGGAAAGCTTTAGGAAATGTCAAAACCCTGAATGAGATAGATGTGACTTGTTTTGAATGAAGAGCAGAGTGTGAAATGTTTGAGGGTGTGCAGCAAATTTTCCAGCATTTCCTCCTGCTTCGCAAAGTGCTTGGGTCTCAATGCACAAGGGAATCCTGGTCCATTGTGACACCACTCCTGCAGGGCTGACTGGAAAATCATTTCCAGATTCTTGATTCTGATTCTTGTACGGACAGGTTCAACAGCAACAGGTGGAAGAGGCGGATCAAGAGCATGTGGTTGACAAGTGCAAGGTGTGATATCGATAGTAAAACTAAGCTGAACGAGTCAGAGGTAGGATCAGTAGGTGCATGAAATTAGCCAAACTTTCTGTGAGGCCTTGTCAAAGGAATGTGGTTATTACATTCAGCCGGTGAACTACATGCTGAGTGCCACAGAGAATTAAAGGCCAAAGCCCGACCCCACGCCGGGTGGGAGAATCGCGGGAGTGCCGGGCGAATCACGCCACGCCGCCCTGGCACCCGCACGCGATTTTCCCACCCCCCCAAAACGGCGTGTCACGTTTTGCGATAGGCCGCTCGGAGAGGGCGAGCGGCCTGCCGAACCCGACCGGTTCACGCCAGCGCCAACCACACCTGATCGCTGCCGGTGTGAACATTGCGCGACCGCTGCGTGTGGGGCCTGGGGGGGGCGGAGGGAAAATCGAGCACCAGGGGGTTGCTCAGGAGGGTCTGGCCGCGATCGGTGCCCACCGATCGTCGGGTCAGCGTCTCTGAAAGACGCACTCTTTTCCCACCGCCCCCCCGCAAGATCAATCCTCCATGTCTTGCGGGGCAGCGGAGGGTAAGACGGCAATGGCGCATGCGCGGCTGACGTCATTCAGGCGCCGCCGGCCATGTGATTTAGGCGGCGCCGCTTGGCGCAGGCGTCAAGGCCCGGCGCCAGATATTGACGCGCCGCCACTCCTAGCCCCCTGGGGGTAGGAGAATAGGGAGCGAGGAGCGGCCTCCGATGCTGAGTGAAACACTCCAGGTTTTACTCCGGCGTCGGCACTTTGTCTCCCTTTGGGAGAATTTCGCCCTATGTCTAGGTGCTTCTTCATACGGTACAGCAGGAGTGGAGATGGACTATTGTGATTCGCGTCCTGCGACCTGGGTTCCCGTTGGCGGCTGTCTTCTGGGTCGGCCAGGCCTGGATAGGCCTGGCTGCTGCTCGGGTGTCTCAGGTGGCGTGGTGTTCCAGCACCGACACCGGCCCCGTCACCTCCTCCTCCCTTGGGGTGCACGATTTCCCTGGGCTACTCCATGGGATATGGGATGCGAGCGGAGCTATCCCCTGAGCCCCCCCCCCCCCCCCCCCCCCACCACCTGGTGCTGCCTGTCTTGCAGGCCCACTCTGGTCTCGGCTAGCAGCCGTGAAGCACAGGGAGTGGCATCTCTGTCTGAGTCTGCGCAACATCACCCATTGACTGTGTCCACCACCTTCTGGGTTTGTGTCACATCAGCCAGTGACTGGGCCAATCTCCCTCTGGAACTGGGCCACCTCCCTCTGTGTCTGCGCCACATCGGCTAGCGCCTGCGCAATGTTGCCGAAGTTCCCAGGCCATGGCCCACTGTGACTGGTCCACGCTCAGTAGCGCCGCTGCAATGTCCAGGTGGCTCTGGGCACATGGCTGTCTGTGAGACGGCAACCCTGTCCCAAGCCTCAGCCCCTCCTGCACAGAATGCCTCAGGCCTTGGACATGCTGATCCAGAGCTAAAACCGACCCCCCAATGCCTCCACTGTGCATGCCGCCTGTGCGGTGTTGGCCTGGGTGGCACACATGTCGGCACCAACGCCTGCACCTGCTGGTGCTGGATGCTCGCCAACAACCCCTCATGTAGTCCCTGGCTCTGTCACTGCATCTCCACAATAGATGGGACCGTTCGTTCCAGAAACCCAAAACTTGTCTGGATGGCAGCTAGTCCCTGAGGCCGGCCCGTCCTCCGACCGTCTGCCCCTCGAGTGTTCCCACCTCCAGCTGCTGTACTGGATCAGCTGTGTGGTGCGCACCAGAGAGTGTCCCCAGGAGCCTCTTCGCTGACGTGCCCACCCGAGGTGAGAGTCTCTGTGATGGGTGATGGTGGAGGGTGTTGGAGGGTGACAGGCTGTGACAGGGTCAGTGTCATCCCCGGACTCAGGCTCTGGGGTGTCCTGGGTCTCAGGTGGAGAACTGGCCTCGCTGCTCAGCTCATGGGGGGGCTCTGGCTGTGGCAGTGGCTGGGGGCGGGGGACGCCAGATGGATCTGTCCCACCTCCAGCAGGTCCTGCAAGACCATAAGACAAGATGCATGTTACATCGCAGGCCGGGGTGGGGCTTAGGGTGGGGGTGGTGGGGGAATGGGAGGGTGCTGGGGGGGGGGGGGGGGGGGGAGGGTAGTGGTGGGGGTGGTGTGGGGTGGTGTTGGAGGATGGGAGTGAGGGGTGCTGGGGGGTGAGGGTAGTGTGGGGGTGGTGTTGGGGGGGCGCGGGTTGAGGGTGCTGGGGGTGGGGGTAGTGTAGAGTGGTGTTGGGGGATGGGAGTGAGGGTGTTGGGGGTGAGGATACTGGGGGGGTGAGGGTAGTGTGGGGGTGGTGTTGAGGGGCGCGGGTGAGGGTGCGGGGGGTGAGGGGGGGTGAGGGTAGTGGGGGGGGGTGAGGGTAGTGGGGGTGGTGAGGGTAGTGAGGGTGGTGAGGGTAGTGGGGGGGGGTGAGGGTAGTGCGGGGGGGGTGAGGGTAGTGTAGGGGTGGTGTTGAGGGGCGCGGGTTGAGGGTGCTGGGGGGTGAGGGTAGTGTGGGGGGGTGTTGAGGGGCGCGGGTTGAGGGTGCTGCGGGGAGTGAGGGTAGTGTGGGGGGTGAGGGTAGTGTAGGGGTGGTGTTGAGGGGCGCGGGTTGAGGGTGCTGCGGGGAGGGAGGGTAGTGTGGGGGGTGTTGAGGGGCGGGGTTGAGGGTGCTGCGGGGAGTGAGGGTAGTGTGGGGGGGGTGAGGGTAGTGTAGGGGTGGTGTTGAGGGGCGGGTTGAGGGGCTGCGGGGAGTGAGGGTAGTGGGGGGGGTGAGGGTAGTGTAGGGGTGGTGTTGAGGGGCGCGGGTTGAGGGTGCTGCGGGGAGTGAGGGTAGTGTGGGGGTAGTGTTGGGGATGGGAGTGAGGGTGTTGGGGGGTGAGGGTACTGGAGGGTGAGGGTAGTGTTGGGGGCGCGGGTTGAGGGTGCTGGGGGGTGCGGTAGTGTGGGGGTGGTGTTGAGGGCGCGGGTTGAGGGTGCTGGTGGGAGTGAGGGTAGTGTGGGGGCAGTGTTGGGGTGATGGGGAGTGAGGGTGCTGGGGGTGTGGGTAGTGTGTGGTGGTGTTGGGGGGCGCGGGTTGATAGATGTATCACAGGGAACCGCAGCTCAGCAGGGTCTCACTTCCTCGCCCACGGCCAATCTCCACCCCGTGGTTCCAGGAGGTCTCCAGCTCGGCATCTGTGAAGCGTGTGGACGTGCGTCTTGCTGCCATCTTGTTGGCTGGGATGGTGTAAAGTGGGGAGGGAGTGTGTATATGCGGCTGCAGCTTGTCAGCCTCCTGAGAGGCAATCATCCAGAATTTGGGTCAGGGCTCCTTCGGAAAAACCTCAGGTCAGCCTTCCCAGCAGCCATTCTCTTGACTGGACTTGGAACAAGTGATGGGGAGGCGTTTAAATGGAAAACCCTGATCCCTGTGCTGGGGATGGTGGTGAGACAGAGTCAGCTTGCCCGGGAAGGGACGGCGTGAAACTCTAGGAAACAATCTTTTTTCAGAGTTTCTAAAAATGGGTGAGAAATCATGCCAGTTGTGCCGGTGGGCTACTCACTGCTTCTTCCCCCCCAAAACAATACTCAGTCCAAAATCTGAAAATTCCGCTGACTTTATGATGACAAGTTAAAATGAGGTTCTGTTTCTCTGTAAGGTTTAACATTAAAAATCCCACAGCACTAAACGTTTGTGAGCAAGGTGTTCCCTCAGTTTTTTTATAATGTGTTTTATTGAGTTTTCATATTTTATATATGACAAATTACAAATTATTAGAGAGAGAGAAAAAAAAAAAGGAAAACACAAAAATTTAACATGAATATTTACAGGTAAGCATCTTCATAATAACAATTGTGGCCGCCCCCTTTAGCCAGCATACATATTTTACATTCCCCAATATGGCCGAGGCACATGTTTATAGGCATTTATTTATAGTTTGGTTTTGGGCCTTGGCTTGCCATCAAACCCCCATACCGAGCCCGTAACCCCCCCCCCCCCCCTCCCCCCCGGCTACCTTCCCCCCGATTCCCGTCCATTTTCCCCTGATTCTTGGCCACCCGACTATTCTTCCTCATGTACGTTGGCCACAAACAGGTCCCGGAACAGTTTGCATGAATGGCTCCCACGTTCTGTGGAAGCCGTCGTCCGACCCTCGGATGGCGAATTTGATTTTCCTCCATTTGGAGAGATTCCGAGAGGTCGGACAGCCAGTCTGCAGCTCTGGGTGGTGCTGCTGACCGCCAGCCAAACAGGATTCTACGGCGGGCAATCAGGGAGGCAAAGGCAAGGGCGTCCGCCCTCCTCCCCAGGAATAGATCTGGCTGGTCTGAAACCCCGAAGACCGCCACTATCGGGCATGGCTCCACCCTCACCCCCACCACTTTGGACATAGCCTCGAAGAAGGCTGTCCAGTACTCCACAAGTCTGGGGCAAGACCAGAACATGTGGGCGTGGTTGGCCGGGCCTCTTTGGCACCGCTCACATCTGTCCTCCACCTCCGGGAAGAACCTACTCATACGGTTTCTCGTTAAGTGGGCTCTATGTACCACTTTTAGTTGCGTCAGGCTGAGCCTTGCGCACGTGGAGGTGGAGTTGACCCTATGCAGTGCTTCGCTCCAGAGTCCCCACCCTATCTCCATCCCCAGCTCGTCCTCCCATTTCCTTCTTGTTGCGTCCAGTACGGTGTCGTCCCTATCTACCAGTCGGTCATACATGTCACTACAGTTCCCTTTCTCTAGGATACTTGCGTCCTGTATGTCTTCCAGTAGTGTCTGTCGTGGCGGTTGTGGGTACGTCCTTGTCTCCTTTCGTAGGAAGTTTTTGAGCTGCAGGTACCGGTGGCTCGTTCCCCCCAGCTGGCTGAAATTTCTCTGTCAGTTCGTCCAGTGTTGCGATCCTGTCGTCGTGTATAGGTCCCTGACTGTCAGTGTCCCCCCGTCCTGCCTCCACCTTTTGAAGGTGGCGTCAGTCAGTGCTGGTTTGAACCTATGTTGTTGCAGATGGGAGCCTTGTCCGACATTTTGTTCAGGCCAAATTGCTGCCGCAGTTGGTTCCAGGATTGGAGGGTGGCTGGTCACCACTGGGCTGGTGGAGTGTTTTTTTGGGTGGGGATGGGAGTGCTGCCGTGGCGAGGGCCCGGAGGGAGGTTCCCATGCAGGAGGCCTCCTCCGCACGCAGGTGTTCCCTCAGTTGACATTCAAAGTTAAACAGATCAACTGGTGGCAAAGTGGTTAGCATTGCTGCCTCACACCTCCAGATACCCAGGTTCGATTCCGACCTTGGGCGGCTATCTGTGTGGAGTTTGCATTCTCCCCGTGTCTGCATGGGTTTCCTCCAGGAGCTCCGGTTTCCTCCCACAGTCCAAAAGATGTGTAGGTTAGGTGGATTGATATGCCACATTGTCCCTAGGTATGGTTACAGGGATAGGGTGGTTGATAGGGCCCAGGTTAGGGTGCTCTTTCAGAGGGTCGGTGTAGGCTCGATGGGCCGAATGGCCTCCTTCTGTGATGTACCATCAATTGGACTCGAGTCGTGAAGAAGTTCCATATATCAGGCTTTAATCAACTAGTTGTGTGCCCGGCAATCGACTTACAGAGAAAGGCCGACTGCCGGGTCCTACAGGTTCTTATACCCCACCTCGTAGGCGGGACTACTTGCCTCTCGGCCAATGGGTGATCAGTCACATGACTAGCCTCAACCAATCAGCAGAGAGGTACATGACCAACCTGAGCCAATGGGCAGCAAGCGCTCTGCACCAATGGCAGATAGGTACCGTAAACCTCCTAGTTTATACCACCACATTCTGCAGTGTAGGCTTTCTGTGATGATTCTATGAACCGTTTGACTTGTTTACTCTTAGTGTGATCTTCCTGTGCACAACATAGCTGCTGTATTTGGCCACGTATTTAGCAGTGACGATAGCTCATTGTATCTACAATGGCTCTGAGTCATGCAACAGCTGCCACGGATATGATGCAGGGAATAACCTCCTGCTGCTGATAAAATGATGAATAGATACAAGTCTTTCTTCTCATCCTGAATCGCTGTGTGATTACTCTGTTCCTAAACAACTTTATCTTTCAACTCGGGGTGGGGGGGGGGGGGGGAAATTCCCCAATCACTGCGCGTGTACCTGTAAGTGACACTTACAGTCCGCTTACAGCTTGTGTATCTCCCTCCCCCTCCCCCATGCTCCCCCCCCCCCCCACCTTTCCCTTGGCCTCTGTTGCACCTTTCGTACAATGTAAAGAAGGCCTTTTCAACACTGATGAAGCTGGGCATCTGATCGGCAGGGCATTGTTCTGCTGATAGACTTGCACTGCCTGCTGACTCTGAGGCTGCGTCTTTTGTTTCTGATGCGCTGCAGTTTCTAACTTCACCTTCTGTGTCAAACTAATCTGGAACTTACCTGATTGCGTACCTGTTTGTTTGCGAGTGTTTTTTGGTCGGATGAAAATGAAGGGTAAACATTTGAATACGTCATGAAAAACCCATTACAAATCAGTCATTCAACATTACCAAACACAACCGAGCACTGTATTCGGCAATCAAATTCAAGTGGAATTTCACTGTTCCTTCACAAAATGAAATGAAAATGAAATAAATTCTACACAGCCGTAATAAAACACAAAGTTAACAGCAAAATTACAGCTGTTGAGCCGTATCCAATTGCTTCACTGACAGCCACCCAATGCAGATTTCCACACACAGCCAACCAGTTAGCATACTCACTAGGAGAATACAATCTGTACACGACACTGGGAGACTGAAAGCTTTCAACTGGCCTGTGCAGAGGCTGAAAATGAAAGTGCAACAGTGAACAGATCAATTGAGAGCACATCAATTGTAAGCAGCTAACAAGAGAATGAAGACATCTTAGAGAAGTTGACTCCAGATAATAAGCATGAGGAGATCAAATATATGTCAGATAATCCAAAGGGAACTGATATCAAAAAGCTCAAAAGTCCATTAGATACCGGCATCCTGTCAGGCCTTCCATGCCAGTGTGAAATTATGTTTGCTGAAACATTACTAAAGAGTGGCGTGCATACGGTGCTTCTCAGTTTGTAAGTGACTTTGAGGTGAGTGCAACAAAGCCTTTCTGCCATTGTGCTGCATTGCTCCGGATGCGCTGTTCAACACTCTGTCAGGGCAGACCATTTCCCACCATTCAGCTCCATGTGAGCTGGTCTTCATGGACATCATCGTGCTGCTGGACTCATGTACCCTCCTGTGTCACCATCTCGGTTCAGTTCTACCTGAGGTTGGTCTCCTTCCCGCCTGGTGCCACACACCAGGATGTATCTGGACAGCACTGTGCTGCGGGACTCATGCAACAACAGCAACAAAGGTCCAGGGTTTGACTGGGGGTAGGGTGCAAGGTGCGGCCGGGGGATGGGGGAGGTGGTGGCATGACAAAGACAAGGGGGAAATGTGGGTAGGATGGCTATGCAAGGAGAGGGAGGAAGGGCAGTAGCTCATGATGGTAGGCAGAGGGGCAAGAAGCAGATGAAGAAGACCTACAATGGAAGGCAAAGGGAAGACCAAGGGAGGGAAACTGGACTTTGACAAGGCTGTATGAGAATCTCACAAGCAATGGGGTCAAAGAATGCCATATCGTTTACTGGGAGAGAAATGATGAAGACTCCAGATGTAGTGAGTAGAGGTCCAAATGGCGCATAGGACCCAGAGGAAACCCACGCAGACACGGGGATAAAGTGCAAACTCCACACACACAGTCACCCAAGGCCGGAATTGAACCTGGGTTCCTGGAGCTGTGAGACAGCAGTGCTAACCACGGTGCCACCGTGCCGCCCATTGTTGTTCTAGTGAGCTGCATAACTAGGGTAGTAGTGAAGGTTTTGAACTAAATAGTGGGGGCAAGGGATCAAATTTGGGAAGATTTGGTAAACCAAGAGTAGAGACAGGCAAGAGAGCAAGGTAATAATATGGGAAATGATGAATAGAACATGACAGGAAAGGACGGAGAGTACAAACCTAAGAGTAAATCAACAGAAAAGGCGAGAGGTTACAAAAGTAACTGTATCTGAATGGGCGTAATATTTGGGAAAAAAACAAATACATCAATAGCACAAATAGAAATAGTAAGTATGATCTGTGAGCTATTAAGGAGACATGGCTTCAGGAAGTGGGCGGCACGGTGGTACAGGTGGTTAGCTCTGCTAACTCACAGCACCAGGGACCCAGGTTCAATTCCGGCCTTGGGTGACTGTGTGGTGGCTGCATTTTCTCCCTGTGTCTGCGTGGGTTTCGAACCGGTGCTCCGGTTTCCTCCCTCAGTCGAAAGATGTGCAGGTTAGGTGGATTGGCCACACAAAATTGTCCATTCGTGTCCAAAAGGTTAGATGGTGTTAAGGAATAGAGTGGGGGTGTGGGCCTATGGAGTCTGCTCCTTCGCAGGGTCATAATCTTCAACTCCACTTTCTCGCCTCATCCCCATAACCCTTGATTCCCTTACTGATTAAAAATCTGTCTTTCTCAGCCTTGGATATACTTTACAACCCAGGCTCTACAACTCTCTGCGGTAAAGAATTCCACATATTCGCCAACCCTGAGAAAATAAACTTTTCTTCATCTCCTTCTCTTGGTATGAGATTATGTTGTCTGGCCCTAGATTATCCCACAAGGGGAAACAATCTCTCAGCATCTACCCTGTCAAGCTCCCTGAGAATCCTATATGTCTCAATAAGGTCATCTCTCATTCTTATAAACTGCAATGAGTACAGGCCGAACATACTAAACCTCTCCTTATAAGAAAATCCCTCCATACCTGAGATTAACCCACTGAACCTTCTCTGGACTGCCTCCAATGCATTTCTGACTTAGATAAGGGGACCAAAACGGTTCACAGTATTCCAGGTGTGGCCGAACTCATGCCTTGTATAGTTTTAGCAAGACGCCCCTATTTTTATACTCAAATTCCTTCGAAATCAATGGCAACATTCCATTTGCCTTCCCAATTACCTGCTAAACTCACAACTCCAGGGACCTGGGTTGATTCTGACCTTGGGTGACTGTTTGTGTGGAGTTTGCATTTTCTCCCGTGTTTGGATTTCCTCTTGCTGCTCCGGTTTCCTCTCACAGTCCACAGATAGGTTAGGTGGATTGGCCATGTTAAATTGCTCCTTAGTGCCCAAGGATTAGGTGGGTTACGGGTTTGCGGGGGATTGGGCCCAGATAGGGTGCTCTTTCAGAGGGTTGGTGAGGACTCACTGGGCCGAATGGCCTCATTTTGCACTGCAGGGATTCTATGAATCTAAAGATTAAGGATGAAAGCCAAGCAACATACTTAAAGGCTAGATGAGTGTTTGTATCAGGCCTACGGTTGAGGCAGAATTACTGAGGTTGGTCAGGACGGGGGGGGGGGGGGGGTCCTCAAACCCATTAGTCTGATTTTAATTGACATTTTATTTCCTAGGTTGGCTGGAAGCCAGCTTTTCAGCAAAGTTGACCTTAGTCAAGCTTGGCCAGGATTTTCTGTTTGGGAGACTGTGTTCTCCCACTGGAGCTGGATTGCACCTGATTTGTGCTCACGCTGGGAGCACAGAGCAGGAAACGATTCCAAATCCTTAGCCATGCAAATCGGTGCACAGCGAGGAGTATGAGTGATTCCCAAGGGAATCCCGCTCTCAGGCCACCATTTTCTGCAGGCTGCCTGTCAACAAGGTACAGTGGCTGGGCCCCCCGAAATGCGATTCAGGAACACCCTCCCTGGGATTTTCTGGTCACACCACCCTCCCCCGCATTACAGGGGTGACCTGACCCCCGCCCCACCGATCAGAGACCCCCTAATTAAAGAGGCCCCCACAGGAAACCCCCCCCCCCCCTTGGGGAGATGCCTGCCTGGAAGCCCCCGTAAGAGAGAACCTTGTCTGAAAGCCCCCCAGAAGAGAGACCCCTGTCTGCTGCCCTTGTCCTTCTGAATGGCAGTGGCTGTGGGTTTGGGAGGTGCTGTCAAAGAAGCGTCCGTGATTTCTTGTGATTATATTGTAGATGGTACCCATTGTAGGCAGAAAGCGAGTAATTATAGGCCAGTGAGCTTAACTTCGGTAGTAGGGAAGGTGCTGGAATCTATCATCAAGGAAGAAATAGCGAGGCATCTGGATGAAAATTGTCCCATTGGGCAGACACAGCATGGGTTCACAAAGGGCAGGGCGTGCCTAACTAACTTAGTGGAATTTTTTGAGGACATTACCAGAGCGATAGATAATGGGGAGCCAATGGATGTGGTATATCTGGATTTCCAGAAAGCCTTTGACAAGGTGCCACACAAAAGGTTGCTGCATAAGATAAAGATGCATGGCATTAAGGGTAAAGTAGTAGCACGGATAGAGGATTGGTTAATTAATAGAAAGCAAAGAGTGGGGATTAATGGGTGTTTCTCTGGTTGGCAATCTGTAGCTAGTGGTATCCCTCAGGGATCAGTGTTGGGCCCACAATTGTTCACAATTTACATAGATGATTTGGAGTTTGCAGACGACACTAAGATGAATGAATTTAGAATTTAGAATTTAGAACTTAGAACAGTACAGCACAGAACAGGCCCTTCGGCCCTCGATGTTGTGCCGAGCAATGATCACCCTACTCAAACTCACGTATCCACCCTATACCCGTACCCAACGACCCCCCCCCCCTTAACCTTACTTTTTAGGACACTACGGGCAATTTAGCATGGCCAATCCACCTAACCCCGCACATCTTTGGACTGTGGGAGGAAACCGGAGCACCCGGAGGAAACCCACGCACACACGGGGAGGACGTGCAGACTCCACACAGACAGTGACCCAGCCGGGAATCGAACCTGGGACCCTGGAGCTGTGAAGCATTGATGCTAACCACTATGCTACCATGCTGCCCCTAAATGGTAAAGCAAAAAGTGCAGAAGATACCGGAAGTCTGCAGAGGAATTTGGATAGGTTAACATAGAACATAGAACGATACAGCTCAGTAAAGGCCATTCGGCCCTCAATGTTGCACCGACATGGAAAAAACTAAAGGCCATCTAACCTACACTATGCCCTTATCATCCATATGCTTATCCAATAAACGTTTAAATGCCCTCAATGTTGGCGAGTTCACTACTGTTGCAGGTAGGGCATTCCACGGCCTCACCACTCTTTGCGTAAAAAACCCACCTCTGACCATGTCCTATATCTATTACCCCTCAATTTAAGGCTATGTCCCCTCGTGCTAGCCACTTCCATCCGCGAGAGAAGGCTCTCGCTGTCCACCCTATCTAACCCTCTGATCATTTGTATGCCTCTATTAGGTCACCTCTTAACCTTCTTCGCTCCAACGAAAACAACCTCAAGTCCATCAGCCTTTCCTCATAAGATCTTCCCTCCATACCAGGCAACACCCTGGTAAATCTCCTCTGCACCCGTTCCAAAGCTTCCAAGTCCTTCCTATAATGAGGCGACCAGAACTGTACGCAATACTCCAAATGCGGCCGTACTAGAGTTTTGTATAACTGCAACATGACCTCATGGCTCCGGAACTCAATCCCTCTAACAATAAAGGCCATCATACCATAGGCGTTCTTCACAACCCTATCAACCTGGGTGGCAACTTTCAGGGATCTATGTACATGGACACCGAGATCCCTCTGCTCATCCACACTACCAAGAATTTTACCATTAGCCAAATATTCCTTATTCCTGTTATTCTTTCCAAAGTGAATCACCTCACACTTCTCCACATTAAACATCATTTGCCACCTCTCAGCCCAGCTCTGCAGCTTATCTATGTCCCTCTGTAACCTGCAACATCCTTCCGCACTGTCTACAACTCCACTGACTTTAGTGTCGTCTGCAAATTTACTCACCCATCCTTCTGCGCCCTCCTCTAGGTCATTTATAAAAATGACAAACAGCAACGGCCCCAGAACAGATCCTTGTGGTACGCCACTCGTAACTGAACTCCATTCTGAACATTTCCCATCAACCACCACTCTCTGTCTTCTTTCAACTAGCCAATTTCTGATCCACATCTCTAAATCACCCTCAATCCCCAAGCCTCCGTATTTTCTGCAATAGCCGACCGTGGGGAACCTTATCAAACGCTTTACTGAAATCCATATACACCACATCAACTGCTCTACCCTCGTCCACCTGTTCAGTCACCTTCTCAAAGAACTCAATAAGGTTTGTGAGGCATGACCTACCCTTCACAAAACCATGCTGACTATCCCTAATCATGTTATTCCTATCTAGATGATTATAAATCGTATCTTTTATAATCCTCTCCAAGACTTTACCCACCACAGACGTTAGGCACACCGGCCTATAGTTACCGGGGTTATCTCTACTCCTCTTCTTGAACAAAGGGACCACATTTGCTATCCTCCAGTCGTCTGGCACTATTCCTGTAGCCAATGATGACATAAAAATCAAAGCCAAAGGCTCAGCAATCTCTTCCCTGGCTTCCCAGAGAATCCTAGGTTAAATCCCATCAGTCCCCGGGGACTTAACTATTTTCACCTTGTCCAGAATTGCCAACACTTCTTCCCTACGCACCTCAATGCCATCTATTCTAATAGCCTGGGTCTCAGCATTCTCCTCCACAATATTATCTTTTTCCTGAGTGAATACTGACGAAAAGTATTCATTTAGTATCTCGCTTATCTCCTCAGCCTCCACACACAACTTCCCACCACTGTCCTTGACTGGCCCTACTCTTACCCTAGTCATTCTTTTATTCCTGACATACCTATAGAAAGCTTTTGGGTTTTCCTTGATCCTACCTGCCAAAGACTTCTCATGTCCCCTCCTTGCTCGTCTTAGCTCTCTCTTTAGATCCTTCCTCGCTTCCCTGTAACTATCAAGCGCCCCAACTGAGACTTCATGCCTCATCTTCACATAGGCCTCCATTTTCCTCTTAACAAGAGATTCCACTTCTTTGGTAAACCACGGTTCCCTCGCTCTACCCTTTCCTCCCTGTCTGACTGGTACGTACTGATCAAGAACACGCAATAGCTGTTCCTTGAACAAGCTCCACATATCCAGTGTGCCCAACCCTTGCAGCCGACTTCTCCAACCTACACATCCTAAGTCATGTCTAATGGCATCATAATTGCCCTTCCCCCAGCTATAACTCTTGCCCTGCGGGGTATATTTATCCCTTTCCATCACTAATGTAAAGGTCACCGAATTGTGGTCACTGTCTCCAAAGTGTTCACCTACCTCCAGATCTAACACCTGGCCTGGTTCATTACCCAAAACCAAATCCAAGTGGCCTCACCTCTTGTTGGCCTGTCAACATATTGTGTCAGAAAACCCTCCTGCACACATTGTACAAAGAACGACCCATCCAATGTACTCAAACTATATCTTTTCCAGTCAATATTAGGAAAGTTAAAGTCTCCCATAACAACTACCCTGTTGCTTTCGCTCTTTTCCAGAATCATCTTCGCCATCCTTTCCTCTACATCTCTAGAACTATTAGGTGGCCTATAGAAAACTCCCAGCAGTGTGACCTCTCCTTTCCTGTTTCTAACCTCAGCCCATACTACCTCGGAAGAAGAGTCCCCATCTTGCATCCTTTCTGCCACCGTAATACTGTCCTTGACTAGCAGCGCCACACCTCCCCCTCTTTTGCCCCCTTCTCTGACCTTACTAAAGCACCTAAACCCCGGAACCTGCAACAACCATTCCTGTCCCTGCTCTATCCATGTCTCTGAAATGGCCACAACATCGAAGTCCCAGGTACCAACCCATGCTGCCAGTTCCCCTACCTTATTTCGTATACTCCTGGCATTGAAATAGACACACTTCAAACCACCGACCTGAACACTGCCGCCCTCCTGCGAAGTCAAATCTGTGCTCCTGACCTCTCTACTCTCAATCTCTCGCACCCCAAAACTACAATCCAGGTTCCCATGCCCCTGCTGAATTAGTTTAAACCCCCCCCAAAGAGTACTAACAAATCTCCCCCCCAGGATATTGGTGCCCCTTAGGTTCAGATGTAGACCATCCTGTCTATAGAGGTCCCACCTTCCCCAGAAAGAGCCCCAGTTATCCAGAAATCCGAATCCATCCCGCCTGCACCATCCCTGTAGCCACGTGTTTAATTGCTCTCTCTCCCTATTCCTCGTCTCACTATCACGTGGCACGGGCAACAACCCAGAGATAACAACTCTGTTCGTTCTCGCTCTGAGCTTCCATCCTAGCTCCCTAAAGGCCTGCCTGACATCCTTGTCCCCTTTCCTACCTATGTCGTTAGTGCCAATGTGGACTACGACTTGGGGCTGCTCCCCCTCCCCCTTAAGGACCCGAAAAACACGATCTGAGACATCACTTACCCTTGCACCTGGGAGGCAACATACCAAATGTGAGTCTCTCTCGCTCCCACAAAATCTCCTATCTGTGCCCCTGACTATTGAGTCCCCAATTACTAATGCTCTGCTCCTCTCCCCCCTTCCCTTCTGAGCAACAGGGACAGACTCCGTGCTAGAGTCCCGCACCCCATGGCTTACCCCTGGTAAGTCCCCCCCCCCACAAGTATCCAAAACGGTATACTTGTTACTCAGGGGAACGGCCGCAGGGGGTCCCTGCACTGACTGCTTCTTCCCAGTCCCTCTTACAGTTACCCATCTATCTCCAGTCTTTGGTGTAACTACTTCCCTGAAGCTCCTATCTATGACCACCTCTGCCTCCCGAATGATCCGAAGTTCATCCAACTCCAGCTCCAGTACCATAACTCAGTTCTGTAGGAGCTGGAGCTGGCTGCACTTCCTGCAGGTAAAATCAGCAGGGACACTGACGGCATCCCTCACCTCAAACATCCTGCAGGAGGAACATTGCACTACCTTCCCTGCCATCCCACTTAATTTCAACCAAGTTCTGGTAAACAAATATAAAACAAATAAAAAACAATAATATAATATAGCACTTACCTGCTCACACCAATGGGTCTTATTATTAGGTTAGAGGAGGAGGGCGGGTGGGAGACACTATACGTGTAGTGTCTCGGGTATCCTCTCCACCAGAATTTATTGGCTAGGGGAAATTCCGCGGGTCGTACTTCCGGTTCCCGCCTTATATTATCTTTGCTCCCACTGGCACCCCGCCGCTCTCAATGTGTCCCCTCCCGCTCTTTCACTGACTCACTGCCGCTCTCCTCGCGCTCTTTTATCCTGTGTCCCTCTGAACTCCCGCTGCTTTCTGGGCTCTCTGTCTCTGAACTCCCGCTGCTTTATGGGCTCCCTCTGTCTCTGAACTCCCGCTGCTTTATGGGCTCTCTCTCTCTCTGAACTCCCGCCGCTTTATGGGCTCCCTCTGTCTCTGAACTCCCGCTGCTTTCTGGGCTCTCTCTGTCTCTGAACTCCCGCCGCTTTCTGGGCTCCCTCTGTCTCTGAACTCCCGCCACTTTCTGGGCTCTCTGTCTCTGAACTCCCGCTGCTTTCTGGGCTCTCTCTGTCTCTGAACTCCCGCCGCTTTCTGGGCTCCCTCTGTCTCTGAACTCCCGCCGCTTTCTGGGCTCTCTGTCTCTGAACTCCCGCTGCTTTCTGGGCTCTCTCTGTCTCTGAACTCCCGCCGCTTTCTGGGCTCCCTCTGTCTCTGAACTCCTGCCGCTTTCTGGGCTCTCTGTCTCTGAACTCCCGCTGCTTTCTGGGCTCTCTCTGTCTCTGAACTCCCGCCGCTTTCTGGGCTCCCTCTGTCTCTGAACTCCCGCCACTTTCTGGGCTCTCTGTCTCTGAACTCCCGCTGCTTTCTGGGCTCTCTCTGTCTCTGAACTCCCGCCGCTTTCTGGGCTCCCTCTGTCTCTGAACTCCTGCCGCTTTCTGGGCTCTCTGTCTCTGAACTCCCGCTGCTTTATGGGCTCTCTGTCTCTGAACTCCCGCTGCTTTCTGGGCTCTCTGTCTCTGAACTCCCGCCGCTTTCTGGGCTCTCTGTCTCTAAACTCCCGCTGCTTTCTGGGCTCCCTCTCCCGCCGCTTTCTGGGCTCTCTGTCTCTGAACTCCCGCCGCTTTCTGGGCTCTCTGTCTCTAAACTCCCGCTGCTTTCTGGGCTCCCTCTCCCGCCGCTTTCTGGGCTCTCTCTGTCTCTGAACTCCCGCCGCTTTGGGCGTGAATGGGCTAGGGTCTGGCAGATGGAATCCAATGTTGACAAATGTGAGGTTATCCATTTTGGTAGGAATAACAGCAAAAGGGATTATTATTTAAATGATAAAATATTAAAACATGCTGCTGTGCAGAGAGACCTGGGTGTGCTCGAGCATGAGGCGCAAAATGTTGGTTTACAGGTGCAACAGGTGATTAAGAAAGCAAATGGAATTTTGTCCTTCATTGCTAGAGGGATGGAGTTTAAGACTAGGGAGGTTATGCTGCAATTGTATAAGGTGTTAGTGAGGCCACACCTGGACTATTGTGTTCAGTTTTGGTCTCCTTACCTGAGAAAGGACGTACTGGCGCTGGAGGGTGTGCAGAGGAGATTCACTCGATTAATCCCAGAGCTGAAGGGGTTGAATTACGTGGAGAGGTTGAGTAGACTGGGATTGTACTCGTTTGAATTTAGAAGGATGAGGGGGGATCTTATAGAAACATATAAAATTATGAAGGGGATAGGATAGATGCGGGCAGGTTGTTTCCACTGGCTGGTGAAAGCCGAACTAGGGGGCATAGCCTCAAAATCAGGGAAAGTAGATTTAGGACTGAGTTTAGGAGGAATGTCTTCACCCAAAGGGTTGCAAATCTATGGAATTCCTTGCCCAGTGAAGCAGTTGAGGCTCCTTCATTAAATGTTTTTAAGATAAAGATAGATAGTTTTTTGAAGAATAAAGAGATTAAGGGTTATGGTGTTTGGGCCGGAAAGTGGAGGCTTGAGGGGCCATATGGCCTACTCCTGCTCCTAGTTCTTATGTTCTTATGTTATTACATCAGTAGTGAAGGGAGTAAGTGTTTGTGGAAGGGATGCCAATCAAACTGGCTGCTTTGTCCTGGATGGTGTCAAGCTTCTTGAGTATTGTTGGAGCTGCACTCATCCAGGCAAATGGAGAATATTCTGTCACACTCCTGACTTGTGCCTTGTAGATGTACAGGCATTGTCACACAATTCCTCCTTAACTGCACAATGGGTGTACCTACCCAATTGGGAAACTAATGGGTGTGGTATTTTTAAAGGTTAGATTTACAGACCACGAAGTACAAACAAACACGAGATTTATTGGAGCTGAGTTACTCGCCACAGGATTTCTAGCCTCCGACCTGCTCTTGTAGTCACGAATGTTACTTGTCAGCCCAAGCTGAATATTGTCCAGATCTTGCTGCATTTTGACATGGACTGCTTCGGTATCTGAGAAGTGACAAACAGTGGTCCCAATGATTTGGGGATATGTGCAAAAATAATGCTTCAGTAGACTTTGATGACAAACGAGGTCACTTGTTAATGATTCGGCTATTACATAAACAGCGAGTGGCAGGATAAAGTATTGCAAAGCTACTAAGCTGAAGGAAATACAGAAAATGCTGTAAATGCAAAGCTGATGAGGCAGTATGCCTCACGACAAGAGGCAGGTTTACATTTTGGACGTTGACTTTTCACCAAAGTTAAAAATGATGGGGTGGATTTTGACAATGTGTGATAATCAGTGATGGTGAGTCAGCAGCCAGTTTTAAACCTCCCCAATTTTTGACTTCAGTGGAAATACTAATCTGTTTTGCATAATCGCACAAGTTCCAGCGTGTGTGTGTGTATTCAGTTCCATCTTGTTCATAAGAGGTTTGCTTTTTTACAACAAATGTTTACTGACCTGCTTTATGTTTTTAGTTTTCACTGTTTTGACTTAACACTGGCTGTTATTTTGATTTTAGATTTCCATGAAATTTGAAATGTGCGAAATCAAAGACGTTTTGATTTTAGTTTACAGTACCTTCATTCTTCAAGTGGCATAAAATCCCATTAAAATCTCACTGCTTTCTGACAAAATGTTTGATAATAAATAATCACAGAAAGTGCTGCAAAGAGACAACAGGTAAATAAGCATCTAGGAAAAGAAATGATAGGTTTAGAACAAGGCCTGGGAACTGAAAAAAAGCATTTGGAAAAGCATTTGGATCCAATTTGTTGATTTTTTGATTTATTTCATAAATTGACTTCTTTTGAAAATAGAGAAGAATCAATGATCCATGCATCACTATCTCATCATTATATTTCCTCTCAGTGGTTCAATAGGAACATTTTCACTGCTGAACATTTAATGCTATTTTTAAAATTTAGAGTACCCAATTCATTTTTTTTCCAATTGGGTCGTGGGATGAGACCGACACAGACACAGGGAATATGTGCAAACTCCATACGGACAGTGACCTGGGGCCAGGATCCAACCCGGGTCCTCGGCACTGTGAGGCAGCAGTGCTACCCACTGCGCCACCAAGACGCCCTGAGGTATTTAATACTCACACTTCTTTCGAATACTGACTGAAAGCTAAAGATTGCCTGTCAGTGAATGTTCCTGATATATTTTTCTGCGATTGATTTTTATGTTTTTGTGAATTGTTCCATTGTTTCTCTGAGGACAAATAAGGGAAAGAAAGCTTTTTCACAACAAGGCAGTGATGGGGTTGCAAGAATTAGTGAGAATCAGTGCTGCCCTGGTTACACTGTTGGCTCTCAACTCTGTGCTCAGATATTCTTTTATCCTTTCATGTAATGTGGACATCACTGGTAAGGCCAGCATTTGTTATCCATCCCTAATTGTCCTGAAGAATATGGTGATAAACCACTTTCTTCAACCTTTTTGCAGTGATTTGATGCAACTGAATAGCTTTCTAGGTGGGCAACTAAGGGTCAACCACTTGCTGTGGGGAAGAACAGCGACCTTCCTTCACTAAAGGATATTACTGAACCAGATGAGGTTTTTAACAACAAAAAAAAACAAGTTTAATCACCATTACTGAGACTAGAATTATTGAATTTTAAAAATTAATTAATTGAATTTCATCCGATGCCATGGCAGGAATTGAACCAGTGTCCCAGAGTATTAGCCTGGACCTTTGAATTGCTAGTCCTGTAACATGACCTCTCCACCACCATCTCCCAGTCTGTGATGTCCATGGTTAAAATATATAAAATATATTTTTTGTGGAAGAGGAGAATGTGATCAGATTTTTTGATATTCCAATACTCCCTTTTGACTTATGCTGAGGTATAGTGCTATAGTTATGGTAACCATCTTTAATATTGTGAGCCAAGGCAATGATTGGTGGCAGGCTATTTGGGTGTGATGGGGGTGTGGGGGGGGGGGGGGGGGGGCGCGGTTGGAGTTGGGGTCCTACAACTTGGCTCAATCCTTTCTTCACTTGTTATCTACATTTGTTCGATAAATGGTGAACTTCAATTATGGTCAAGTAGCTTTTCAAAACTCATTGTTTGTGTCTATACATGTATATGGCCACGTGAAACTGAGGGGCCCTCAGTGTACCTCAGAATGAGTTAACATTTTTAGCAACAGAAAACTTGCCTGTTTTTTTCCCCTGCCAATGAAAAACAGAGTCTGTCTGTGGGACCTTTACTGGCACCCTGGTTTTAGTCAGGTAATTCAGGGCAAACCAAAGTCAAATCTGAGGATGTTTTATTCCATATGGCACAGCACTGTACCACAATGCATGTATCCATTAAGTTGGAGGAACATTTCCAAAACTTAATGGGAGGTGGATACAACTTCACAGATTGGGAAGAAAAAAATGTAGTGAAAGGGCATTTGCTTTCAAATTTGCTGTCAGGCTGCATTGAGAATAAACCTAGCTGGCATCAAGGTGGGTCTTAAATGTGCAGCAGTTTGCAGCTGGTGTGTGGTTTTGGATGGTTACATTGGGTCTGATCTTGAGCTGAGCTTAGAAATGGGGATGTATAAACATGAGACATTCACTCATTTAATACCCATTAGCAAACAAGGATTTTTTTTCTCCCTTTGCTTGACCTTTGACAGTTCTTACTCACGGCAGTCAAACAATGGCCCTGAATTCCCATTGCAAATAACTAGAATTCCAATCGTGTCTCTGAGTGGAAGGGACAAAAGAAGCATGGGGTAACATTTCATTGGCTGATGCCATCCATTCTCCTTTATTCAGAAAAAAGGATTGTACTGTTCTCCACTGCAAGGCTTCTACATTATTGAAGGAGTACAGAGGGGCAAAGTGCTTCATTTTCTTTTACATCTCACTCATTCTGTTTGTTCATTAAGTCCCCCTATGGCTAGGTCCCTTTCAGTATAAGGCTCCTCTGTGCAAATCACTGAGTCGGTCACAGTTAGAGTATTGAGTACTGTTGGGGACACCTCACTTTATGAAAGAGCGCTGAAGAAGGTGGAGGAAAAATTCAGAGACATAAGGGCAGCACGGTGGCCTAGTGGTTAGCACAACCGCCTCACAGCGCTGAGGTCCCAGGTTCGATCCCGGCTCTGGGTCACTGTCCGTGTGGAGTTTGCACATTCTCCCCGTGTCTGCGTGGGTTTCGCCCCCACAACCCAAAAATGTGCAGAGTAGGTGGATTGGCCACGCTAAATTGCCCCTTAACAGAAAAAATAATTGGGTAATCTAAATTTATAAAAAAAAAAATTTTGGGGCCTCACGGTAGCATGGTGGTTAGCATCAATGCTTCACAGCTCCAGTGGTCCCAGGTTCGATTCCCGGCTGGGTCACTGTCTGTGTGGAGTCTGCACGTCCTCCCCGTGTGTGCGTGGGTTTCCTCCGGGTGCTCCGGTTTCCTCCCACAGTCCAAAGATGTGCGGGGTAGGTGGATTGGCCATGCTAAATTGCCCGTAGTGTAAGGTTAATGGGGGGATTGTTGGGTTACCGGGTATACGGGTTACGTGGGTTTAAGTAGGGTGATCATTGCTCGGCACAACATCGAGGGCCGAAGGGCCTGTTCTGTGCTGTACTGTTCTATGTTCTATCACTACAGGTGAGTTAGCTATGAAGAGAGTCAAGAGAAACTGAACTTTTTTTCAAGAAAATAAAGAAAGTTGGGAGGGGATCATATAAACCTTTATAATTAGAAGAGGCTGAGATAAAATAAAATCTCGGGGTAGAAAGGAATAAATTCAAGATCATTAAAAGAATGGAGATAGGGAGGTTAGGGCAACAAGTGAATTTATCGGAATGCCCATGGTAACTTTTAAAAGTAAAGTCAGTGTTTGAAAAGTAAAAAATTAAAAGGGTTGAGAATAGAGAAGATCCATGCATCACTGTTGTCAGCATCACATCACTCCTGGGTGACTCAATAGGGGACAGTTTGACACCCAAACTTCTGATGTGAGGGTTTAATGCTAATGCCTTCCTTAAATGCCAACCAAGATCTAAAGATTACCTGTCAGAAAACCTTCCCAAAGATATTTTACTGAAATTGATTTTTTTTTCTTTTTAAAAAATTTCGAGTACCCAATTCATTTTTTCCAATTAAGGGGCAATTTAGCATGGCCAATCCACCTGCACATCTTTGGGTTGTGGGGGCGAAACACATGCAAACACAGGGAGAATGTGCAAACTCCACACGAACAGTGACCCAGAGCTGGGATTGAACCTGGGACCTCGGCACCATGAGGCGGCAATACTAATCACTGTGCCACCGTGCTGCCATTACTGAAATTGATTTTGGTGTTATTGTGAATTGTTTCACTGGGCTAAATTTTAGATGCTACTAGCGGGTGTGTTTCCTGCGGGGTGGGGGTCCTGTAAAATGGGGCGAGTGCCTATCCCATCACCTTCCCACCCACCCCAGAGCTCACTGCCATACTGTGCTCTCACAATATAGATCTGGGGCTCCAAGTGAATGTTGTATTACTATCGCTGTAAACTAGAGGGATTGAAGAGCTGGACACTGTGGGCAGGAGATTCTTATGTGACAGAGCAGCAATGCCAACAGGACATAACCCATGTAGGGATCCCTGAGGGGTGAGAGAGGTGGGGGAAGCAAGGGTGGTCTGCACTGACTATATATGATAAATCAGGGCTGAGAAAGCTGATTGTTTACATCAAGCTCAGGAAGTTAACATTTATACATGCTGGATCACATGATCTGCAGAAAACAGGTGGTGAAATAAATATATTTTTATTTCAAATAAAGTTTATCAGGTTTTCAGATGTAAACATTTACTCTTTAAAAAATAAAGTGCCGAATTGATTCACTCATATTTGCATTGCCGAAGGACGCAGATCTCAAATGTTATTCTTTGCTGCAAAAAATGTCAAACTGCAAATTCTTTAAACCCTCAATAGTTCATTCTCATAGTACTGTCATTCTCAAACTTGTGTCAATATTTTACAGATTGGCCACTATAGCTTCTTTCAGTAAAAGCCCAGATGAAACAAAAGTCCCTTTTTCTGACACTGTGCAAACATCCCTGCCGGGAGATGCCTGGAATCTTTCACACTTGTCAGTAGTTGCAGTAAATTTGACAAATTAAATTTCATTAAATCCCAGACATTTCATGGCACCTCTGGTTATATTTAAGCAACTCTTTAAAAAAAAGTTCCTGCAATGATAACTTTTCTGTGCTGGACCCCAGCGGCTCTGTAAAATTCCTCTTTGAAAACTGGACTACAAGTAGAGTGCGGGATTGCTGGCTTCACATAATACGTCTCCTTTGAGTCCATGCAGAAGCTAATGAAATGTCTCATTGTTTCTGTTTTCAGGCTGTCTTTCTTTTCTAGTGTGAGACCCTCATTATTGAACAATAACCTCAACCTATTATTGTAATGCCTGTCACCCGGAGGGAAATCTGGGAAAACCCAAACAATGCTCGCTGAGATTTATTAAAGCTCCATTTACTTTACAGCTGCTGAACTGTATTTCTTGCAAACTCACAGCTGAGCTGCAGTCAATCTGCCTGTATAAACAGTCCAGCGTTATTGACGCTGGACTAGTACTACAGGTCAATTATCACACCTCTGCAATCTATCTCCAGCCCATTCTTCTGGCTTTGCTCACCTCTTGGCGGGAGCCTCCTGTCACTCACTGTGCTCTCGATAACCCCGCTGCGTCTGAGGCAATCCTGCAAGCCCATGCTTTCAGTAAATTGTCACGATTGCACTAAGTATGAGTCAGCAAGTTGAAGCCACAGTGATCATGGATCTCTCTAATTCTGTCTGGGACAAGTACCACACCAGCCCTCATGAGCTGAACTAAATCGAACCTCACAACGTCTAAATTGGATAAATTACACAAAAAGCAGAGGTCTTGGGCCCATTCCACAAATCTACCTTCCCATTGTGGAGCATGGTTTACTGGGAGCACGCATTGAGAATTCAGAGGCAGAGGTCACTGCACCCTGTGGTGTTAGGTACACTGGTCTAACACTGGCTGCAACTGGATGCAGCTTAGATCAGAAAGATACTCCAGACCTTGAAGTTAGTTCAATCAGGTTTACTGAACTAATAGCACAGTTAGCACAGTTCTCTGTGAGTTCGACTCTCTGCTAACTTAAGTGTGGTTACTCTGACTGAACCATACTAGCTCTTAGCCATGTGGTGGAGGTGTGAGATTGTAACAACACCCTTGACTGACTCTCTAGATGTTCATCAGTGGAAAGAGGTGGAGTGTGAGTGCCTCTTGTCTTTTATAGTCAGATCCCACCCATGAGTGTCCTGCCTGCTTATTGGTCATGTCCTGTTCTCTGTGTCCATTAGCTGCTTCCCTGTATAAAATTATGTGTGTGTCTGCATATCATGAAACACCCCATAGAATTTTCCACGCACTCCTTCAGGGTCCGATGACTTCCGAACTTGGACACAGGATATACGGTCATCATAATTGCCTATGCCATAATGAGAACACGATGTGGATATGCCGGCGTTGGACCGGGAGGAGCACAGTAAGACGTCTTACAACACCAGGTTAAAGTCCAACAGGTTTGTTTTAAATCACTAGCTTTCGGAGCACTGCTCCTTCCTCACCTGAGGAAGGAGCAGTGCTCCTAAAGCTAAGGATTTGAAACATAGAACATAGAACAGTACAGCACAGAACAGGCCCTTCGGCCCTCAATGTTGTGCCGAGCAATGATCACCCCACTTAAACCCACGTAACCCGTATACCTGTAACCCAACAATCCCCCCATTAACCTTACACTACGGGCAATTTAGCATGGCCAATCCACCTAACCCGCACATCTTTGGACTGTGGGAGGAAACCGGAGCACCCGGAGGAAACCCACGCACACACAGGGAGGACGTGCAGACTCCGCACAGACAGTGACCCAGCCGGGAATCGAACCTGGGACCCTGGAGCTGTGAAGCATTGATGCTAACCACCATGCTACCGTGAGGCCCCAAACCTGTTGGACTTTAACCTTGTGTTGCGAGACTTCTTATTATGAGAAACATCACTGGAGACCAGCATGCAAGTCAATGAAGCAATACATTTACATCTGTTTTTAATCCATTCTGCACACAACGGAGTTTATGCCAAGAAATTGGCGCCGTACAACTTGACTTTCATATTAAACTAAAGCGGGATTTTTTGGTCATTGCTGGTGGGACTGGAAAATTTGGAGAGCGGTCAAAAGTCAGTCAGGACTGGAAAATCCCACACGGACATTTTTCTGCAGCTACCAGCAGTTTTGAAAGTTATCAATGATGTAGTCAATGGTAAACAATGTAGTAGCTAACTCTATATAGTAAACAGTCTGTTCCTCTTCCTTCAGCATAGCTTAATTCATATCAGCGAATGCATTTTGAAATTATATTAAAATATCTCCCCAGAACCTTGGTTGTTTCCAGAATGATTTTTCAAGTCTTCTACTATGACAGCATATACAAAGTATTGTTTAATGTCACTGTTTAATGCTTAATCAGGTGCTCTTTCCAAGGGCCGGTGCAGACCCGCTGGACCGAATAGCACTGTAAATTCTATGTTTGCCTTTGTTTATGTAGCGTAATTCAGATTCTGGGATAATTTCATGTTTTCTGGCAAAATCTGATTTTGGATTAGCAGGAAACTGAAAACTAAATAAGTGACCAGGGCAGTGAGTTATGAAGGGTTGATTTTCATCTGGGACCTTTGCCATGTAGTTTAGATCTGGTTTAGTGCAATGCGAAAGGGCTAACTAGTATCATAGAATTTATAGAGTTTACAGTGCAGAAGGAGGCCATTCAGCCCATCGAGTCTGTACTGCCCTACACAAGGTCAACACCTCCACCCAGTAATCTTGACATCAGCAGGAAAGAGTGTTGCTAATCGGAATACCAATCTACCAGCGTCACCAATAATGTTGCTCTTTAGAGTCGCCAATATATCATAGAATTATCATAGAATTTACAGTGCAGAAGGAGGCCATTCGGCCCATCGAGTCTGCACCGGCTCTTGGAAAGAGCACCCTACCCAAGGTCAGCATCTCCACCCTATCCCCATAACCCAGTAACCCCACCCAACACTAGGGCAATTTTGGACACACTAAGGGCAATTTAGCATGGCCAATCCACCTAACCTGCACATCTTTGGACTGTGGGAGGAAACCGGAGCACCTGGAGGAAACCCACGCACACGGGGAACAGACAGTGACCCAAGCCGGAATCGAACTTGGGACCCTGGAGCTGTGAGGCAATTGTGCTATCCACAATGCTACTGTGCTGCCCATTGGGACATATGATACTGAGGCTCTTTTTATGATATGGTGTTCTGCCCCAACAGCGTCGCCAATCCTGTGGGTATTTCTATTTCTCTTACTGAACCACAAGGCTTTCCCGTATATCGGTCAAATGACCACACAACCAGTTAGTCAGCTCAAGTTCAAAGATGGTTTATTTACAGACAAGGGTTACTTCGACATGCAATATACAACAAGTTAAACTACACCCATCAACTACAATAATCTATATTTAACTTCAGTTTGAAAAAGTGGGTCTGTCTCTGCTGGGCTCATCCGTCAGGTAGCGATCATTGGTTTTGAACTTGGCTGTCTGGTCATTATGCTGCAACTGGGCTGGCACAGGCCGGATTCAAAGGAGGCTGGCACAGGCTGGGTCCAAAAGAGACAAAACACATGGCTGCATCTCTTTTTATCCCTCTGGGATTTCGTGCTCTTTGGGGCGGTCTTTAACTTTGGACCCAATAGTTTGATCACTGCCTTCGATTGCGGCCAATAAAGGGACGGGTGCCTTGGTGGCTGGGTGGGTCCTTAGCGGTCATTGACCTTGGCAGTTGGGCTCTCTGAGTAAAGGGAGTGGCGCCGATCAGTCTGTGGCTGTATCAGTTTCTTGAGTGCAGTCCTATTGTTCTGGGGAAATGGGCCATTAGAATGAAAACGAGCGGGGGTTTCGATCAGGTCTAGCTATCTGGGTTGCAAATACACACAAGCTCTGTATCTGTCTGAGGGCTAGGTTGGCCATACCTCCCATGATCCTTTGCAGGTGGCCATCTCGGAAGGTTACAAGACTGACCATAATATGATAGAATTTTATATTGAGTTTCAAAGTCACTTAGTTAAGTACAAAACTAAGATCTTCAATATAAATACAACTATGTAGCTATGAGAGGTGATTTGGTCAAGGCAGATTGGGGAACTACAATGATAGACAGGCATTTAAATAATTATTACATAATTTGTGACAGTTATACATTCCTGTAATGCACAAAATCCTCACAGAAGAAGTGAACCAACCATGGCTAACCATAGGAGTTAAAAATAGTATTAGAACAAAAGAAGAGGCTTATAATTTGCCAAAAAAGATTAATGAGCCTAAGGATTGGGATTATTTGAAAATTCAGCAAATGAAATTGAGAATTAAAAAGAAAAGAATATTGAAGTAGACTAGTAAAACACATAAAACTGAGTGTAAACATCTCTATAGGTTTGTAAATTGGAAGCTAGGTGTGAAAATTAAGGTGGACCATTCGCGGCAGAGACAGGTGAAATTATACTGGGGGTTAAGGAAATGCAGAGACATTAAACAATACTTTTTATGTGCTGTCATAGTAAAAGACTTGAAAAATCATTCTCGAAATAACAAACAACCGAGGGTCTAGGGAGATTGAAAAACAATCTGAATAAGGAAATACTACTGGTGAATTAATGGGATTAATCTTTGGAATTCTCTTTAGAACATAGCTGTGGATACTGAGTCATTGAATATAGTCAAGAGAATGCTTGTTAGATTTTTAGGTAATAAGGGAATTAAGGGGTATGGGGATAGTGAGGGAAGATGGAGTTGAACTGGAAGATCAGCCATGATTTTGTTCAATGGCAGAGCAGATTTGAAGGGTGAACTGGCCTACTCCAATGCTTATTTCTTATGTCCTTGTATTCTAATATAATAGCCACAGTGTGAAGACATGTTTTGATCGCCATTAGATTAGATAATCCAAGGTCAAGTAGTTTTTTTTCTTTTGTATTCTTTCTCTCAGCACAGGCTATTGGCTCAGTCTTGTACCCGGGTCCTTCAGAGCCTGGCCTGCTCTATCAGTAAAAGCCACTATTGGCGATGGACTTTCAAGTCCCTCACTGAGAGCCCTTTCTGTGCTTTTACAACTCTCAGTACTTCTTCCAGGTTGTTTTCAACATGGAGGAACATTGAACATAAAACAACACAGCACAGCAACAGGCCCTCCAGCCCTCCAAGGCTATACCGGTCATGATACCATCCTTACTCTAAATTTATATTTAAAAAAAGAAATCTATGATTCTGAGCAGGTGACCAAATAAGGCTGCTTCTTGACTAGAATGTGGGACAACTTTCCCAATTTTGAGACAAATCTCCAGGTGTTAGTGAGGAAGACTTTGCAGTGTTCACTAGGTTGGGTGAGCTTTCGGCATGTCCCATAAAGTTGCCTGTCCAATTTTATTTTCATTATTTTTTTTGTAGCAGTTTGTTACAATGTAATGACTTGATAGGCCATTACACTGGCAAGTTGTGAGTCAATCACATTACAGAGGAGTCATATATAGACCAGACCAGGTATGGATGACAGATTTCCTTCACTAAAGTATATTAGTGAACCAGATGGGTTTTCACAAAAATCCAAATTGTTTCATAATCAGTGTTAAGTTTTAGAAATTCCAGATTTAGTTAATTAACTCAATTTAAATTTCCCAGCTGTCAGAGTGAGATTTGAACTCATGTCTCCAGGTCCCGAATTACCAATTCAGAAACATAATCACCAAGATATCGCACCTCTTAATCTGCCCTTTGCTTACTCACATGTGTGTTATATTTCACCTTGCAGAGGGTGAGAGAGCAGAACAGGATTCAAGGTGATCGGCCTCAATCCTTGCAATTAATAGAAGAGAACACCCTGGAAAAATGTGTCACATCTGCATCCCTCTCAGCTGGAGATGAAGGGACATGGATGTCACAGACAACTGCTGTTAGGACATTTTTCTCTGATATATATGCTGACCACATTTCATCAAAGGCCTGAAGAAATAAAACCTCTTCTAACTTATGGTTAAACACACAGACAGATCCCTTCACGAGACTCTTCCACACCCCCAACCCGCAAGAGGACTCCCTCATCCACCAGCTAACCACCTCCCCTGAATAAACACCCAAACCCTCCAGTGTCTGAAACCCCCAACACCCACCCTCCAATGTCTAACCCTCCACTCTGGGCTTGGATTCTCCGAGCCCGCACCGGGTCGGAGAATCGCTGGGGGCATGGGAAATTACCATCACGCGACTCCGACGATGGGCCGCCAATTCACCAGCGACCAGAGAATTGGCGATTATTGCGCCCGCATGGTCGCCACGCCGCCGGTTGGGGGCCGCTGAAATAAGCCCCCGCGACGATTTTCCGTGGGCGACAGGCCGAACTCCCGCTGACCTGGTTTACATCTGGTACCACCCGGTGGGAGCTCGGACCCGCGGCCGCGGTGGCGATCCTGGTGGGGGGCTGCAGGAATCTGACTCTGGGGATGCCTCAGCTGTGTTCAGGCCCGTGATCTACCTTACTCCGCGTGGGCCTGCTGTGCGGCTCCACCATGCCGGCAGCGGCAGCGTCTAAGTGGGCCGCTGCACGAATGCGCAGACCCGCTTGCGGCACCATGCGCATGCGCGGCCGCGCGGTTTGGACAGCAGGGCCCAGCCGGCAGCCAGAGCCGCGGGATGCACGCTGGGGCCCTGCTAGCCCGCTGGAAAACGGAGAATCACCCTGGACTTTTGAGAAAAAAGTCCGGAGTGATTCTTGCTCGTTTTCCGGCGGGTGTGGGGACTTAGTCCCCAAAAGGGAGAATCCCGGCCCGCTGATGTCCTATTCCCCCACACCTCCAACACTATCCCCTTTCCTTAGACACTTACCTTCTCCCTAGTCTTCCATTTTCTATCGAAATTTTAAACTTACATGCTTTACAGCAGCTAGTGCAGTAAAATAGGGGCGTGACCTCTCTCACTGCAACTCTGTTAGATTGCGGCGTTTGGGCCTTGTGGACAACTGTGCTGCCTGGATCTCACCCAGCCTGAGCCAGAAGGTAAGGCAAGATGGGCACGGACGGAATTTGGAGCGGGTAAGCAGGCACGGAATGGCGGCCTGATGCAGATTCCCACTCCGAGGAAGTTACAGCCCTCTGGTGTTTCACAATTCACAAATCATCATGAGCAGACAACGACCATTGTGGAGAGAGCACATTGGTGTGGGGGCAGTCCTCTCCAAGCTCCTCTCAGCTGCAAACAGATGCTGAATTCTAGTTACCACCATTGAAAACAGTCTGTAGAACCGGAGAGAGAATGGAGCAGGCCAACTTGATCATGAAGGAATTGGTGACATAAGGAATTGGGAGAATGACTGCCCTGGAAAGTGTGATCATTTCCATGGAGATTCAAGGCAGGCTGTCTAATATGCTGATGAGACCTGAACAACAAACCTGCAGACTTGGATTCTCCGGCGACTCAACGCTGGAATCGTGAAACCACGTGAGGCGGAAATCGTGGTCGGCTCCGGGCGCTCGACAGAATGCCATGCTCCGGTGCCTTGACAGCGGCGTCAATGTGTTTTACTCCGCATGTACAGTAAACGCCGTGGGTATATCATTAATGGGCCTGCCCCAGTATTCTCTGGGGCCTCCGTGAAGCTCCGCCTCCGCCTGGAGGAATTACTGACGGCAAATTTTACTCATGGTTTCAAAAATCAGGAAACAGGTGCCGTGGCTGATGAGGGAGAGAGAGGGGGTACGAAAAGTGTCCAACTTCGCCACTGTGAGCTGACAGTTGTGCCACTGGCCAGGGAGCTTTCACTAGGGCCCGGGGGGAGTAGCGGAGGATGGCAGGAGGTGGGCTGTGGAATTAGGGTGGACATAGACCACCATTGCAGCAGCCTGAAAGGCAGTCATGCAGCTGCGCACGCCACTAACTGCCCATTGTGAACTTCATGCCACTGGACATATAGGTGACTCCCAGGCGACCACCTAGGTATCCTCTGGCCCCAGCCGACCCATCAATGGGATAGACGCACTCCAGCGCAAGCAGTGTCATCTTGTTGGCTGGAATGAGTGTGTGTGGGGAGTGGAGTGCTCATATGTGGCTGCAGCTTGTCAGCCTCTCAAATGTCAATCCCAATTCCGGCGAATCGAGCACCATTTTCCATTGGAATCACCGACGGCAATGCTAGCACATTAACCGTTCCAGAATTGGTACGGGATCGGTGGCAATTTTGTTTTGCTGTCGTAGACGTCCACCGACATTGTCCCAGCATCAACACTTCGGCCGTGGTTCTCCGAACCCGCGCTAGGTCGATGAATCCTGGGGGGGGGGCGCTGGAATCGTGCCCGCCGCTGGCTTACCAATTCTCTGGCACCGATTCTCGGGCGCCGGCGGGATCGCCGCCGTGCCAGTCGGGGGCCATTGAAAGCCCGCCCCCCCCCCCCCCCTTTCCGGGCCGAGTTGCCGCCGGGTAAGCTGAGTCCCGCCGGCGTGGGTTACTCAGGTCCAACACGGCGGGACCTGGAAGGTGTGTCTGTGGGGCCCATCCTGGTTGGGGGGGGGGGGGGGGGGGGGGGGGGAGCTGGATCCGACCCCGGGGTTGCCTGGCCCGTGATCGGGGCCTACCTATTGGCAGGCAGGCTGGCTTCGTGGGGGCCTATGTTACTCCGCGCTGGGCCCCTGTAGGGCTCCGCCATATTGTCTAGGGGCCATGCGTGAACTCCGCCGGCCGTTCTGCGTTGGCTGGAGCTGCGGGGACTACTCCGGCACCGACATAGCCTCCTTGGAAGGGGAGCATTCCTCATTATTGGGGACCGTTGATGCTGGAGTGGTTGGCGCCACTTTTCACGCCGGCGTCAGAACTTGGCCGTGGGATTGAAGAATCCCGGCCTTAGTCTCTGAAATGGAGAGTCTCACCCGCAGACTTTGGTGCCAACATAAGAGGAGGTAGAACATGTACTGGCATAACTGTGGGCTGCCAGCCACTGACAGGGCTGTCTGAGGGCTGGAGCCTCTGCAAGGCCCGGGGGACAGGGGGTGAGGGGGGGGGGGGGGGGGGGGGGGGGGGGTGATCAGGGGATATGTCGTAGTATCGGGGTCAGCTCCCATGGGACCGGGGTGTCCAGGCACAGACCGCCATTGCCACAGCCTGCAAGGCAGCCAAACCATGCTCCGCACCCTACTGACTGCCCACCATGGCCTGTGGTTGGGCAGAGTGACACGGGCCACCCCGCCAACCCCGCACCCCAGCCCTCACCCTCAACCCCACCAACTCCCCCACCCTCCAAAGGAGGCAGCACATGACCCACCCAAGGGCAATGTCAATAGTAGGTCCTTCAGGAAGACACCAGACGAGGGCTGTGGAACGTATGTCTGGCATGGGGAACGCCATGGGGCGGGGACCATGGCTAGAGACCCTCATGGTGCCGGGCACAGATGGGGCCAGGGGTTGCTAAGGTGGAGTGCCAGGAGGAATGGCTGGGAGTGAATGTGTGGATGGGGAGGGGGGGACATGTGGGGGTAGGGTTTGCAGTGCAGATCATGGCCACCATGAAGCCCGTTGGACCTGGTTGGGCACGGGGTATGCACCATACTAACATGTCTGCCTTTCACCCCCTACAGACAATGGACTTCGAAATCCAACCAGCAATGGTGGCCTTCATCCTATGCGCCGCAGCCCTGGGTGATGAACTGAGGCTGTACGAGCTGGAACTGCTCAAGGGGACCCAGCAGCAATGTAGCCTGCCCCAGAGGAACAGGAGGCAGCCGATGAGGATGGGGAGCCATCCACCCAACAGGCCAAGGAGGAGGAGGGAAGGAGGCGCCACACAAGGCCTCGTGTGTACTAGCAGTGCCCGTCATTTGAGGACCTACCGGACCAGGCAAGTGGTCGAAGACTCCGGCTGAACAGGGGGACAGTGCGACATATCTGCCAGATCATGGCGTACTTGGCACCACGGGGTATGGAGGACACCCAGTCGCTGTGGTCATCAAGGTGATGGGCATCCTGAACTTTTACGACACGGAGTCCTTCCAGGTGCTGAGTGGAGACCTGTCTGGAACCTCACAGGCCTCAGTGCACAGGGGCATCTGTGCCATCACCGAGCTCCTATATGCCCGGTCGGCACAATACATCAAATTATTTTGGTGCCCACCACGATGCCCGGGCAGCGGTGTTCATCGTCATCGCCGAGATGCTCCGTGACCAGGGAATGATCAATGGGATCCATGCCACTGATTGAGCACCTGCAGGTGACGGGCCGCTCTTCACAACCGAAAGAGGTTCCACTCGATGAACGTGCTGCGAGTGTGTGACCACGAGCTGCACATCATGCACGTCTGTGCCCGATACCCGGGAAATGTGCACGATGCCTTCAGCCTGGTACACTCGACGGTTTCTGACCTCTTCGAGGTGCACCCCGGTTGGGGGGTTGGCTCTTGGGCGACAGGTGTAATCCACTGCAATCGTGGCTGATGCGCCAATTCAGAGGCCACAAACCGATGCGGAGGCCCACTACAACGACCAGGGGTGTGATTAAGCGGTGCTTCGCTATCCTGAAGGTGCCTGGACCATTCTGGAGAACCCATCCAGTATAGAGATAGGAGGATCTCCCACATCGTGGTGACCTGCTGCGTCCTCCACAACATTGCGCAGCAGCGGGGTGACGTGCTAGAAGAGGAGGATGAACGCCAGGGCTCATCTGATGAGGAGGATGAGGAGGAGGATGAGGATGGGCAAGGCATGGGGCCCAAGAACCCGCACAACGTGGGGCCTCACGGTAGCATGGTGGTTAGCATCAATGCTTCACAGCTCCAGGGTCCCAGGTTTGATTCCCGGCTGGGTCACTGTCTGTGTGGAGTCTGCACATCCTCCCCGTGTGTGCGTGGGTTTCCTCCGGGTGCTCCGGTTTCCTCCCACAGTTCAAAGATGTGCGGGTTAGGTGGATTGGCCATGCTAAATTGCCCGTAGTGTAAGGTTAATGGGGGGATTGTTGGGTTACGGGTTACGTGGGTTTAAGTAGGGTGATCATTGCTCGGCACAACATCGAGGGCCGAAGGGCCTGTTCTGTGCTGTACTGTTCTATGTTCTATGTTCTAACATGTGTGGCTGGACCGGTGCACAGGGGACAGTCTAATCACCTCCAGGTTCACTGACTAATTCACAACCCCCCCCCCCACCCCTCACCAGCCAACAACCTCCTCCCATGAACACCCTCCCTGCCACCCCCCTCCGTGATACATACCTGCCTCGCTATGGGGTGAGGGCCCTGGGTTGGCAGTAACAACGGGTCTGGTCCAAGGGATGGAGGATGGTGACAACCTGCTCTAGGATGAGCTCTGGTGCTTACATTGTTCGACAAGGTCTGACTCCTGCCCATGGTAGCACTTTTCACTGTCCACCTGGGTGATCCCTGCATACGAAGGGTCCATTTCATCAGCCACTGAACTCTTGGGGTGACAGAGGGATAGTGGGAGTGAGGGGGGGTGGGGAGGAGGACGTGTTGGACAGAAATGGGGGTGGGGCACCGGAGCAAAGAGCACTGGCTGAACTGGGCTCCATGGCCCATGCCCAACCCTAACGTACACCCATCACCTCCCCAAACACATGTCATGAGGAAGCGCAAACCAGCTCGCCCGATGCCAGTCTCCACCTCGGTGACTGCCCTCTCTCAGTGCCCACTGCCCTCCCAGTGCCCGCTGCTCTATTTTGGTGAGGGGCTGCAGGTCCGGCAGTCCCCCTTGGCCTTTTCCCTCTCCTGGCGGTTGTGGGCTGCCTTCTCCTGGCAAAGGTGGGGGAGGCGGAAAACACAGTGTTCGATAGTTGGTCACATGCAGCACAGGGCTGCGTAGCTGGTGGTCTTTGTGGCCAGGGCACACGACCATGGCGGCTGATATGAGTGCTGGTAGGTGGTGCATCGTGGGGGTTCGGTGGGCCACCGGGTGGGGGGGATGGGGTGGGGTTACGGGAGTGTGGGTAGGTGGTTAGTGCCTGGGGCACTGTGCTGCCTATTCACCCTGGCTGCCCTGAGGAGATCATGCAGATGTTTACGGCACTGCTGGCCGGTCCTGGCGGTGTTGCCCACAGCGCTCATGACATCTGCCACCTCCGCCCAGGCTCGATGCATGATGGAAGGTGGCAACCTCTTCCAACCCTATGGTACGGGGTGGCCCGCCTCTCCTCCACTGCGATCTGTTGTGCAGTAAAACGGTTGGAACAATGTGACACTGGCCCAGAAGCAGAATGAAGGAAGTGGAAATTCCATACACATTCCTCATCCATTGTCCCTGTCAACCGGAGCCCAGCTTGCTCCCTCCTCTTCATATGGGTAAGTCTGCCCCTGAACAGGTGCAAGTGGAGTCCCCTTTTCTGTGGCTCTCAGGGGCTTTGAGATCCAGAGGGTGCATAGAATCATAGAATCTCTACAGTGCAGAAGGAGACCAATTCAGCCCATCGAGTCTCCACCTGTCGTTGCAAAGAGTACCTTACCTGGGCTCACAGCCCGGCCTTATCCCTGTAGCCCAGTAACCCCACCTAACGTTTTTGGACACTAAGTGGCAATTCAGCATGGCCAATCCACCCAACCTGCACATTTTTGGACAGTGGGAGGAAACTGGAGCACCCGAAGGAAACCCACGCAGACACGGGGGAAAGTGCAAACTCTACACAGTCACCCTAGTTGACTGCAATTGAATCTGGGTCCCTGGCGCTGTGAGGAAGCAATGCTAACCACTGTGCCATCATGCCACTCCACCAAGTAGGCCAAAAGCATCTCACGGCTAGGGTAGGGATATGAGCTGCCTGCCTCTATCTTTGTTGAAGCCATACACCGTGCAGTAGCAGCCGGGAAAAGCAAGACAAAGGTAATGTAGTCCTCCGAGGATATCTACGTGGATGTTAGACAAAATGATATGTTGTTGGGTTCTTTTTTTCAAACAATGCATAAAATCTGCTGCTAAGCAGCACTTCCACATCTTGCCCATTATTGCATCCTCAGTACCGAATCGTCCTTTCACTTGTTTCATGATGACTATCAATACATGATGTTCATTGGTTGGATGTGCAATGGATGGACGCATGTTTGAAGGACTGCTTGGGACAAAGTGAGGAAGTACAGTGTTTGGTGCTGGTGGTGGAAGCACTTTGGAGGATTTCATTGCCATATGTTCCTATGTGAGTCACCACAAGTTGAACTTTCGACCTATTGGGGCATCCCCGGTATCCCAGGAAACCATGTGATCAGCAGATTCTTCAGATTCTTCTTCGCCTGCTCCTCCTTTTTAATGTTCTCCTCATCCAGAAGAACATCTTCTTCTACCACCTGTAATCATCTCTGCCGTACAGGACGAAAAACAGGATTCTGATTTTGGACACATTAGCTGCTGTTCTCCGGTCACTTCCGGATATATCTAGGCACCTTCAGCATTCCAGTAGCTTGTACTTTTTTTTAAAAGTTAGACTACCCAATTCATGTTTCCAATTAAGGGGCAATTTAGCGTGTCCAATCCAGCTACACTGCACATCTTTGGGTTGTGGGAGCGAAACCCTCACAAACACGGGGAGAATGTGCAAACTCCACACAGACAGTGACCCAGAGCTGGGATCGAACCTGGGACCTCGGCGCCGTGAGGCAGCAGGGCTAACCCACTGCACCACCGTGCTGCCCAGTAGCTTGTACTTTGACACACTTGGTACAGTTCCTCACAAGAGCCATGAACAAGCTTGAAGTGAGTATTCCTCATCTCTTATGAACCAGCCCCTATTTCTGCCTCCGGGAATGTAAAGGACGAGCATGTTGAACTGCTGCAGTATGAAAGGGAATCCCACACATATCTGCATGAACCTGTTGTGGTTGCACAGATGGAATAATATCCTTTGTGGTTGATGAAACCTGATGTGGTGGCGCTCATTTCCCTGTGTGTGCGCTGGTGGCCCTCTGTGAGAATCCAGGCGGAAAGGTGACTGTGAGCTTGGATTCATTCTGGCTAATTTCATCATACTGGGAAATTTCCAAATAATCCAGCCTTGGCAATTAACTTGTTCATCACCTACCTTGTGCATTTATGTGCTATGGATTGAGAGACCGGTCAGATATTTCTGCTAGCACTCTGGAAGGAAGCAGAGGTAAAACATTTCGAGTGGTAAAGATGTTTAAAATCACTGCAGAGTAGTGTCCCCTAGGTCCAGCAGGATACAAGTCACCTTCTCAGAGGCTGCAGATGTCTGTCACCACTTGCTGCAGCCTTAGTCTGTGGAACCACTGCTGTTCTGAGTGGTCAAGGTAGCTGGGCCTTTGTCTGTGCATCCTATCATGTGGGCAGTAAGAACCACATCCTCAGCCATTTTCTGTGCACCTCACATCCCATCCCATGTGACAATCCATCCCATGTACTGTACCTCACTGCTGTGACAATCCATCCCATGTACTGTACCTCATTGCTGTGACAATCCATCCCATGTACTGTACCGCACTGCTGTGACAATCCATCCCATGTACAGTACCTCATTGCTGTGTCATCCTCTCCCATGTACTGTACCACACTGCTGTGACAATCCATCCCATGTACTGTACCCCATTGCTGTGACATCCCATCCTATGTACTGTACCTCATTGCTGTGACAATCCATCCCATGTACTGTACCTCACTGATGTGACAATCCATCCCATGTACTGTACCTCATTGCTGTGACAATCCATCCCATGTACTGTACCTCATTGCTGTGACAATCCATCCCATGTACTGTACCTCATTGCTGTGACATCCCATCCCATGTACTGTACCTCACTGCTGTGACAATCCATCCCATGTACTGTACCTCACTGCTGTGACATCCCATCCCAACCACTGTACCTCATTGCTGTGACATCCCATCCCATGTACTGTACCTCACTGCTGTGACAATCCATCCCATGTACTGTACCTCATTGCTGTGTCATCCCATCCCATGTACTGTACCGTACTGCTGTGACAATCCATTCCATGTACTGTACCCCATTGCTGTGACATTCCATCCCATGTACTGTACCTCACTGCTGTGACAATCCATCCCATGTACTGTACCTCATTGCTGTGTCATCCCATCCCATGTACTGTACCTCAATGCTGTGACATCCCACCCCATGTACTGTACCTCACTGCTATGACAATCCATCACATGTACTGTACCTCATTGCTGTGACAATCCATCCCATGTACTGTACCTCATTGCTGTGACAATCCATCCCATGGACTGTACCTCATTGCTGTGACATCCCATCCCATGTACTGTACCTCATTGCTGCGACATCCCATCCCATGTACTGTACCTCACTGCTGTGACATCCCATCCCATGTACTGTACCTCATTGCTGTGTCATCCCATCCCATGTACTGTACCTCAATGCTGTGACATCCCACCCCATGTACTGTACCTCACTGCTATGACAATCCATCACATGTACTGTACCTCATTGCTGTGACAATCCATCCCATGCACTGTACCTCATTGCTGTGACAATCCATCCAATGTACTGTACCTCACTGCTGTGACAATCCATCCCATGGACTGTACCTCACTGCTGTGACAATCCATCCCATGGACTGTACCTCATTGCTGTGACATCCCATCCCATGTACTGTACCTCATTGCTGTGACAATCCATCCCATGGACTGTACCTCATTGCTGTGACATCCCATCCCATGTACTGTACCTCATTGCTGCGACATCCCATCCCATGTACTGTACCTCATTGCTGCGTCATCCCATCCCATGTACTGTACCTCATTGCTGTGACAATCCATCCCATGTACTGTACCTCATTGCTGTGACAATCCATCCCATGTACTGTACCTCACTGCTGTGACATCCCATCCCATGTACTGTACCTCATTGCAGTGACATCCCATCCCATGTACTGTACCTCACTGCTGTGACATCCCATCCCATGGACGGTACCTCATTGCTGTGACATCCCATCCCATGTACTGTACCTCATTGCTGTGACAATCCATCCCATGTACCGTACCTCATTGCTGTGACAATCCATCCCATGTACTGTACCTCACTGCTGTGATAATCCATCCCATGTACTGTACCTCATTGCTGTGACAATCCATCCCATGTACAGTACCTCATTGCTGTGTCATCCTCTCCCATGTACTGTACCACACTGCTGTGACAATCCATCCCATGTACTGTACCCCATTGCTGTGACATCCCATCCTATGTACTGTACCTCATTGCTGTGACAATCCATCCCATGTACTGTACCTCACTGATGTGACAATCCATCCCATGTACTGTACCTCAATGCTGTGACATCCCAGCCCATCCACTGAACCTCATTGCTGTGACAATCCATCCCATGTACTGTACCTCACTGCTTTGATAATCCATCCCATGTACTGTACCTCACTGCTGTGAAATCCCATCCCATGTACTGTACCTCATTGCTGTGACAATGCATCCCATGTACTGTACCTCATTGCTTTGATAATCCATCCCATGTACTGTACCTCACTGCTGTGACAATTCATCCCATGGACTATACCTCACGGCTGTGACAATCCATCCCATGTACTGTACCTCGTTGCTGTGACAATCCATGTACTGTACCTCATTGCTGTGACAATCCATCCCATGTACTGTACCTCACTGCTGTGACACTCCATCCCATGTACTGTACCTCACTGCTGTGACAATCCATCCCATGGACTGTACCTCACTGCTGTGACAATCCATCCAATGTACTGTACCTCATTGCTGTGACAATCCATCCCATGTACTGTACCTCACTGCTGTAACATCCCATCCCATGTACTGTACCTCATTGCTGTGACAATCCATCCCATGTACTGTACCTCACTGCTGTGACAATCCATCCCATGGGCTGTACCTCATTGCTGTGACATCCCATCCCATATACTGTACCTCATTGCTGTGACATCCCATCCCATGTACTGTACCTCATTGCTGTGACATCCCATCCCATGTACTGTACCTCACTGCTGTGACAATCCATCCCATGTACTGTACCTCATTGCTGTGACAATCCATCCCATGTACTGTACCTCATTGCTGTGTCATCCTCTCCCATGTACTGTACCTCACTGCTGTGACAATCCATCCCATGTACTGTACCTCATTGCTGTGACAATCCATCCCATGGACTGTACCTCATTGCTGTGACATCCCATTCCATGTACTGTACCTCATTGCTGTGACAATCCATCCCATGTTCTGTACCTCATTGCTGTGACAATCCATCCCATGTACTGTACCTCATTGCTGTGACATCCCATCCCCTGTACTGTACCTCATTGCTGTGACATCCCATCCCATGTACTGTACCTCACTGCTGTGACATCCCATCCCATGGACTGTACCTCATTGCTGTGTCATCCCATCCCATGGACTGTACCTCATTGCTGTGACAATCCATCCCATGTACTGTACCTCACTGCTGTGACAATCTAGTCTCTCTCCTGTCGAACTGCTGATCGCTCCACATCATCGCTGCAGTGGATTGTGATGATCTTCCTCTCCTGATGGAATGTGACTAATGGCTCGAGCTTATCCTATTCTGCTGCATCAAATGTTCTGCAGTTTCCCAGAACTTCCTGCCAGACAGAACTGACTAAGCAACTGGAAGAACTTGAGCATTTATTAAGTTTGTGCTGTCTGACGCAGATGGACGCCCTTCAAGAGCAACCTGTCTCCTTTTTATTGACAAGCTCCTCAAACAGTGCTGAAGATAGAACAGTACAGCACAGAACAGGCCCTTCGGCCCTCGATGTTGTGCCGAGCCATGATCACCCTACTCAAACCCACGTATCCACCCTATACCCGTAACCCAACAACCCCCCCCCCCATTAACCTTACTTTTTTTAGGACACTACGGGCAATTTAACATGGCCAATCCACCTAACCCGCACATCTTTGGACTGTGGGAGGAAACCGGAGCACCCGGAGGAAACCCACGCACACAGGGGGAGGATGTGCAGACTCCACACAGACAGTGACCCAGCCGGGAATCGAACCTGGGACCCTGGAGCTGTGAAGCATTTATGCTAACCACCATGCTACCCTGCTGCCTCTGAAGATATTGAATCTTAGGAATGTTAAGTACTTGTGAAGCGACCCTCATTTGCATCCATTTATCATCTTGAATTATGGGCACGATGCAACAGACAAAAATCTATCTCCGGTTTTGGGTGCATTTCGTGAGATGTTTCACAGCGGCTACGGTACCGAGAATCACCTGCTAGTCACTGGGCACTTCGCCATCAGTGTGTTAGAGTCAGTGAGATCTTTTTCTGCTGAATTTAACTACTCATCCCTTTACATAGAATTTATTTACAGTGCAGAAGGAGGCCATTCGGCCCATTGAGTCTGCACCGGCTCTTGGAAAGAGCACCCTACCCAAGCTCAACACCTCCACCCTATCCCCATAACTCAGTAACCCCACCCAACACTAAGGGAAATTTTGGACACTAAGGGCAATTTAGCACGGCCAATCCACCTAACCCGCACATCTTTGGACTGTGGGAGGAAACCGGAGCACCCGGAGGAAACCCATGCACACATGGGGAGGATGTGCAGACTCCGCACAGACAGTGACCCAAGCCAGAATCGAACCTGGGACCCTGGATCTGTGAAGCGATTGTGCTATCCAACACACCCATGCTTGTTCTCCTCTAAATTCCTCCGACAATTCCTGTGATGTGATATATAACAATGCTGAGTGTATTAAAAGGTTTGGAAAAGGTTAATTTGCACTACCAGTTTAAATTGAACTGGTTGGGGGGTGGGGATGATGGATTGGCAGATGCTGGGGTATAGAAGCAAACACAACTTTGAACTAGTATGAAGTAGATCAAGGACTTATATCAGGAGCTTTATCTCCATGCAGAGAATGATTGACACATGAATGGAGTGAAAATCCTGGAATTATTTAAGAAACAATTCAATGCAGCAGTGCGTGAGTACAGTGGTATTCTGGATGGATTAAGAATGATTGGCTGAATCTTGTTGTGATCTCTGTTCGGAACGTGAGAATTATTTCTTAACTCAACACTCAGGACTCATCATCTTTTCTAAATTTATTGTTCCTTAAAGTGTACTTGTTTCAATAATTTGAGATGAACATCTCGTTGTGAACAATAAACACTCTGTGGGTCACCACTGTGATGTGATAGAGAAGCTTGTGTACTCTGATGATCCATTGAGAAATGAGCTGGGAGCTCCTTGCTCCTGGTTTGGCCACACAAGGTGACAAGGTCGGGGGAGGGTGCCAGAGAAAGTGTGATCCATAAACTCCTCAAAGGCAGAACAGGCGAAGGAAGACAGTGCATCTCAATAGCCATGGAGGTGGTTGAAGGCTGTAGCAGCAATGTCACCATGGTTTGACACATCACCAAAATCTGACCACCAACCCATCAAGATCCATTTGTCAATGTTCTCTGTCGATTATTCTTTTATCTACTATGTACGAACTGTGTACGTTCCATTGGCCACAGAAAAATACTTTTCACTGCACTTCGGTACATGTGACAATAAATCAAATCAAATCATCAAATCATGTGGCTAATGATGACGCCCCAAATCCCCTGGTAAACAAAGTCATGCACAGGCTTCTACTAGGAACGATTCACCAAGTCCTTTGGTGATGGAGAATTGGCAATGGGGGGCAGGATTCTCTGGATTCCCAGCCGCATGTTTCTCGACGGCACTACATTTGCTGGCGTGACTTCTAGCTTCCCGCCGCTTGTCAATGGGATTTCCCATTTTTAACCACCCCACGCCGATGGGAACCCCACAGTCGGAGGCGCGCTGCCGGCTGGAAAAGTGAATCGTAACAATGGAGAATTGACGTTAGGGATAGGACTGTGAACCTGGGAGTCCCTAGTCAAGAATTAATAAAGGCAACAGATGCAAGAAGTTTATTGGGCACCCGTGTTGGGACAGAGGTGTCTTTGGCCAGCAGCATCTGTGACTCACCCCAAATGGGGAGGGTCCAGAAAAGAATCCCTGAAGAATAGGCTGGAGATCACCACCCTCATGGTCAAAGAAAGAAAACTCTGAAACGCTAACCCTACTTTAGCAACTTGGAATATTCAAACACTCATGGATAGTCTCATGAGTGGCCACCCAAAGAGAAGAACTACTTTTGTACCACGTGAGCTGTAAACTCCCAATTGACAACACAGACCTCGGTAAAACCCATCTTCCTGGGATATGAAGGACAAACAGAGGGATACACCTTCCACCAGAAAAGAAAGACTGACAGTGATCCTCGTGTCCATGGAATCGGTCAGAATAACTTCTTAGATGCACTGGCAGAACAACCCAGTTGTATAAAAAGGTCTATGAAATTTCACCTACAGCTTAGCCACAATCAATACACCATCATCTTACGCGACCATTGACTCCAATGAAAATGCAAAGGAAAAGTTCTATTCTGATCTTGGTGAAGACCTCACCGCCATCCCAAAAGAAGAAAAGATCTTCCTCTGGTGGGACGTTAATGACAGGTTTGGCCATGACTCCAATGTCATGGATTGGATTGGATTGGATTGGATTGGATTTGTTTATTGAGAAAAAGCGGGTGGGAATAGCTAATGCAAATGATGACCTCCTGTTGACAGAGTCTTCTCAGCGTGGCCTCATTATAGCAAACACCTTCTTGCACCAGAAGGACAAATACAAAACCACATGGAGGAATCCTTGATAAAAACACTGGCGCCTCCTAGACTTATCATTGTTCAAGTAAGCAAAGTCTGTAAAATTTGATCCATGCAGGGATCTGATGCCTACTGGAGAGATCATCGACTCATTCAATCTGTGTTAAACATCCACCTATCAACAAGACATAGCAAGAACCAAAAGTCCAAGAGGAAAAGGATCGCTGTCTCAGCCCTAAAACAGTGGACTTCTGAATGCAGCACGCAATCAATCTGGAAAAGCTTCACACATCCAATTCAAAATCAAGAGTATGGGATACATACAGTAAGATTAAAATTTTAAAGCTGCATTTGCCACATGTTCAGAGAGCCAGTATGGATTTGATGGGCCGAATAGCCTCTTTGAGTGGAGTTATGACTGGGCAGAATCTTGCTGAGGTGTGGGGCTTTCACCTGCTGGCTGAAGAGCTGGCGAGAGACCCAGCAGGCCCATTTTCAGAAAGGCCCACCAAACCACAAGCCAATCAGGCAGTGATCAGGCCAGAGGCAGGCCTTCCCCTGAATCAACAATCTGTGTGCAAAGGTCTCGTTCAGCAAGAGTTGCCAGTCAGTCAGAAGTCAACAGCTCTCTTGCTCAGCGCCACCATTGGGGAGGGAGTGGTTGTTGCTGGAAGGACAGGCGCTGGAGTAACAGGGTCACAGAGCAACCCAGACCATAGGGAAGTAATGTGAGGCCGGGTGGCCTGCAGGGTGGGGGGGGGGGGGGGGCACAGAGAGTTGGGTGCAGGGGATGGTTCCCAGTATGCTCCTCTCCTGATATCCAGTCCTTCAGTCAGACACTGAGTGCCTTTGATCAAGAGAACCCCACCCCTAGGAGGTGACAAACTGCTCACACTGTTTTAGCTGTCGCGTGACAACAGGCCTGCCTGCAGTTGAGTTAATACTAGTGGTGGTGGAATGAGGCTCTTAAATGGTTATTATTTGGCGGTTGGGCAGGAAGGTCAACCATTGGCCTTCCTGCCTATAACTTAATAAAAACAATTCCTGGGATGTGGGCTTCGCTGGCAGTACTGACATTTGTTGCCCAACCCTAATTGCCCTTGAACTGAGTGGATTGCCAAAGGTATTTCAGAGGACATTTAAGACACATTGTTGTGGATGTAGAGTCACATGTAGGCCAGGACAGTTGAGGACGGAAGATTTCCCTCCATGGAGGGCATTCATGGGACAAAGGAGCTTTTACACAATAGCTGATAGTTGCCTTGGACACCATTATTGAGACTAACTTTTAAATTTCATATTTTATGGATTGAAGTATAAATTCCACCAGCCGCTGTGGTTTTTATGGAATAAAACATGGTGCCAGGTAATTACTGAAGTAATTTAGTTAAATTTCCACCAGCCGCTGTGGGATTTGAACACATTTTCCCAGAGCGATTGCCTGGGCCTCTGGATCACTAGACCAGTGGCATTGTCACTCCCAGTCTCCCCTTCAATCCTGGCAGACACAGGAAGGTGGGAGGGTTCCCACCTAATGTAATGCTCTCCCTGCTTCCCAGCTCATCATCAGAATGAACAGAAGATTCCACCCTTTATCTCAATGGGAATAGCTTTACAGCCACTCACTGGCAGGGTTGCAGGTGGAGGGCAGATGGGGGAGGGGGGCTGTGAAATTGCCTGGGTGGTCTTGCTGCCACACTGGAGGGGAGGCATGATTTGCAATTTTGCTTGCAAACTGCAAGGCCAACCAACACACCCTTGCCCCTATTCAGCCCTTGTAGCTAATTCTGAGGTCGGGAGGAGTTCAGGGGCAAAGGAAAAGCTTGTCAGGTCACCCTGCCAAATCCTCAGACGGGAAGTGGGAGCACCTCCCTCAAGGACCCCTGTCCACATTGGGTTTTCCTTCTGCGAGTGCTCCTTTTAAGGCTCTCCATCAAAACTTCCATCCAACTGTGGGGCCGCAACTTCCTTGCCCACTGAGTCACACTCGCATTACCTGGTCATGGAATCCAGGATGTAGAATCTGGGGACTGCTTGTAGACCTAAACCTGGCCTCTGCTGCTCCGGGGACTACATAAACTACCTGCCAACCTGGTCCCTGGGACTTCCTCCTATGTGAGGGGTGGAAGTCCTGTCTCCTTGCGGTTGCTGTGGGTGGCAGGGTTGCATCCCCTGCCAACTATTCGGGTGTTGGGACAGGAAACCCCAACATCCATAAAATTCTGCCCTATACTGCTGACAGCAGTATATGATCCAGTCTGCAGCAGCACAGAGCATTACAACTCACAGGGTATCAGACCCTTCAAACCCGGCCAGTGATGGGTTCTGTAAACTGTTACCTTTGTTTGAGCCAATACAACATAGGGTGGAATTCTCCAAAAACTTGGAAGTTTTGATGCCGGGTGCGGGGCGGGGGGGGGGGAGAATATGGCGGGAAGCCCAGAAATCAGATCAGATTCATGCAGGTCTGAATTTACAGCAAGATCTTCTGATGGTGTCTGCCATGGTAGGTCGGGAAACACGCCCGAGGCCAGCATGAACCTCATTTGTATCTAGTTAATGGGATGCCGAGGAAGGTCAGACCCTCTCCCATGCCAGATTCTTTGCGATGATGGCGGGAAACCATGCCAGCTTGAGACATGTTCGGAACAAGGTTCACCCGAATAATGCCTGGCACTGCCTCCGGAGTTCAGAATAGAGGCTACTCACAACCTGGACCCTGGATCACCACAGCACCAGGTCAGGGGTCCACCTGCAGTGGACATTCCAGATTAGCTGCCCTGCTGGGGGTCCATCCTCCAACCTCCGAATGCTCCCGAGGATTCACCTTTGTTCTCAGAAGCTCCATCTTCTGGTCTCAGAATGCTCCCGGAGATCCATCTTCATTTGCAGGAAGGCCCACCTTCTTTCTTCAACAGTGGATCCGTTATGTTGGGCAACTATTCAATATGGCGCTGGGACATGACGGCGGATTACGCGCCATCAGGCCTGCCCCGTCACCGATTCCGGTGTGAAACACCCAGGTGCATAATTAGTGAGTTGGGGTCTGGAAGAGTTGGCATGTTTTCCCAGCCTCTGCAGTGGGAAACACTCCCCGTTCCTGCCCCTGCCACATTCCTCCACCCATAGTTTACTAGCCTCTGGTAGATTAGAGGTTCTGATGCCCTCCAATAATCAACAGTTGGATCATTGCATTACTGGCCATTCTTTTAAAAAAATATGTTTTTATGCTCTTCCTTTTTCAAAATTTCTCCCAAATTTGCACCCACCATCAATAAACAATAATCAGTAACGAATATAATGTCAATCCCCATATCAATAACAACGATCCCATCCTCCCACCAAACCTCAAACATTAGCCCGCTTGTTAACATAAACAAATGACTAAAGGAATCAGGGATCACCCACAGTCACTATTAACACACACTGCACCCCTCTCCCCAGCCCTCCCAACCACCCCCCTAACTAATGTTCGATGTTATCCAGTTCTTGAAAGTGCATAATGAATAATGCCCATGAATTGTAGAACCCCTCCATCCTTCCCCTCAGTTCAAACTTAACCTTCTCAAGAGTTAAGAATTCCAGCAGGTCACCCCGCCACGCCAGGACACAGGGTGGGGAGGTTGCTCTCCATCCCATTAGGATCTGCCTTCGGGCGCTCAAAGAGGCAAAGGCTACAACATCTGCCTCCGTGCCCATTTCCAACCCCGGCTGGTCCAACACGCCGAATATGGGGTGGAATTCTCCGCAACAGGTGACACCGTCGTGAAACCCGGAGTGTTTCACGACAGCGTCGGAGGCCGCTCCTCGCCCCCTATTCTCCCCCCGGGGGGCTAGGAGCGACGTTTCGTGAAACTCGGCCGCCGGGCCTTGACGCTGGCATCAAGGCGGCGCGCCGATAATGACGCGGCCGGCGGCGCCTTAGTGACGTCAGCAGCGCATGCGCAGGTTGGCCGGCTCCAACCTGCGCATGCGCGGTTGCCGTCTTCCCCTCCACTGCCCCGCAAGATGTGGCGGCTTGATCTTGTGGGGCGGCGGAGGGGAAAGAGTGCTTCTCTTAGAGACGCCAGCCCGACAATCGGTGGGCAACGATCGCGGGCCAGTCCCGTCCGGAGCACGGCCGTGGTGCTCGATCCCCACAGGCCCCAAACTTATCTTTCGCGCTATGTTCATGCCGGCAGCGACCAGGTGTGGTTGCCACCTTGAAAAACGGCGACCTGCGATTCTCCGAGCGGCGTGTCGCAAAATGCGACACGCCATTTTGGGGGGGTGGGAGAATCGCGGGGGGGTGCCAGAGCGGCCCTCCTGCGATTCTCCCACCCGGCCTGGGCAGCGGAGAATCGCGCCCATGGCCCCCCGAAGCCCAGGTGCAGCTTCACGTGCACCACTTTAAAGATTACCCTAAAAACCTCCTTCCAGTAATCCTCCAGCTTCGGACAGGACCAAAACATATGAACGTGATTTACTGTCCTTTCCTAGCCATCTTTGTGACTGGCTAGAAACATTAATCGTCACTCTTCAACAGAATGCAGCCTTAGTTACTCTTCATAGTTACTTTGAAGTTGCTGCTGTTTCACTGAAGTCTGCTTGCTAACATTACAAATTGTGAATTGCAAAGAATGAACAATACCCGCCCCCACCGACCATAAACTGGAGAAACACCTCAAGAAGATTCTTGATATAATCCATGTTGAAGGACCTGTTTGAAGCAGATCAATATATATTTTTTTAGTGAGAAAGGACTCTTTGAGTTTAGATTTTAAGAGCAACACTTCTAAAAAGGGTGGGGAATATTTTCAAAAGCTGGTTCACACATCGTACACAAACAAAATACAGGGAGAGAGCTAGCCAGAGGTAGATAAACAACCACTCCGTAGCTTCAACCATTATTCTTCACAAATATCTCAGTTGAAAGCTACCACCAACCTTTCAATTAAGTCTTAGGATAAACAGCCACTGTCAGCCAGGTGCTGAACGGCGTGTGGGCAGAGCTGACAGTTTATTCTCATTTGCTGTTTGTTCCTTGGAACAGCTGCAGGGGATTCATGTCTAAATTAGCTCCTGCCATTGATCTGCAGAAATTGCTTGTAAGGATCAGCAACTTGATGAATAGATGGGTGGGCCTCGATGGAACTGACCTCCCTCTTGTTGCAAGGTTTCCAAAACAGAAAATATCCATCCTTTAATTAGGAGAGGAACTTTTATTTCAGTACCAAAGTTTAATATGTCACACAATGTCTATTCCTTCCTCTTCAGTTGTTGTTACTAGTTTCCGAGCTTTAATGGAGAAGCTCGGTTCTCTTGGGCACAAGAGGTGTGCATAATTTATTCTGTGTGCGTGAGAGCTATCTCTAGTTTGTTCAGCGAGAGGGGGGTCACTGTAACATTTCTCTGGTGGGGGAGTGGGGATCTGCAGTGTATTCTGTGTGAAGTGAGGGATATCTGTAATTGATTTATTTATATATATATTTATTTATTATTCTCTCATGGGAGATGGGTATCACAGGCTGTTTATTGCCCATCCCTAATTGCCACTTGAAGGGGCAGTTAAGACTCAACCACATTGCTGTGGGTCTGGAGTCGCATGTAGGCCAGATCAGGTAAGGACAGCGGATTTCCTTCCCTAAAGGACATGAGTGAACCAGATGGGTTTTTACACCAATCGGCAATGGCTCCATGGTCATTCAGACTTGTAATTCCAGATTTTTATTGAATTCAAATTTCACCATCAGCAGTTGTGGGATTTGAACCTGGGTCCCCAGAACATTACTTTGGGTCTCTGGTTTACTAGTCCAGTGGCAATACCACTATTGCACCACCTCCCCACAATTTATTGTGAGGAGAGTGGAAATTTATTCATTATGCGAGATTATTCCGTAAGAGGGAAGATGCAATTCCAATTTAATCTTGATGGGGGAGGGATCTGTATTATATTCAGTGTGGGCGAGGGGCATCTGTAATTTATTCAGTGTGGGCGAGGGGATATCTGTAATTTATTCAGTGTGGGCGAGGGGAAATCTGTAATTTATCAGTGTGGGCGAGGGGAAATCTGTAATTTATCAGTGTGGGCGAGGGGAAATCTGTAATTTATTCAGTGTGGGGGATGGGGTATATGTAATTTATTCAGTGTGGGGGAGGGGAAATCTGTAATTTATTCAGTGTGGGGAGGGGGTATCTGTAATTTATTCAGTGTGGGGGGTGGGGTACCTGTAATTTATTCAGTGTGGGGGGTGGGGTATCTGTAATTTATTCAGTGTGGGGAGGGGGTATCTGTAATTTATTCATTGTGGGCGAGGGGAAATCTGTAATTTATTCAGTGTGGGGGATGGGGTATCTGTAATTTATTCAGTGTGGGGAGGGGGTATTTGTAATTTATTCAGTGTGGGGAGGGGGTATCTGTAATTTATTCAGTGTGGGCGAGGGGAAATGTGTAATTTATTCAGTGTAGGGGTGGGGGTATCTGTAATTTATCAGTCTGGGCGAGGGGAAATCTGTAATTTATTCAGTGTGGGGTGGGGGTATCTGTAATTTATCAGTGTGGGCGAGGGGAAATCTGTAATTTATTCAGTGTGGGGATGGGGTATCTGTAATTTATTCAGTGTGGGCGAGGGGAAATGTGTAATTTATTCAGTGTGGGGATGGGGTATCTGTAATTTATCAGTCTGGGCGAGGGGAAATCTGTAATTTATTCAGTGTGGGGAGGGGGGTATCTGTCATTTATTCAGTGTGGGCGAGGGGAAATGTGTAATTTATTCAGTGTGGGGATGGGGTATCTGTAATTTATCAGTGTGGGCGAGGGGAAATCTGTAATTTATTCAGTGTGGGGATGGGGTATCTGTAATTTATCAGTCTGGGCGAGGGGAAATCTGTAATTTATTCAGTGTGGGGAGGGGGTATCTGTCATTTATTCAGTGTGGGCGAGGGGAAATGTGTAATTTATTCAGTGTGGGGGATGGAGTATCTGTAATTTATTCAGTGTGGTGAATGGGGCATCTGTAATTAATTCAGTGTGGGCGATGGGATCAGTAATTTATTCAGTGTGGGGGATGGGGTATCTGTAATTTATTCAGTGTGGGGGATGGGGTATCTGTAATTTATTCAGGGTGAGGAGGAGTATCTGTAATTTATTCAGTGTGGGGGATGGGGTATCTATAATTTATTCAGTGTGGTGAATGGGGCATCTGTAACTAATTCAGTGTGGGGGAGGGGATATCCGTAATTTATTCAGTGTGGGGGATGGGGTATCTGTAATTTATTCAGTGTGGGGGATGGGGCATCTGTAATTTATTCAGTGTGGGGATGGGGATCTGTAATTTATTCAGTGTGGGGGATGGGGTATCTGTAATGTATTCAGTGTGAGGGATGGGGATCTGTAATTTATTCAGTGTGGGGGATGGGGTAACTGTAATTTATTCAGTGTGGGGGAGGGGGTATCTGTAATTTATTTAGTGTGGGAAGGGGGTATCTGTAATTTATTCAGTGTGGGAAGGGGGTATCTGTAATTTATTTAGTGTGGGGAGGGTTATCTGTAATTCATTCAGTGTGGGAAGGGGGTATCTGTAATTTATTCAGTATGGGGGATGGGGTATCTGTAATTTATTCAGTGTGGGGAGGGGATATCTGTAATTTATTCAGTGTGGGGAATGGGGTATCTGTAATTTTGCAGTGTGGGGGATGGGGTATCTGTAATTTATTCAGTATGGGGGATGGGGTATCTGTAATTTATTCAGTGTGGGGGATGGGGAATCTGTAATTTATTCAGTGTGGGGGTGGAGTATCTGTAATTTATTCAGTGTGTGGGAAGGGGTATCTGTAATTGATTCAGTGTGGGGGATGGGATATCTGTAATTTATTCAGTGTGTTGGAGGGGTATCTGTAATTTATTCAGCGTGTGGGTGGGGTATCTATAATTTATTCAGTGTAGGGGATGGTTGGGTATCTGTAATTTATTCAGTGTGGGGGAGGGGATATCTGTAATTTATTCAGCGTGGGGTGGGGTATCTGTAATTTATTCAGTGTGGGGGATAGGGTATCTGTAATTTATTCAGTGTGAGGGAGGGGATATCTGTAATTTATTCAGTATGGGGGATGGGGTATCTGTAATTTATTCAGTGTGCTGGAGGGGTATCTGTAATTAATTCAGCGTGGGGGTGGGGCATCTGTAATTTATTCAGTGTAGGGGATGGTTGGGTATCTGTAATTTATTCAGTGTGGGGGACGGGTATCTGTAATTTATTCAGTATAGGGAGGGGTATCAGTAATTTATTCAGTATGGGGGATGGGGTATCTGGCATTTATTCAGTGTGGGGGAGTGGATATCTGTAATTTATTCAGTATGGGGGATGGGATATCTGTAATTTATTCAGTGTGGGGGATGGGGTATCTGTAATTTATTCAGTGTGGGGGAGGGGGTATCAGTAATTTATTCAGTGTGGGGGAGTGGATATCTGTAATTTATTCAGTATGGGGGATGGGGTATCTGTCATTTATTCAGTGTGGGGGAGTGGATATCTGTAATTTATTCAGTATGGGGGATGGGGTATCTGTAATTTATTCAGTGTGGGGAGGGGATATCTGTGATTTATTCAGTATGGGGGATGGGGTATCTGTCATTTATTCAGTGTGGGGGAGTGGATATCTGTAATTTATTCAGTATGGGGGATGGGGTATCTGTAATTTATTCAGTGTGGGGGATGGGGTATAAGTAATTTATTCAGTGTGGGGGAGTGGATATCTGTAATTTATTCAGTATGGGGGATGGGGTATCTGTCAATTATTCAGTGTAGGTGATTGTGGGGTATCTGTAATTATTCCGTGTGGAGCATGGGGTATCTGTAATTCATTCAGTGTGGTGGATGGGGGATCTGTAATTCATTCAGTGTGGGAGAAGGGGTATCTGTAATTTATTCAGCGTGGGGAGGGTCATCTGTATGTTACTCAGAGTGAGGGATGGGGTATCTGTAATTTATTCAGTGTGGGGAGTGGTATCTGTAATTTATTCAGTGTGGGGATGTGGTATCTGTAATTTATTCAGTGTGGGGAGTGGTATCTGTAATTTATTCAGTGCGGGGGTGGGGTGTCTGTAATTTATTCAGTGTGGGAGATGGGGTATCTGTAATTTATTCATTATGGGGATGGGGTGTCTGTAATTTATTCAGTGTGGAGGATGGGATATCTGTAATTCATTCAGTGTGGGGGATGGGGTATCTGTAATTTATTCAGTGTGGGGGAGGGGATATCTGTAATTTATTCAGTGTGGGGGTTGGGGATATCTGTAATTTATTCAGTGTGGGGGATGGGGTATCTGTAATTTATTCAGTGTGGGGGATAGGGTATCTGTAAATTATTTCAGTGTGGGGGAGGGGATATCTGTAATTTATTCAGTGTGGGGAGTGGATATCTGTAATTTATTCAGTATGGGGGATGGGGTATCTGTAATTTATTCAGTGTGGGGGAGGGCATATCTGCAATTAATTCAGTGTGGGGATGGGGTATCTGTAATTTATTCAGTGTGGGGAATGGGGTATCTGTAATTTATTCAGTGTGGGTGAGGGGATATCTGTAATTTATTCAGTGTGGGGGAGGGATATCTGTAATTTATTCAGTGTGGGGGAGGGGATATCTGTAATTTATTCAGTATGGGGGATGGGGTATCTGTAATTTATTCAGCGTGGTGGAGGGGTATCTGTAATTAATTCAGCGTGGGGGTGGGGTATCTGTAATTTATTCAGTGTAGGGGATGGTTGGGTATCTGTAATTTATTCAGTGTAGGGGAGGGAAATCTGTAATTTATTCAGTATGGGGGATGGGGTATCTGTAATTTATTCAGTGTGGGGGACGGGTATCTGTAATTGATTCAGTATGGGGAGGGGCATCAGTAATTTATTCAGTATGGGGGATGGGGTATCTGTCATTTATTCAGTGTTGTGGAGTGGATATCTGTAATTTATTCAGTATGGGGGATGGGGTATCTGTAATTTATTCAGTATGGGGGATGGGGTATCTGGCATTTATTCAGTGTTGTGGAGTGGATATCTGTAATTTATTCAGTGTGTGGGAAGGGGTATCTGTAATTGATTCAGTGTGGGGGATGGGATATCTGTAATTTATTCAGTGTGTTGGAGGGGTATCTGTAATTTATTCAGCGTGTGGGTGGGGTATCTATAATTTATTCAGTGTAGGGGATGGTTGGGTATCTGTAATTTATTCAGTGTGGGGGAGGGGATATCTGTAATTTATTCAGCGTGGGGTGGGGTATCTGTAATTTATTCAGTGTGGGGGATAGGGTATCTGTAATTTATTCAGTGTGAGGGAGGGGATATCTGTAATTTATTCAGTATGGGGGATGGGGTATCTGTAATTTATTCAGTGTGCTGGAGGGGTATCTGTAATTAATTCAGCGTGGGGGTGGGGCATCTGTAATTTATTCAGTGTAGGGGATGGTTGGGTATCTGTAATTTATTCAGTGTGGGGGACGGGTATCTGTAATTTATTCAGTATAGGGAGGGGTATCAGTAATTTATTCAGTATGGGGGATGGGGTATCTGGCATTTATTCAGTGTGGGGGAGTGGATATCTGTAATTTATTCAGTATGGGGGATGGGATATCTGTAATTTATTCAGTGTGGGGGATGGGGTATCTGTAATTTATTCAGTGTGGGGGAGGGGGTATCAGTAATTTATTCAGTGTGGGGGAGTGGATATCTGTAATTTATTCAGTATGGGGGATGGGGTATCTGTCATTTATTCAGTGTGGGGGAGTGGATATCTGTAATTTATTCAGTATGGGGGATGGGGTATCTGTAATTTATTCAGTGTGGGGAGGGGATATCTGTGATTTATTCAGTATGGGGGATGGGGTATCTGTCATTTATTCAGTGTGGGGGAGTGGATATCTGTAATTTATTCAGTATGGGGGATGGGGTATCTGTAATTTATTCAGTGTGGGGGATGGGGTATAAGTAATTTATTCAGTGTGGGGGAGTGGATATCTGTAATTTATTCAGTATGGGGGATGGGGTATCTGTCAATTATTCAGTGTAGGTGATTGTGGGGTATCTGTAATTATTCCGTGTGGAGCATGGGGTATCTGTAATTCATTCAGTGTGGTGGATGGGGGATCTGTAATTCATTCAGTGTGGGAGAAGGGGTATCTGTAATTTATTCAGCGTGGGGAGGGTCATCTGTATGTTACTCAGAGTGAGGGATGGGGTATCTGTAATTTATTCAGTGTGGGGAGTGGTATCTGTAATTTATTCAGTGTGGGGATGTGGTATCTGTAATTTATTCAGTGTGGGGAGTGGTATCTGTAATTTATTCAGTGCGGGGGTGGGGTGTCTGTAATTTATTCAGTGTGGGAGATGGGGTATCTGTAATTTATTCATTATGGGGATGGGGTGTCTGTAATTTATTCAGTGTGGAGGATGGGATATCTGTAATTCATTCAGTGTGGGGGATGGGGTATCTGTAATTTATTCAGTGTGGGGGAGGGGATATCTGTAATTTATTCAGTGTGGGGGTTGGGGATATCTGTAATTTATTCAGTGTGGGGGATGGGGTATCTGTAATTTATTCAGTGTGGGGGATAGGGTATCTGTAAATTATTTCAGTGTGGGGGAGGGGATATCTGTAATTTATTCAGTGTGGGGAGTGGATATCTGTAATTTATTCAGTATGGGGGATGGGGTATCTGTAATTTATTCAGTGTGGGGGAGGGCATATCTGCAATTAATTCAGTGTGGGGATGGGGTATCTGTAATTTATTCAGTGTGGGGAATGGGGTATCTGTAATTTATTCAGTGTGGGTGAGGGGATATCTGTAATTTATTCAGTGTGGGGGAGGGATATCTGTAATTTATTCAGTGTGGGGGAGGGGATATCTGTAATTTATTCAGTATGGGGGATGGGGTATCTGTAATTTATTCAGCGTGGTGGAGGGGTATCTGTAATTAATTCAGCGTGGGGGTGGGGTATCTGTAATTTATTCAGTGTAGGGGATGGTTGGGTATCTGTAATTTATTCAGTGTAGGGGAGGGAAATCTGTAATTTATTCAGTATGGGGGATGGGGTATCTGTAATTTATTCAGTGTGGGGGACGGGTATCTGTAATTGATTCAGTATGGGGAGGGGCATCAGTAATTTATTCAGTATGGGGGATGGGGTATCTGTCATTTATTCAGTGTTGTGGAGTGGATATCTGTAATTTATTCAGTATGGGGGATGGGGTATCTGTAATTTATTCAGTATGGGGGATGGGGTATCTGGCATTTATTCAGTGTTGTGGAGTGGATATCTGTAATTTATTCAGTATGGGGGATGGGGTATCTGTAATTTATTCAGTGTGGAGGGTGGGGTATCTGTAATTTGTTCAGTGTGGGGGATGGTGTATCAGTAATTTATTCAGTGTGGGGGAGTGGATATCTGTAATTTATTCAGTATGGGGGATGGGGTATCTGTAATTTATTCAGTGTGGGGGATGGGGTATCTGTAATTTATTCAGTATGGGGGATGGGGAATCTGTAATTTATTCAGTGTGGGGGATGGGGTATCTGTAATTTAATCATTATAGAAATGGGGTGTCTGTAATTTATTCAGTGTGGAGGATGGGATATCTGTAATTCATTCAGTGTGGGGGATGGGGCATCTGTAATTTATTCAGTGTGGGGGAGGGGATATCTGTAATTTATTCAGTGTGGGGGTTGGGGATATCTGTAATTTATTCAGTGTGGGGGATGGGGTATCTGTAATTTATTCAGTGTGGGTGATAGGGTATCTGTAATTTATTCAGTGTGGGGGAGTGGATATCTGTAATTTATTCAGTGTGGGGGAGGGGATATCTGTAATTTATTCAGTGTGGTGGAGGGGTATCTGTAATTTATTCGGTGTGGGGGAGGGGATATCTGTAATTTATTCAGTGTGGTGGAGGGGTATCTGTAATTTATTCAGTATGGGGGAGGGGATATCTGTAATTTATTCAGTGTGGTGGAGGGGTATCTGTAATTTATTCAGCGCGGGGGTGGGGTATCTGTAATTTATTCAGTGTGGGGGATAGGGTATCTGTAAATTATTCAGTGTGGGGGAGGGGATTTCTGTAATTTATTCAGTGTGGGGGAGGGCATATCTGTAATTAATTCAGTGTGGGGATGGGGTATCTTTAATTTATTCAGTGTGGGGGAGTGGATATCTGTAATTTATTCAGTATGGGGATGGGGTATCTGTAATTTATTCAGTGTGGGGGATCGGATATCTGTAATTTATTCAGTAATGGGGATGGGGTATCAGTAATTTATTCAGTGTAGGTGATTGTGGGGTATCTGTAATTTATTCAGAGTGAGGGATGGGGTATCTGTAATTTATTCAGTGTGGGGAGTGGTATCTGTAATTTATTCAGTGTGGGGTTGTGGTATATGTAATTTATTCAGTGTGGGGAGTGGTATCTGTAATTTATTCAGTGTGGGGAGGGGATATCTGTAATTTATTCAGTGTGGGGAGTGGTATCTGTAATTTATTCAGTGTGGGGAGTGGTATCTGTAATTTATTCAGTGTGGGGAGTGGTATCTGTAATTTATTCAGTGCGGGGGTGGGGTAGCTGTAATTTATTCAGTGTGGGAGACGGGGTATCTGTAATTTATTCATTATGGGAATGGGGTGTCTGTAATTTATTCAGTGTAGACGATGGGATATCTGTAATTCATTCAGTGTGGGGAATGGGTCATCTGTAATTTATTCAGTGTGGGGTTTGGGGATATCTGTAATTTATTCAGTGTGGGGGATGGGGTATCTGTAATTTATTCAATGTAGGGGATAGGGTATCTGTAAATTATTCAGTGTGGGGGAGGGAATATCTGTAATTTATTCAGTGTGGGGGATAGGGTATCTGTAATTTATTCAGTGTGGGGGAGGGGATATCTGTAATTTATTGAGCGTGGGGAATGGGGTATCTGTCATTTATTCAGTGTGGGGGATAGGGTATCTGTAATTTATTCAGTGTGGGTGAGGGGATATCTGTAATTTATTCAGTGTGGGTGAGGGGATATCTGTAATTTATTCAGTGCAGGGGATAGTGGGGTATCTGTAATGTATTCAGTGCGGGGAATGGGGTATCTAATTTACTCAGTGTAGGGGATGGTGGGGTATCTGTAATTGATTCAGTGTGGGGGATGGGGTATCCGGAATTTATTCAATGTGGGGGATTGTGTATCTGTAATTTATTCAGTGTGGGGGATGGGGTATCTGTAATTTATTCAATGTAGGGGATAGGGTATCTGTAAATTATTCAGTGTGGGGATGGGGTATCTGTAATTTATTCAGCGTGGGGGATGGGGTATCTGTAATTTATTCAATGTAGGGGATAGGGTATCTGTAATTTATTCAGTGTGGGGATGGGGTATCTGTAATTTATTCAGCGTGGGGAATGGGGTATCTGTAATTTATTCAGTGTGGGTGAGGGGATATCTGTAATTTATTCAGTGTGGGTGAGGGGATATCTGTAATTTATTCAGCGTGGGGAATGGGGTATCTTTAATTTATTCAGTGTGGGGGATAGGGTATCTGTAATTTATTCAGTGTGGGTGAGGGGATATCGGTAATTTATTCAGTGTGGGGGATGGGGTATCTGTAATGTATTCAGTGCGGGGAATGGGGTATCTAATTTACTCAGTGCAGGGGATGGTGGGGTATCTGTAATTTATTCAGTGTGGGGGATGGGGTATCCGGAATTTATTCAATGTGGGGGATTGTGTATCTGTAATTTATTTAGTGTGGGGAGGAGTATCTGTAATTCATTCAGTGTGGGGAGGGGTATATATAATTTATTCAGTGTGGGGAGGGGGCATTTGTAATTATTTTAGTGGTGGGAGGGGAATCTGTAATTAATTCTTCCTTCCTGCGAAGGAGCAAGTTGTTCTCTCACGAGAGAGCGACATGGTTGCCAATCTTATTTGTGTCCTTGTGGATGTCCATTTCCAAGAGGTGTGTATGAAATGAAATGAAAATCGCTTATTGTCACGAGTAGGCTTCAATGAAGTTACTGTGAAAAGCCCCTAGTCGCCACATTCCGGCGCCTGTCCGGGGAGGCTGGTATGTGGTGCTGGCTCTGGCCATTTTGATCCTCAATATTCCAGTTGACACAAATTCATTTATACCGGATTTGTGTCAGGCATCTCTGTATTGTGCAACTAAACTCTCACCAGAGAAGCAAACTGAGACACCGGTCTGAAATCCAACAGGGTGAGACCTGTACCTGTGTAATATACAAGAAATTCCACAGCACCGTCATTATAAAAATTGAAGGTGACTATGGATTATCAGGGCCAGACAGCTCAGGGTAGATTTTATGCCACCCCCTGACCCCTCCCCACTGAGTGTGCTTCCGGCAGGGGTGCTGATAGCCGACCACCTTTCCACTCGCCTGTGAGCTGTTCCATTAATGCAGTAGGTGGGCAGCTGCTGAAATGGGCAGCCCGTCTGCCATTTTAAAATAAATAATTAACAAACAATTGAGCTTGTTACCAAGCTGATTATCCTGAATATTACCCTGCCCATGCCACAATACAGTTGGCGATACAGGTGGGTTAGAGAAGGTCGCCTGTTATTTAAACCCAAGTGGCTAAAAGGCAGGAAGGAAGGAGTGTCTTGTGCGCATCAGGGAACCAGCCTCCAGAATCTGTACCTCCATAAGACATAGGAGCAGAAGTAGGGCACTCGGCCCATCTAGTCTGCTCTGCCATTCAATGAAATCATATCTGATCTGATATCATCTTCAACTCCACTTACCTGCCTTATCCCTATAACCCTTGGTTCCGTTACTGATTAAAAATCTGTCGATCTCAGCCTTGAAGTAACAACCCAACCTCTACAACCCACGGTGATAAAGAATTCCACAGATTCTCTACCCTTTGAGAGAGGAAATTCCTCTTCATCTCTGTCTTAAATGGGCGCCCCCTTACACTTGAACTCATGTCCTCAGATCCTACTCTCCGACAAGGGGAAATATCCTCTCAGCATAGAAACATAGAAAATAGGAGCTGGTGGGGGCCGTTCGGCCCTTCGAGCCTGCTCTCCCATTCATTATGATCATGGCTTATCATCCAACTCAATAGCCTGATCCCGCTTTCCCCCCATATCCTTTCATCCCCTTTGTCCAAAATGCTAGCATCTACCCTGTCATGCCTCCTGAATCCTATGGGCTTTATTCTCCATCCTGGGATACCCAGAATGTGTCCCTCGATGGGACGGAGAATCAGGCGGGGGAAAATCTGAATCGGTGGCAGGTGCTGATCCGAACCCCATTCTCCAACTCCCCTGCTGGCGGTGTGAACGAGCTCCACAATGCACTCTGGCGGGGGATGTAAATAAATGCAAATGGTTTGTAATGACCAATTTGCATCTATTTAGAGGGTCTCGCTCCATATGCTCCGGCCTCCAGTGATTCTCCAGATCCCCGTGACTGGGAATCACATGTGCGTGGATCACCTGTGGTCTCAGCAATTGTGAACCTGACACAATGGCTCTCACGGTGGGCCAAGGTGGCAATGGTTGTCCCCTTGGCCCAACGTAAGGTCCACCATACCGGGGCCACGCTGGTAGAGACCATCCAAGCCCATCCGAAGGCCATTCCCCCACTGCCTGCCCACACCTCCTCTAGCGGACCCCGCCCCACAGGGACCCCTATAAAGGGACCACACCTAAGGACCACTGCTTTGGAGCCCCCCACAGGGACTCCCTCTAACAGGGAGATCCCCTCATCGGAATACCTACCAAAAGAAAGCCACTCTACAGACCACCCCCACACAGATCCTCACCCCCAGAAAAAGATCCCTGTCTGGAAGCTAGAAAGACATCCTGACAGGAGCTGTGGGAAGCATTATAGCTGTAATACTTACCTTGCAGTTCCACATGTCCATTCCTTGAAGGAGAGCAGCAGTGTCTGTGCCTGGTTCGCACAGATCCATTATCTACAAGCCATTCATAACTTTTCAGTCGTGGGCTGCAATTGACAGCTCATAAAAACAGCTCGATCCATTCATATCCCTTCAAACTCCAATGGCTTAAGTGGTAAAACACCAATGTTTGTAAACATTGACCACGTCAAAGGGAGGTAAGTGCCATGAAAACACACTTGAGTGATTGGAATGCAATTAGTGCTTGGAATGCACTTATATCTTTATGGGCAGCATGGTAGTACAGCGGGTAACACTGTTGCTTCACAGCTCCAGGGTGTCAGGTTCAATTCCCGGCTTGGGTCACTGTCTGTGTTGAGTCTGCACGTTCTCCCCGTGTCTGCGTGGGTTGCCTCCGGATGCTCCGGTTTCCTCCCGCAAGTCCCGAAAGACGTGCTCTTAGGTAATTTGGACATTCTGAATTCTCCATCCGTGTACCCGAACAGGCATCGGAATGTGGCGACTAGGGGCTTTTCACAGTAACTTCATTGCAATGTTAAAGTAAGCCTACTTGTGACAATAAAGATTATTAATTTTTGATGTGGTCAATGTTGGGATTTCACCGCATGGACCACTGAAGCTGAAGGGATATGAATGGATCAAAGCTGCAGGTGGTTTTTAGAAGCTATCAATCACAGGCCACTACTCCAAAGCTATAATGGATTGCAGGTTGCGGATCCATGGGAACCAGGCGCAAGCACTGCTACTCTCACTTTAGTAATGGACATGTGGAGGTGCAAGGTAAGTATTACAGCTAGAAAGCTTCCCACTGCCCCTGTCTGAACAACTGTCTAGCCTCCAGGCATAGGTCCCTTTTCTGGCGGAGGTCTGTGGGGGGGGGGGGGGGGAGCTTATATGGAGCAGGTTTCTTTGCACTGGGGGTCCCACTTTCACAGGGGCCCTTTGCGGGGGGGGGAACCCCCTATTACAATGGGCCCCTGTCAGGGAGTTCCCCTATTACAGGGGTCCCTGGGGGGATCCCCTATTACAGAAGTCCCGGGGGGTCGGATGGGTGGGGCACCCAGGCAATCCAGGGATGGTGGGGAGAGTCCGATTTGCAGTGCGGGAGACGGGGGTAGGCCTGCTGTGGGACATCACTATTGGGCCGCTTGCTCAAGATTGTGTCCTGATCGCAGGATTCCACACCATGCATATATTTGCATTGGTACACTAAACTGCATCCGGTTTTACGACTGCAAGGGGATCGTAAAATTGGTACAATTCAGCTCTGACAGGAAGTCTCCCAGATAGAGGACCCTGCCCTAGATATCTTAATAAGGTCGTCCCTCATTCTTCTAAACTCCAATGGTTACAGGCCCTATCTACTGAACCTCTCCTCATAAGAAAATCCCTGCATACCGGGGATCACAACAGCACCTATACTTCCTCAGGAAACTAAGGAAATTCGGCATGTCCACATTAACCCTTACCAACTTTTACAGATGTACTATAGAAAGCATCTTATCGAGCTGCATCACAGCCTAGTATGGCAACTGCTCGGCCCAGGACCGCAAGGAACTTCAGAGAGTCGTGAACACCGCCCAGTCCATCACACGAACCTGCCTCCCATCCATTGATTCCATCTACACCTCCCTCTGCCTGGGGAAAGCGGGCAGCATAATCAAGGATCCCTCCCACCCGGCTTACTCACTTTTCCAACTTCTTCCATCGGGCAGGAGATTCAGAAGTCTGAGAACACGGACGAACAAACTCAAAAACAGCTTCTTCCCCACTGTCACCAGACTCCTAAATGACCCTCTTATGGACTGACCTCATTAACACTACACCCTGTCTGCTTCATCCGATGCCAATGCTTATGTAGTTACATTTTATATCTTGTGTTGCCCTATTATGTATTCTCATGTATTTTCTTGTATTTTCTTGAATTTTGTTTAATTCCCTTTTCTTCCCATGTACTGAATGATCTGTTGAGCTGCTTGCAGAAAAATACGTTTCACTGTACTACGGTACACATGACAATAAACAAATCCAATCCAATCCAATCCACTCAACCTATAGTGAACCTTCATTGGACAGCCTCTCATGCCAGTATATCTTTCCTTAGCTAAGGGGACCAAAACTGTTGACAGTATTCCAGTATAGTTTTAGTAGGACTTCCCTACTTTACACTCCATTCCCTTTGAAATCAAGGCCAACATTCCATTTGCTTTCCCTATTACCTGCTGGACATTCCATTTGCTTTCCCTATTACCTGCTGGACTTGCATGTTAGCTTTTTGTGATTTATGCACGAGAACCCCCAAATCCCTCTGTGCTGCGGTTTTCTGCAGTCTGTCTCCATTTACATAATATTCAGCTCCTTTATTCTTCGTACCTTCACAAAACTTCGCATTTTGCTGGATTATATTCCATCTGCCAAGTTTTTGTCCACACACCTAACCTGTCTATGTCCCGTATTTCTCTTCCGTCGGCTCCCCAATTCCTCCCTGTCCAATGCTCCGAATTTATCTGTCTCTGGGATCCGATGCACACTTGCATTTCTGTTGTCACACGCGAGTCAGATTGGCCGGCAGCTCTCGAGGCTGGGAGTTCCTCCCACTGAGGGGCAGACGTCTCATTCTCACTTTGTTTAACCCACTGGCGGTGTGTTATTGCTGTGGGGTTGGCTATTATTTAAACTCGGTCGGTTGGCATCCTACTTTTGCAACGGTGGGACTGGCAACACCATGCACGGAATATTCAACCATTTGTATCAAAAGACTTTCCTCACAGATGCTGGGAATCTAAAATATAAACACAAAATTCCAGAAATACTCAGCAGGCTAGGCAACATCTGTGGAGAGCGAAAAATAGAGTCAATGCTTCAGGTCCACAACATGCACTACTTCTGACAAAGGGTTACGGACCGTTGGTTCGCTCTGCACAGATGCCACCAGACGTGCTGAGTATTTCTAACACCTCATTTTTATTGGAGCAAAAATAACCACTTTTGTCAGCCCTCCAAAAAAGCAATCCGGCTTCTTTGACAAAGCATCATCGGACTCGAAACGTTAGCTCTTTTCTCTCCCTACAGATGCTGCCAGACTTGCTGAGATTTTCCAGCATTTTCCCTTTCGTTTCAGATTCCAGCATCCGCAGTAATTTGCTTTTAATCCGACTTCTTAGCCTATTATTCCCCTTCAGCAAGAAACACACCAGCAGCTGCCTGAAATCTGGTTTGGTACAACATTAAACATGATAAAGAAGCACAGTGGCTAGCACTGTTGCTTTGCAGCACCAGGGTCCCAGGTTCACTTTCCCCCGGGTCACTGTCTGTGCGGAGTCTGCACGTTCTCCCCATGTCTGTGTGGGTTTCCTCTGGGTGCTCCGGTTTCCTCCCATAGTCCAAAAACATGCAGATTAGGTGGATTGGCCATGATAAATTGCACTTAATGTCCAAAAAATTTAGGAAGGGTTATTGAGTTACGGGAATGGGGTGGAAGTGAGGGCTTAAGTGGGTCGGTGCAGACTCAATGGGCCGAATGGCCTCCTTCTGCACTGTATGTTCTCTGAATTTTTAAAAAAAGGTTAAGGTATGAAGAAAATCTAAACAATATCAAAGGAATAAATCGCTAATTTTTAAATTAATGAATGATCAATAAAGATTGCCATTACGAAGTGCCAAGACCGAGAAGGGGCCGGGGCTGAGCTAACGAGTTGGGTTTAACTTACACTGACCCTGTGTTCGGCTCTGGTGGTGGCCTCGTCAGAATTTATACGAAAGTGCGGGTTACCTTGGGTTTCTTTTCACCCTAGGTTTTCCTGTTTGCCAGGCCCTGTGTTTGGATAGGTTTTTCAGGAGGGAGAAATGGGAGGGGGAAGAGTATATGTGTGTCGCACACACACTCATGCCCACACACACACACTCATGCCTGCACACACACACTCATGCCCACACACACACACTCATGCCCACACACACACACTCATGCCTGCACACACACTCATGTCCACACACACACACACTCATACCTCCACACACACACACTCATGCCCACACACACACACACTCATGCTCACACACACACATAGAACATAGAACATAGAACAGCACAGAACAGGCCCTTCGGCCCTCGATGTTGTGCCGAACAATGATCACCCTACTCAAACCCACGTATCGACCCTATAACCGTAACCCAACAACTCCCCCCCCTTAACCTTACTATTAGGACACTACGGGCAATTTAGCATGGCCAATCCACCTAACCCGCACATCTTTGGACTGTTGGAGGAAACCGGAGCACCCGGAGGAAACCCACGCACACACGGGGAGGACGTGCAGACTCCACACAGACAGTGACCCAGCTGGGAATCGAACCTGGGACCCTGGAGCTGTGAAGCATTTATGCTAACCACCATGCTACCGTGCTGCCCACAAACTCATGCCCACACACACACACTCATGCCCACACACACACTCATGCCTGCACACACACTCATGCTCACACACACACACTCATGCCCACACACACACTCATGCCCACACACACACTCATGCCCACACACACACTTATGCACACACACACACACACTCATGCTGCACACACACTCATGCCCACACACACACACTCATGCCCACACACACACACACTCATGCCTGCATGCACACTCATGCCCACACACACACACTCATGCCTGCACGCACACTCATGCCCACACACACACACTCATGCCCACACACACACACTCATGCCCACACACACACACTCATGCCCACACACACACACTCATGCCCACACACACACACTCATGCCCACACACACACACTCATGTCCACACACACACACTCATGCCTGCACACACACTCATGCCTTCAGCTAGGGGCTGGTTTAGCTAGGGGCTGATTTAGCTCACTGGGTTAAATCGCTGGCTTTTAAAGCAGACCAAGCAGGCCAGCAGCACGGTTCAATTCCCGTACCAGCCTCCCTGGACAGGCGTCGGAATGTGGCGACTAGGGGCTTTTCACAGTAACTTCATTGAAGCCTACTCGTGACAATAAGTGATTTTCATTTCATTTTTCATTTCAAATGTTAACCTGTTAGCTCGCGAAACAGGATTGGCCGGAGAATCAGCCCAGCGCCGAAATCGGTTTTGACGCTGGTTTCTCGCCGATTCGGAATACCCCTGACCCTCCAACCCGACGGAATCGCGGCACCCACTGCGCGGCCCGGAGAATCGGCTCAAGTGTCCTGACGATGATTCTCCAGAGCCTCCCCAATTCAGCGGCCTGAATGGGCCGAGTTCCCTACGGCGTGGTTCTAACCACCTACAGAAATTCGTGAAGCCGGTGTGTTGGCTGAGGTGGCTGCGGGAGGAGGTAGGGGATGGCGTGGGGGGTGGGGGGACTGAAGGTTCCCAGAATGGACACGGGTCGTGCTTTCTGGCGGGGATGGGCCCTGCTAGAGTCGGGCGGGGGGGGGGGGGGGGGCGGGGGGGGGCAGGCCGAACAGTCTGGGAGCCCCCGCCATGACAGGATGCTGCCCACGCACCGAGCCCCATTACGGCAGCCAATTTGTTGGCCACCCATCCCAGGCGCTGGATGAAAGCAGGGTTAATGGCCATATGGGTGGGTGGCGCCCCCCTCCCCGGCCACACCACTCACCCGGCCATACCCACCGGGGCGAACACCCAGGGCCACATCGATGGCAGCCCCTAGTGAGGACAGCGCCATGAAATGATGGCCTTGGCAGCAGGGATGGGTGCCAGCAGCGGGAGGCACCAACTGGGCGGGGGTGGGGGGCATGCGTGGCTGGGGGGTGCAGTGCCCACCGGGGCGACCGTGTAGCCCATGGTACCTGGTTATGCACGAGTCAATGCGTCATGGTAACATTTTCTCCCTTCACTCCCTGCAGATCATAATGTTTGGGAATCACCCAGTGATGTTGGCTGCCGTGGCAGGGCCGCTGCCTTGCATGCAGCCCTGTGTCAGCGTAGCGCAGGCGGCTCATAGAGGAGGTGGCGGCTGCAGCAGAGGAGTGCCCGCCGAGGAGCAGGTGGCAGCCGTGCTGCTGGCCTTGTTCTGCATTAGCACACTGGGCTAAATCGCTGGCTTTTAAAGCAGACCAAGGCAGGCCAGCAGCACGGTTCAATCCCTGTACCAGCCTCCCCAAACAGGCGCCGGAATGTGGCGACTAGGGGCTTTTCACAATAACTTAATTGAAACCTACTTGGGACAATAAGCGATTTTCATTTTTCATGACAAACCAGCTGTCTAGCCCACTGAGCTAAATCAGCCCTATTTATGCCAAGGTGTAAAAGGTTACATTATAAAAAGAGGCTGCAGAAATCTGGTCTGTGTTTCCCTTGAATTTAGAAGGTAAAGGTGATGAAGATGTTTCAGGAACGCAAAAAGGTAGATGGAGAAATTATATTCTCTGGCGGGGTAATACTACAGAACAAGTGGAAATAATCTTAGATATTAGAGTTTGGTCATTTAGCACTGATATGCGGAAGCACTTTTGGGACAAAGCGGAAATATAGAATTCTGAGTGAATTAAAGTTTTCAAGACTGAGATTGATAGGTTCTTGTTAGATAATGGTTCCATTGGACAGGAAAGAAAAGGTAGGTGGGGATCAGAGCAGCCAGAGCTACACATGGGGAAGAGGCCGAAGCCTTAGCTTTCGCTTCCCTAATCGCACGCCGGAGAATCCTGCTCGGCTGCCGATCAGCAGCACCGCCCAAAGCTCCAGACTGGCTCGCTGACCTTTCGGAATTTCTCCACCTGGAAAAGATTAAGGGCGGAATTCTCCGCCAGGCCGGCCGCCGTCGTGAAACCCGGAGAGGTTCACGACGGCGTCGGAGGCCAATCCTGGCCCCCTATTCTCCCCCCACCGGGGGGCGAGGAGGGCCGTGCCGTGAATCTCGGCCGCCGGGCCTTGTCGCTGGCGTCAAGGCCCGGCGCGCCGAGAATGACGCGGCCGACGCGACTAATGACATCAGCCGCGCATGCGCGGGTTGGCCGGCTCTAACCCACGCATGCGCGGTTGCCGTCTTCCCATCCGCTGCCCCGCAAGACGTGGCGGCTTGATCTTGCGTCCCATTGAGACACCGGCCCGACGATTGGTGGGCACCGATCGCGGACCAGTCCCCTCCCGAGCACGTCGTGGTGCTCACTCCCCTCTCCGCCCCGCAGAAGCCCCAAACGAGCATCTGGCGCCATGTTTGCGACGGCAGCGACCAGGTGTGGTTGCTGCCGTCGTGAACCGGTCGTGAACGGCAGGCCGCTCGGCCCGCAATTCTCCGAGCGGCGTGTCGGGGTGGGAGAATCGCAGGGGGTGCCAGAGCGGCCCTCCCACGATTCTCCCACCCAGCCTGGGGAGAGGAGAATTGCGCCCTAAGTATGCCATCCGAGGATCGGAGGAAGGCTTCCCAAACGGATGGGGGCAGTTTGTCGACCTGTTCCAGAAGCTGTTCGAGGCCAGCAGCAACGAATAAATTGGGGAAACGGGAAAGTTAGAAAGAAAAGGGAGAGGAAAAAGATGGGGGGAGGGGGACCATAGGAACTGTGGTAGTCACCACTGTTGTATTATATTCTATATACTGCACTGCATAAAAGGGCATTACGGTAAGGCCCCTTTACTACAGGTACGGAGGTAGATCCCTGCCTGCTGGCTCCACCCAGTAGGCGGAGTATGAATGTGTGTGGTCTCCAAACTGCAGCCATTTCGGCAGCAGCTGTGGGAGGCTACACATCTCTGTGTAATAAAGCCTCGATTACACTCTACTCTCGTCTTGTCGCAATTGATAGTGCATCAATTTATGACGCAGAGATTTTAAAACGATGCATCTCTGCATCAAGCCTCATCGCCTGCAGCTGCACCCTCATGCAGACATGCCAAGTCAGCCTTCGCACTTTGGCTAGTGCTTCGAGGTATACATTGGATCTGCGACTGACACACCCTCAGAGGCACAGAAGCTCCAAATCCTTTACACGCATCTGAGCCCGGACATCTTCCCTCTCATCCGGGACGTGCCGACATACGCTGAGGCTATGGCGCAACTGAAGGAGAATTACATGCAGCAGACCAACAAGATCCACGCCAGGCACCTCCTCGCCACACGGCATCAACTCCCCGGTGAGTCTGTGGAGGATTTCTGGCGTGCCCTCCAAATCCTAGTGAGAGACTGCCATTGTCAGGCAGTCGCGGCCTCTGAACATTCAGACTTGTTACTTAGAGACGCGTTTGATACAGACATAGAGTCGGCCTACATCTGCCAGTGACTCTTAGAAGGGGCTACCCTCGACCTCGCGGCGACCAAGAAACTAGCGTTCTCGCTCACAGTCGCCTCGCGCAATATTCAAGCGTATGCCTCCGACCGCGCGGCCCACCCCTCCTGGACATCGTGGACCCCGCCAGCGAACGCCCTACTGTGCACCCCGTCAGCGACCGCACCCAGCCTTCCCCGGACCTGCGCCGCGCGGAAACCAAACAACCCCGGGGGACCCAAGTGCTACTTCTGTGGACAGTCAAAGCACCCCCGACAACGCAGCCTGGCATGGAGCGCGCTCTGCAAGGCCTGCAGTAAGAAAGGACATTTCTTACCGCAGGCCTTGGTCGGTCGCTCGGTCGCCGCCGTTGCCCTGGCACACATGCCATGTGCGCCCCCCGGGCGCTGCCATCTTCCTCCCCGCAGACCACGTGCTGCCTGTGGGCGCTGCCATCTTCCTTTCCATCTTGCTCGCCTCACACGTGCGGGCCATGGGCGCCACCATTTTGCCCGCCTGAGAACACATGTGGCCCGTGGGTGCCGCCATCTTGCCCACCCCAGGAGACGTGCGGCCCGTGGGCACCGCCATCTTTCCTGCCTCAGGATCCCTGCTCATCTCCCTACTTATTGGACGCCTCATTGGGCCACTCATCGCTTGCAACCGCCGCCGACCAGCCACGCCTGGCCTCCATTACAATTGACCAGACACGACCTCACAATCTCGCGACTGAGTCGACGACGGTGAAGATCAACGGGCACAAAGTTTCCTGCCCTCTGTACTCCGGGAGCACCGAGAGCTTTATCCACCCCGATATGGTTTAGCGCTGCTCCCTCACGGTCCACCCCACGAACCAGTGAATCTCCTGTCCTCCGGATCCCACTCTGTGGCGATCCCGGGGTACTGCACTGCCACCCTCACCATCCAGGGCGTAGAGTTCAGCAACCTCCGGCTCTATGTCCTTCCCAACCTCTGCGCTGCCTTGCTACTCAGCCTGGACTTCCAGAGCAACCTCCAGAGCCTAACCTTGAAATTCGGCGGGCCCCTACCACCCCTCACTGTATGCGGTCTCACGACCCTTAAGGTCGACCCACCATCCCTGTTTGCGAACCTCACCCCGGATTGCAAACCCGTTGCCACCAGGAACAGACGGTGGTATAGTGCCTAGGACAGGACCTTCATCAGGTCTGAGGTCCAGCGGCTGCTACGGGAAGGTATTATCGATGCCAGCAACAGCCCCTGGAAAGCCCAAGTGGTAGCGGTAAAAACCGGGGAGAAAAACAGGATGGTTGTTGACTACAATCAGACCATCAATCGGTACACGCAGCTTGACGTGTACCCCCTGCCCTGCATATCTGATATGATCAATCAGATTGCACAGTACCGCGTCTTCCCGACAGTAGACCTGAAATCTGCCACCAGCTCCCCATTCGCAAGGCGGACCGCCCCCACACCACATTTGAAGCGGATGCCACCTTTACCATTGCCTTAGGGTTCCCTTCGGCGTCACTCACGGGGTCTCGGTCTTCCAATGGGAGATGGACCGAATGGTTGACCAGTACGGACTGCGGGCCACCTTCCTGTACCTGGATAACGTCTCCATCTGCGGCCACGACCAGCAGGACCACGACGCTAACCTTTCCAAATTTCTCCACACCGCCAAACTCCTCAACCTAACCTACAACAGGGAGAAGTGTGTGTTCAGCACAAACCGATTAGCCAGCCTCGGCTATTTGGTTCAAAATGGAGTTCTCGGGCCTGACCCCGACCGCATGCACCCCCTCATGGAACTCCCCCTTCCCCACTGCCCCAAGGCCCTCAAACGCTGCCTGGGGTTCTTTCCGTACTATGCCCAGTGGGTCCCAAACTATGCGGACAAGGCCCGCCCACTCATTCAATCCACCGTTTTCCCATTGACGGCCGAGGCTTACCAGGCCTTCAACTGTATCAAGGCCGACATCACCACAGCCGCGATGCCCGCAGTCGACGAGAAGCTCCCCTTTTAAGTCGAGAGTGATGCATCAAACGTCGCTCTGGCCGCCACCCTCAACCAGCCAGGCAGGCCCGTGGCATTCTTTTCCCGCACCCTCCATGCATCTGAAATTCGGCACTCCTCCCGAAAAAGAGGCCCAGGCCATCATAGAAGCTGTGCAACATTGGAGGCATTACCTGGCCGGCAGGAGATTCACTCTCCTCACTGACCAACGGTCGGTTTCCTTCATGTTTAACAACACACAGCGGGGTAAGATCAAAAATGATGAGATCTTGAGGTGGAGGATCGAGCTCTCCACTTACAATTACGAGATTCTGTATCGCCCCGGTAAGCTCAACGAACCCCCCGATGCCCTATCCCGGGGTACATGTGCCCGGCTCGGCTCCGCACCCTGCACAACGATCTCTGTCACCCAGGGGTCACCTGCTTTTATCACTTCTTAAAGGCCCGCAATCTGCCCTACTCCATCGAGGAAGTCAGGGTTATCACCAGAGACTGCCAGGTCTGCGCAAAGTGTAAACCACACTTCTACCGGCCAGACCGCTGCGCCTGGTGAAGGCCTCCCGCCCCTTTGATCGCTTCAGCGTGGTCTTCATAGGGCCCCTCCCCTCCACTGACCGCAACACGTATTTCCTCAATGTGGTCGACGAGTACTCAAGATTCCCCTTTGCCATCCTATGCCCTGACATGACGTCTGCCACCGTTATCACCCTGGACACCATCTTCGCTCTGTTCGGTTTCCCCGCCTACATCCACAGTGACCGGGGATCCTCATTCATGAGCGATGAGCTGCGCCAGTACCTGCTCAACAGGGGCATTGCCTCAAACAGGACGACCAGCTACAACCCCTGGGGAAACGGGTGGTTGGAGCGGGAGAATGGGATGGTCTGGAAATCCGTCTAGCTGGCCTTACAGTCCAGAAATCTCCCCCCTGACGCCCTTCACTCCATTCGGTCGCTCCTGTGTACTGCGACTAATGAAATCCCCCATGAACGTCTCTTTGCCTTCCGTAGGAAGTCCACCTCAGGGGTTTCGCTCCCAACATGGCTAGCAGCTCCAGGACCCATTCTCCTCCGTAAACACGTGTGGTTATACAAGGCGGACCCGTTGGTTGAGAGGGTACAGCTTCTCCACGCAAACCTGCAGTACGCCTACGTAGTGTACCCCGATGGCCGCCAAGTCACAGTCTCCCTTCGGGATCTGGCACCAGCTGGGTCCCCGCACACCCCTCTCTCTGCCCTGGCACGACTCTTCTTCCCCCGGCGCATCCCGCCACAGCCCCGCTCAAGGACAATCCGTCCTCCCCTTGGTCCCACCCGGGGATGAAGAGGATGTCAACACGCTCCCGAAGTCACCGACGACTGATTCAACGCCTGACTCACCACCAACACTGCGGCGCTCTCAACGACGGATCTAGGCGCCGATCGTCTAAATTTGTAGCCCCCTCTGAAATTTTATTGACAATCTGTATGTAAATAGTTTTCCACCACCCCCGCTGGATTCATTTTTAACAGGGGGTGAATGTGGTAGTCACCACTATTGTATTATATTGTATATACTGCACTGCATTTGAGGGTATTACGGTAAGGCCCCTGTACTACAGGTACGGGGGTAGATCCCTGCCTGCTGGCTCTGCCCAGTAGACGGAGTATAAATGTGTGTGCTCTACGAGCTGCAGCCATATCGGCAGCAGCTGTGGGAGGATACACATCTCTGTGTAATAAAGCCTCAATTACTCTCTACTCTCGTCTCTTCGTAATTGATAGTGCATCAGGAATGCACAACCCGTGGGGAGGGGGGAAGAGGAGAAAAGGCTGAAGGGACACAAAAGGGACAAGTGGGAGGGAGGGGCAACCCCCCCTTCCCCCAATCACAGGGGAAACAGCCAAAGTTGATGGGGAAGAAAAGAAAGCAGGGGAGGAAGGTGGGGAACCGCACACCCCCAATATAAAAATGCCCAGGGGGGACACAAGGGGTGGAGGGACCACACGCTGAGCCAGAGGGCGGCAGAATGTAAATAGGGGGAATTAAGGGAGGACAAGACAAAGCTTTCTGTATAATACAGTAAATAAACACGGCCAACAATGTACATAACTGCTTATAAATTTTGAGAATGGCAATAAAAAGATTGAAAAAAAAAGAAAGGGAGATAACTGGAGGTGAGGTAAAGGTCAGCCAATATGGAACTGAATGGTGGAACAGGGGCTGAATGACCTACTTTTGTTTCATTAATAATGAGCAGCCAATAAACTGCTGATTATTTTGCTCCCCTATCCAAGCCTCACTTTACCCCTAATCTCTCTAATGCCTCCTTTGCTGGACCTCTCATTCTCCAGTCTCCCTGAACTTCAAACCTGTTCATGCCTGAGGTACATGTATCCTATCCCACATGAAATCATGCTCACCGTTTACTGCTGTTCTCAGTGACCTAACTGGGCACCGTGTCTCCCCCCACCTTTTAAATTTAATTACTTGTTCTTTGCTTCAAACCCATCCACAGCCCAACCCTACCTTTGCAGCATTTTCTAGCCTACATCGCCCTCCACACCCTTCAGTTCCCTGACTCTGACCTTTTGTCCTCCTTCTTTCTCTTTGTCCCACTATCAGGGATAGGGCCTTCTTTAACCTCAGCCCTACTTTTTCGAATTTCCTTCTTGTATTTGGACACCCACCTCTCACTTCTCTCACTAATTTAAAAAATATTCTTAGAATCAATTTTTCAACCTCTCTTTCAGTCGCTTGAACATCCTGAGCCCAACAAAACTAACCCCCAATAGTGATGCCTTCCCCACTTGCTTCCCCGAGAGAGACCTCCCAATTACAGCCATGTACCCTGCACCACCCTCCTTGGGGGGTTCCTGATTGCCTCCACTTGCTGTTCGGCTTCCCCCATGGTTCCTTATCATGGACTGCAGTCCAAGAACTGCTTCAGGTGGTACTGCTGGTACAGGCAAGCTGCCAGACATCCAATTATCAAGCATTTCATAGAATCATAGAATGTACAGTGCAGAAGGAGACCATTTGGCCCATCGAGTCTGCACCGGCCCTTGGAAAGAGCACCTTCTTTAAACCCACACCTCCACCCCATCACCATAATCCAATAACCCCACCTAACCTTTTGGACTCTAAAGGGCAATTTATCATGGCCAATACAACTAACCTGCATATCTTTGGACTGTGGGAGGAAACCGGAGCACCTGGAGGAAACCCACGCAAACAAGGGGAGAAAGTGCTTGTCCTGGCAAACAATCAACAGCTACAAAATCAGATTAATTATTGATGCATCTCATTTACTCTTTGTGAGACCTTGCTATATGCATTTGCTAGCGTAACATTGGTGATAGCTCCTGAAAGTCATAGACTGGAATGTGAAGCGTACTTTGACTTACTGAGGATCTGATTAGGCAGTATATAAATTCCATTTTTATCTTAATGTTCACACCAGACGATAAGAATCATGTTTGACTATTTCAACAACAGATAAATATTCTGTGTATACAGAATTTAAAAGGAATCTCAATTTTTATTTCAAGGCTACAGCTGAGATCATCATCATAGCTCATGGTACATTGAGATAGCCAAATCAGAGGCTGGCAGCCTTCCATTGTTGGCAACAGCAGCTGGAGTGGTGGCTGCTGCTGGTAATGCTCCAAGACCCAGCCTGAGAATCGCTGCTGGCTCCTCGGCCACAGGTGAGTGGAGCACAATGAGGTTGTGGAGTTGGGTCACCAAAGAGGGGTCAAGGCCGCCAAAGAGCAGGGAGGTAGTTTTTAGCAGCCCTCCAACCCCTGCTTAGCGGAGAGCCTGTGAATGAGGGTTAGTGGATAGTCGGGGGGGGGGGGGGGGGGGGGGGGGGGGGAGGGGGGGGGGGGGGCGGCGGGGGATAGCCTATCGGGGAAAACAGCAGCAGCCAGAGCCGTGGCACCACGGCTGGCTCTGATGTTCAGCAGGGAGGGTCAAAGCGCAGAAGAGCAATAGTCATAGGAGACTCTATAGTCAGGGGCACAGATATGTGCTTCTGTGGACTCCAGGATGGTATGTTGCCTCCCTGGTGCCAGGGTCCAGGATGTCTCCGAACGGGTAGCGGGCATCCTGAAGGGGGAGGGCAAACAGGCAGAGGTCGTTGTACATATTGGTACTAATGACATAGGCAGGAAGGGGCATGAGGTCCTGCAGCAGGAGTTCAGGGAGCTAGGCAGAAAGTTAAAAGACAGGACCTCTAGGGTTGTAATCTCGGGATTATTCCCTGTGCCACGTGCCAGTGAGGCTAGAAATAGGAAGATAGAGCAGCTAAACTCGTGGCTAAACAGCTAGTGTAGGAAGGAGGGTTTCCATTATCTGGACCACTGGGAGCTCTTCCGGGGCAGGTGTGACCTGTACAAGAAGGACGGGTTGCATCTAAACTGGAGAGGCATCAATATCCTGGCGGCGAGGTTGCGAGTGTCACACGGGAGGGTTTAAACTAGTATGGCAGGGGGGTGGGTACTGGAGCAATAGGTCAGAAGGTGAAATCATTGAGGGAGAACTAAGGAATAGGGCCAGTATGGCTCTGAGGAAGAGCAGACAGGGAGATGTTGCTAAACACAGCGGGTCTGGTGGCCTGAAGTGCATATGTTTTATTGCAAGAAGTATTTTGGGTAAGGCAGATGAACTTAGAGCTTGGATTAGTACTTGGAACTATGATGTTGTTGCCATTCCAGAGACCTGGGTGAGGGAAGGACAGGATTGGCAGCTAAACGTTCCAGGATTTAGATGTTTCAGGCGGGATAGAGGGGAATGTAAAAGGGGTGGAGGAATTGCGTTACTGGTTAGGGAGAATATCACAGCTGTACTACGGGAGGACACCTCAGAGGGCAGCGAGGCTATATGGGTAGAGATCAGGAATAAGAAGGGTGCAGGTCACAATGTTGGGGGTTTACTACAGGCCTCCCAACAGCCAGCGGGAGATAGAGGAGCAGATAGGTAGACAGATTTTGGAAACAAATAAAACAACAGGGTCGTTGTGATGGGAGACGTCAACTTCCCCAATATTGACTCAGTTAGTGCTCGGGCTCAGATGGGGCAGAGTTTGTAAGGAGCATCCAGGAGGGCTTCTTAAAACAATATGTAGACAGTCCAAACTAGGGAAGGGGGCTGTACTGGACCCGGTATTGGGGAATGAGCTCAGCCAGGTGGTAGAAGTTTCAGTAGGGGAGCATTTCGGGAACAGTGACCACAATTCAGTAAGTTTTAAAGTGCTGGTGGGCAAGGATAAGAGTGGTCCTAGGGTGAATGTGCTAAAATTGGGGGAAAGGCTAATTATAACAATATTAGGCAGGAACTGAAGAATCTAGATTGGGGGCGGATGTTTGAGGGTAAATCAATATCTGATATGTGGGAGGCTTTCAAATGTCAGTTGAAAGGAATTCAGGACCGGCATGTTCCTGTGCGGAAGAAGGATAAATACGGCAAATTTCGGGAACCTTGGATAACGAGAGATATTGTAGGCCTCGTCAAAAAGAAAAAGGAAGCATTTGTCAGGGCTAAAGGCTGGGAACAGACGAAACCTGTGTGGAATATAAAGAAAGTAGGAAGGAGCTTAAGCAATGAGTCAGGAGGGCTAGAAGGGGTCATGAAAAGTCATTGGCAAATAGGGTTAAGGAAAATCCCAAGGCTTTTTACATGTACATAAAAAGCAAGAGGGTAGCCAGGGAAACGGTTGGCCCACTGAAGGATAGGCAAGGGAATCTATGTGTGGAGCCAGAGGAAATGGGCGAGGTACTGAATGAATATTTTGCATCAGTATTCACCAAAGAGAAGGAATTGGTGGATGTTGAGTCTGGAGAAGGGTGTGTAGATAGGCTGGGTCACATTGAGATCCAAAAAGACGAGGTGTTGGGCGTCTTGAAAAATATTAAGGGAGATAAGTCCCCAGGGCCTGATGGGATCTACCCCAGAATACTGAAGGAGGCTAGAGAGGAAATTGCTGAGGCCTTGACAGAAATCTTTGGATCGTTACTGTCTTCAGGTGATGTCCCAGAGGACTGGAGAATAGCCAATGTTGTTCCTTTGTTTAAGAAGGGTAGCAAGGATAATCCAGGGAACTACAGGCCGGTGAGCCTTATGTCAGTGGTAGGGAAATTACTGGAGAGAATTCTTCGAGACAGGATCTACTCCCATTTGGAAGCAAATGGACATATTAGTGAGAGGCAGCACAGTTTTGTGAAGGAGAGGTCATGTCTCACTAACCTGATAGAGTTTTTCGAAGAGGTCACAAAGATGACTGATGCAGGTAGGGCAGTGGATGTTGTCTATGTGGACTTCAGTAAGAAGTCTTACAACACCAGGTTAAAGTCCAACAGGTTTGTTTCAAACACTAGCTGTCGGAGCACTGCCCCTTCCTCAGCTGAATGAAGAGGTATATATATGGACATATATGGACTTCAGTACGGCCTTTGACAAGGTACCTCATTGTAGACTGGTACAAAAGGTGAAGTCACACAGGATCAGGAATGAGCTGGCGAGGTGGATACAGAACTGGCTAGGTCATAGAAGGCAGAGAGTAGCAATGGAAGGGTGCTTTTCTGATTGGAGGGCTGTGACTAAAGGTGTTCCGCAGTGATCAGTGCTGGGACCTTTGCTGTTCGTAGCCTATATAAATGATTTGGAGGAAAATGTAACTGGCCTGATTAGTAAGTTTGCAGACGACATAAAGTTTGATGGAAATGCGGATAGCGATGAGGACTGTCAGAGGATACAGCAGGATTTAGATCATTTGGAGACTTGGGTGGAGAGATGGCAGATGGAGTTTAATCCGGACAAATGTGAGGTAATGCATTTTGGAAGGTCTAACGCAGGTAGAGAATATACAGTGAATGGTAGAACCCTCAAGAGTATTGAAAGTCAGAGAGATCCAGGTGTACAGGTCCACAGGCCACTGAAAGGGAGAAGGTAGTCAAGAAGGCATACGGCATGCTTGCCTTATGTGGCTGGGGCATTGAGTATAAAAATTGGCTAGTCATGTTGCAGTTGTATACAACCTTAGTTAGGCCACACTTGGAGTATAGTGTTCCATTCTGGTCGCCACACTACCAGAAGGATGTGGAGGCTTTAGAGAGGGTGCAGAAGAGATTTGCCTGGTATGGAGGGCATTAGCTTTAAGGAGCAGTTGAATAAACTCGGTTTGTTCTCACTGGAACAACAGAGGTTGAGGGGCGACCTGGTAGAGGTCTACAAAATTATGAGGGGCATAGACAGAGCGGATAGTCAGAGGCTTTTCCCCAGGGTAGACGGGTCAGTTACTAGGGGGCATAGGTTTAAGTTGCGAGGGGCAAGGTTTAGAGGAGTTGTACGAGGCAAGTTTTTAACACAGAGGGTAGTGGGTGCCTGGAACTCGCTGCCGGAGGGGGTGGTGGAAGCAGGGACAATAGTGACATTTAAGGGGCATCTGGACAAATACATGAATAGAGGGATGCCGAGCCAGAAAGCGCAGAAGATTTTAGTTTAGACGGGCAGCATGGTCGGCACGGGCTTGGAGGGCCGAAGGGCCTGTTCCTGTGCTGTACTTTTCTTTGTTCTTTGTTCTTTGTTAGCACTATGAGCCAGCAGGCATTAGGGTATGTTGGGTGGCCTTCGGGGAACTTAAAAGAGCCAAGGAATCTATTAAACCCCTGTGCCACCACTAAACTTTGGTGGCTCAAGTATAATTGGTGTCAAATGGCTCATTAACGGGTCTAACTGACATCACAGCACCAATGGGGCGGAATTCCTGCATTGGGCCTTGCATGCCCTCAACTTAATTGAGACCATTTTCCTGATACTGGGAACTCGATACAGGTACTCTACACCCCCCCCACCCCCCACCCCCCCCACCACCCAAAAAACAGCAGTGCTCACGTCTGGGGGGCTCAGTTAAATGTCTGACAATGTTCAGGCCTGTGACCTACCATCAAAACAATCTAATTCTCCAGTCTTGTCTTGGAATCAGTCAGTGCCATTGCCAGCCAGGTCATAGCAACACTTACAGCCTGGTTTAGAAGTAAATTCAGTCCAGCTGGTGCTCTGAAGGTTGGACTCTCCAACACACGTCAGTTCTGATAATATTGTCTGGCGGCACAGCGGTGGTACAGAGGTTAGCACTGGCTGCCGGTGGTCCCGGCGCCAAAGGACCCGGGTTTCGTATTCCAGCCTTGGATGACTGTCTGTGTGGGATTTACATTTTCTCCCCGTGTCTACGTACGTTTTCTCCGGGTGCGTCCGGTTTCCTCCCACAGTCCAAAGATGTGCAGGGGTGGGTGGATAGGCCGTGCAAAACTACCCCTTAGTGACTAACGATGTGGGGTTATGGATAGGGCACGGATTGGGCCTAGGTAGGGAGTTCTTTCAGAAGGGCGATGTAGATTAAATGGGCCAAATGGCTTTCTGCACTGCAGGGATTCTATGGCACATTCACCCTTAGATAACCCATATTCCAAATTGGTTCAAACCAAGTGAAGGCTACTGATTTCTCATTTGGTCTAACTTATCGTCATGTATTTCTAACCTTACTATGCCCCAGAAAGTAATTTGCCAAAAAGCAGAGTCAGATAAAAGCATAAATCAGAAAATAAATAAATCAGACAAAAACACTGAAAACCGTATTTCCAATAATGCTGTGCTATTTCTATCGATTTCTATTTCCTCACCTGTTGGATAGTGTCACAATGAAGTTTGACAAACACTCATCTTCAACATGCAGATCTTTGAACACAAAACCTCTCCCCTCCCGACATGGAAATATTACAGTTCCATTTTGAGCAGCACAATAGTCACAGAGCTGAGACACATTTTCCACTTAAACGTATGAAAAGATAAATGTCAACCATGGAGGAAACAGCTGGCGCATATCTCTAAGAGCTCACAGCTGAGCTCAATTACTCACACCGTGAGTGCCACAGTCTGAGATCATAATAGATACAAACTTCAAATGTTTCATGCGTTAATAGAATTTAACATACATAACTTTACATTCCTTCAATCTGATTTGCTTCCCTGTTGTTCAATTCTCATTTGGGCCAAGCATGGCCAGAAACAATGACCTCCTCGTCAACCTTCATGTTAGATATTTACATAGAACATACAGTGCAGAAGTGGGCTCACTGGTTGCTCTCCTGCCTATGAACCAGAAAGCTGTGGGTTTGAAGCCTCATTCCAGTGACCTAGATTCCAGTGAACGGGTGGTATAGTGGTATTGGCACTGGCCTAGTAACCCAGAGACCCAGGGTGATTCCATCATGGCAGGTGCTGGAATTTGAATTCAAGAAAAATAAATCTGGACATTAAAACGAGGACCATGAAACCATTGTCAATTGTCGAGAAAACACACCCGGCTTGCTAATGACCTTTCGGGAAGGAAATCTGCTGTCCTCACCTGGTCTTGCCTAAACATGACTCCAGATCCGCACTAATGTGGTTGACATTTAAATGCTCCCCAAAATGTCCGAGCAATCAAGGGCAATTGGGGATGGGCAATAAGTGCTGGCCTAGCCAGTGATGCCCACATCCCATAAATAATAACAGAAATGATCTGGCCTGACCCGCCAGGAGGTACGGAGGATATAGTTCCATAAGGGAGTCAAGGGTTAGTGGGGGACAGGCGGGAAAGTGTCAGACACTCTGGGCAGCACGGTAGCATTGTGGATAGGCACAATTGCTTCACAGCTCCAGAGGTCCCAGGTTCGATTCTGGCTTGGGTCACTGTTTGTGCGGAGTCTGCACATCCTCCCCGTGTCCTGCATGGGTTTCCTAAGGGTGCTCCGGCTTCCTACCACAGTCCAAAGATGTGCAGGTTAGGTGGATTGGCCATGATAAATTGCCCTTAGTGTCCAAAATCGCCCTTGGTGTTGGGTGGGGTTACTGGGTTATGAGGGTAGGGTGGAGGTGTGACCTTGGGTAGGATGCTCTTTCCAAGAGCCAGTGCAGACTTGACGGACCGAATGGCCTCCTTGTGCACTGTAAATTCTATGATAATCTATGATAGAGACGCTCCTCAATGGCCTATTCCTGATCCTATTTCTTATGATCTTAGGTTCCATGGATTTTTCAAAGAAGAGTCGGCGAATCCTCACTTGTGTCATGGCCTTGCAACCCCACCAGTGCCCCTAACCCTAGCAGAGGCCCCACCCCGGCCACGGCACAGATCCCGGATGAGTGTGGTGGGCTGGACTAGCTTTCCGCAGGCCGGCATGCCGGGTTCCCGACGCGTGGAGACCACATTTGGTCCATGCCTCCCGGGAACCCGGCCCATTGGGGGGCACAGCATTGCGGGAGGGCCTGCCGATGACGTGCCAACCACGCGTCGAAAACGCTGAGCGGCGTGCGTCACAATGAAGCCAGTTTGGAGTGGGGAGGGAGGGAGGGAGAGCATTATGGACCTCATTAACCAGCTCCGGCCAACCGATTCCAGCATCGGTATCCGCCCACGAATCGTTGATCACGATTTCAACGTCAGGCTACGGAGAATCCCTTCCTCAGATTTGATTTTAAAAAAAATACAGCAGGCTGGACATTTAGGACATTCCACTTTCATACAAATCACAATAAATAAAGAGTTGAAGGATTAAGCCATTTAATTAATTCAAAACAATCAAAATTAAGGCAGACCTTAATGTCACTACATTTGGGATGACTGACATCTACATTATTGCTTCAATGAATCGACAATATTGTCACAGCTGATATTAATCCACTAAATATGTAATGAATAAAACTCTGGACATTACTATTTGTTACAGCTTACAAATTGGCAAAATTGTCCAAGTTAATGAAACATATTTTGGATCAGGAACTGAATATAACAGCAGCCCTGTTATAATTTCCATTCACACATGATAATCAGAGAAATAATGGCGTGACAAAGCGAAAAGCGATCATTCAATGAAAGCAATATCAACCTCATCATGTTATCTTATTGTCGGTGCAACAAACAGGTTAACAATGAAATGACTGAGCAGCAAGACCACCTGTATCCATCCTGTAAGATCAGTTGGAGGCAGCTATCTCAACTCGTCTCATCTCCTTTCTAGGGCACCTTTTGATCCTGGAATTCAGTTAAAAAGATTCACGTCAATTTTCACATCAAAATCAGAAAGAAGTGGTTAGCACAAACCGCCTCACGGCGCTGAGGTTCCAGGTTCGATCCCGGCTCTGGGTCACCTGTCCGTGTGGAGTTTGCGCGTTCTCCCCGTGTTCTGCGTGGGTTTCGCGCCCCACAACCCAAAAATGTGCAGAGTAGGTGGATTGGGCCACGCTAAATATCCCCTTAATTGGAAAAAATAATTGGGTAATCTAAATTTTTTAAAAAATCAGAAAAGAAATGTGAGTTTACTTTAAAAGACAAGTCTGGGAGTGACGTGGGGGAGGGGACTGGTTAGCATGGGCGCAATGTTCAAATAAAGTGTCAAGCTGTTGCTCAAAGGACTTCAGGCAGTAAATTAAAACCTTTTTTTCCACTTCACTGTGTACTCTTCAAATGGGAAGGGGGAGGTGCAGCTGTGGAGGGAGGCCTTCCAAGTGACAGCAGAATAGAGAATTATCTGACAGGCATTGCTTGTCACGAGCTAGTGACGGCCCTTTAAGAACTAACTGCTTTGCTGGCTCTGCCATCAGGGCTACTGTAAAATAAATGGTTCCATTAAATTGAAGTTTCATTGTCAAATCCATGATATGCTGCCCAAAAATGCAAGGTGAAAACTGTAATACTGTTCGGCACTCTCCAAATACCAGTAAATGCTCTGGAGGTGATCTTGCCGTCAAACCCAATGGGATAATTTTGGGCGTGACTTTCTCAGCGGTGTTTTGTTTGGTCCTTTGTACTTCACAAGGGAACTCACCAAACACTTTGAACTTGTCCAAACCAGAATCCTTCAGTGAGTCTCGTGTGGTAAGGATAGCAATCTGATACAGAGCACGTTACCATGGAGTCTGCTAACTACTCGTCTGGAACTTGCGCTGAACCATTTCACTTGTATGTCTTATTACCCTCTCAATCTTCTTCTGAAGATGACCGGTTTGTCTCCCTTATATCCGAGTCACAGGTCACATGACCTTGGTCTAGAGACAGCATGGGATGTCTGTAACCGCCACCTGCTGGTCGGAGGTCGCACACCAACCAACTATGATATCGCCCATAGGCATATCACAGCAAGGCGGCACACTGATTTGTGATGGATTTCCCATTGAATCCACCCCACAGCATCAGGAAACCTGAGGTGGAGATGCGACATTGATAGGACTGGAAGAATCCATCGGTGTGAACAGCTGAAAGATCTCGCTCTTTGACACGTATGATAGTGTGAAATGGGTAATGCCAAATTACCCATTTTGTAGAGAACATAAGAAATAGAAGTGACCATTTAGCCTCTCGAGGATGCAGTGGTATTCAATAAGACATGACTGGTCATTCCACTTTCCCTGCCTGTTCCACATGACCCGTGACTTCCCTATAATTCAAGAATCTGTCTACCACAGATGTATTTCTCTGAATTTTTATTTTCATTGAAGCCAAGTCTGATAAAATTGTAAACAGATTACTGATTCACCATTACACTTTTTACGCAATTGCGCAGTTAAAATTGTCTCCCGATGTATGAATGTCGCACCTCAATTCCATTTTAATGCCATCTTATTTGAGGTATTGCCCAGGTTTGAACCCTGGCCCAAAAATTGGAAGCCTGGCTTTTAATTCTGAACCCCATAACAATGTGTCAGAATCACAGTGCAGTCAGTGATGTTGCTGTCTATTCTGAAGTAAACAAGGCAGATTATTGTCTAATATTATGTGCCGGTCACATTGTTATGAGCGCAAAGGCTACAGTGTTTCTACTGTAGTGTCTTTATGAACTGATTGCAAGGCAGATAGGACATATATTAATAATTGGCATTTCAAACCCAAACATCATTGAGGGTACTCATCAGATTCAATCGAGCAGCCAGGCAGGAATATACAGGTGTTGGTGTTAATTAGCACAATGGGGACAGGCAATTGCCAAGAGTGCATTTAGTCAACCAACTCATTTGATAATAAAGTCTTCCTCTGTTGAATAATGAAATTCATACAATGAGCAACGATCTGGCACTTCAAAGGTTAAATGTACTTGTACACAGACTTGTGAAGAAGCCATAGGATTTGCCAAGGTCACGGTGTTGACGTCTGGTAAAAAGCCCAATTGTTGGAACAAGTTAATCAACGTGCAGTAATGCCACAGAAATTATTTTTAAACAACACCACTAGCTCCTCCTTTTCTGAGTTGACAATTATAATGGAAGGTCCAGCAGATTTTGCTTTAGCTCACCTTGGGTTGATGATGTGTCCTTTTCTGTATCATGAATTAATCAGCTTCCTGTCTTCCTCCTCAACAGAAAGATGAGCTTGTGGGTTCATTACAACCACATTAAAAAAAAGTCATTAGGCACATGAACGAGTGTGACGCCTGGCTTGCAATCCATTGAATGCAGATGTAAAAAAATATTTGGGGCTCAATATAGCAATCAGGACTTTTAAATTCAAAATTGTTATCCTTGTGTTCAAATGCCTTCATGACCCCCCCCCCCCCCCCCCCCCCCCAGCGCTATGACCTTCTCCAGCCCTACCAAGCACTGAGAACTCTGCATTCCGCCAATTCTGACCTCTTAAACATCCTCATTTTCCTTTCTGTCACCATTGGCTTCAGCTGAATAGCGTCTAATCTCTGGAATGCTCTCCATTAACCTCGGCCAGGGGCTGGTTTAGCTCACTGGGCTAAATCACTGGCTTTTAAAGCAGACCAAGCAGGCCAGCAGCACGGTTCGATTCCCGTACCAGCCTCCCCGGACAGGCGCTGGAATGTGGCGACTGGGGCTTTTCACAGTAACTTCATTGAAGCCTACTCGTGACAATAAGCGATTTTCATTTCATATCTCTCCCCCTTTAAGATGCTCCTTGAGACATACCTGGTTATGCAATTTTTTGGTCACTTGTCCTGACAAACTCAGAGTTCATTTTTGTCTAATTACTCTCCTGGGAGGTGCCTTGAGTTGTCAAAGGTTTGATATAAATCAAGTTGTTGCTGCATTCCAGCCAGAGTAGCGACAAACATACATTTGTAGAATGCCTTATTATGTCTCTCAGAAACATCTAAGTGAGTCAGATACAATTGACTGCTTTGTTCTGGAGACAGATTTAGCCACCATTTGCTGCACGGCAAGATCTCATGATTCAAATGATGAGCAAAATCTTCCGGCTGTTCACGGCGCCGGGATCTTCCAATCCTGCCGATGGTGCATCCCCGCCATGGGTTTCCTGGTGGCTTGGGGTGGATTCAATGGGAAATTCCATTGGCAGCGGCGGGACCAGAAGATCCCGCAGCCAGCCAACAGTGAATCGTCTCCTGCCCCTGGGAAACACGCCCAATCTTATCAAAACTCAATTAATTTGCTTTTGGTAGCACTGGTTAAGTAAAACAGTATGAGGCAGCACACCAGGAGAATTCGCTGCTCTTCTTCAAATAGTGCAATGAGAGCTTTGGCATTTACCTTGAATCTGCCAACCGTTTTTCAGAAAATGGGTAAAACTATGGGTTGGAAAGACGACAGACAATTACATTTACAGTTGTGTTCCTGCCCTGATCTTTCCTGTTCATTAAGATTAATTTAATGAAGAAGCATTCCTCAATGATTGTAGTCCCAGCGCTGCTGTGGAATTTGAAAACTGACACGTAGGGCACAGGGCTCTCTGTTTGGGAGGCAACGTTCTTGCGCCAGAGTAGAATCTCTCCTGGTGTCCACTGGCACAGATTTATGCATGGCAGGGAGCTCGTGTGATTCTGCCAGAATTCCAGTAATGGGCCACCATTTTGAGATGGGTTGTGGGCCTAGAATGACCTCCTGGGACTGGAGTGGCCGGGCACAGACCACCACTGCTATGCCTACAAGGCAGCCATCTGACTGCGCACTCCACTGATTGCCAGTGTGACCCGTAAATGTGCAGAGCGCCGCTGCCCCCCCCCCCCCCCCCCCCCCACCCCACTCCAGCCCAGACAACTCCCCAGCCGGCCGGCCCATCAATGGGATGTGCATA